>NC_058082.1:532490570-532806461 GCF_014858855.1 Bufo gargarizans | reverse complement strand
CCGGGAAAGGGGGGGCTCTTAATTTTTTTTTGCTATGGGGTCCAGTCATTTCTAGCTACACCCTGGCTATTAGCATTGCACAGTTTGACTTGGCAAGATTTGCCCACTCTTCTCTGCAAAAACACTCCAAATCTTTCAGATTGCGAGGGCATGTCCTGTGCACAGCCCTCTTCAGATCACCCCACAGATTTTCAATCGGATTCAGGTCTGGGCTCTGGCTGGGCCATTCCAAAACTTTAATCTTCTTCTGGTGAAGCCATTCCTTTGTTAATTTGGATGTATGCTTTGGGTCGTTGTCATGCTGAAATATGAAGTTCCTCTTCGTGTTCAGCTTTCTAGTAGAAGCCTGAAGGTTTTGTGCCAATATTGACTGTATTTAGCTGTTCATAACTCCCTCTAGCTTACCGTATTTTTTGCCATATAAGACGCACTTTCCCCCCCCCCAAAAGTGGGGGGGAAATAGCAGTGTGTCTTATACGGCAAATGCTGCTGATTTTGCCGAGTTTTCAATGATACACCCGCCGCGATGCCGCATGGTGGGTGTATCAGCTGTGAGGGAGGAGGGGCTGGGGGCCAGCATCTGCTTTTAAAATGACAGTGGGGCCCGTGCAGTGACTGTATTCTACAACACGGGCCCCGCTCACTGTATAATCGTATCTCTAATAGTTAATTGTTATGTATATAATCGCATAAGGAGCGCTGTGTATTACTTCCAACTACAAGCGCTCGCCGCTCGGTAGGTAGCAGAGAGGAGGGAGGAGGCAGGCTGGGAGGACGGGCGCTGGCAGTGTGAGTCATACGTCACGCGCCTGCGCCGCCCACTTTATGAATGAAGCAGGCGGCGTGGGCGCATGACGTATGACTCACGCTGCCAGCACCTGTCCTCCCGGCCTGCCTCCTCCCTCCTCTCTGCTACCTACCGAGCGGCGAGCGCTTGTAGTTGTAAGTAATACACAGCGCTCTTTATTTGATTATATACATAACAGTTAACTATTAGAGATACGATTATACAGTGAGCGGGGCCCGTGTAGTAGAATACAGTCACTGCACGGGCCCCGCTGTCATTATAAAAGCAGATGTCGGCCCCCAGCCCGTGTATTGAGGGTCATTCACTACAGGGACACTTATGGAGGGGATCTGTGGATGACACATAGCATAAGATGCTATATATGTGTCATCCACAGATCCCCCCATAACTGTCATACACAGATCCTCATAACAGTGCCATCCAGAGAGCCCAATAAGAGCCACCCACAGATCCCCCATAAGTGTCACCCACAGATCCCTCATAACAGTGCGTCACCCACAGATCCCCCATAACAGTGTGCCATCCACAGATCCCCCATAACTAGTTCAAAACCCACCAAAAGCACACCTTTTGGTTCAAAATATATTTTTTCTTATTTTCCTCCTCAAAAACCTAGATGTGTCTTATGGGCCGGTGCGTCTTATAGGGCAAAAAATACGGTAACTAAGGCCCCAGTTCCAGCTGAAGAAAAACAGGCCCAAAGCATGATCCTGCCACCACCATGCTTTACTGTGGGTTTGGTGATGTGCTGTGTAGTTTTTGCACCAAACATATCTTTTGGAATTATGGCCAAAAAGTTCAACCTTGGTTTCATCAGACCATAACACCTTTTCCCACATGCTTTGGGGGACTTCAGATGTGTTTTTGCAAAACGTAGCCTGGCTTGGATGTTTTTCTTCGTACGAAAAGGCTTTTGTCTTGCCACTCTACCCCATAGCCCAGACATATAAAGAATATGGGAGATTGTTGTCACATGTACCACACAGCCAGTACTTGCCACATATTCCTGCAGCTCCTTTAATGTTGCTGTAGGCCTCTTGGTAGCCTCTCAGACCAGTTTTCTTCTCTGTCAGGATTTGAACCCAGTAATGCTTCAGTACCTGGCTGCAGCTCTGTCTGCTGAGCCACCTTCACTTCTGACTTGTTACCTTGTCGGATCTCTTGTACTAGATACATTGCTTCCCAGTTCATTGATGAACTCTGAACTCCTGGCTCCTCCCATGCACTTCCTTTAAAAGCCATGTCCTGACTCTGTTTCATTGCCAGATTATTGTGCTCTCTGCCAATATCTTGCTCCTTGCTGCTTCCTGTGAAATCGACGTTATCATCCGTGTACCAACCCGTGGCTTGTATCATCCTACTGCGCTTGCTCGTGCTCCTTCACTTATCTGACATCCTCGGCTATAGACCCACGCTTGTCCTGACTTCCATCTGCTTGCTGCCTCTCATCTATCTCTGCTTGTGCATTGCTGCTTCCAGCTACTGGACTCCGAGCCTGAACCTAGATCGTTACAGAATAATCTGGCCTAAACATGGAGTCCGCTGTCGCAGCTGCCGTGGCCCCTCTAGTGCAATTGCTGAGCTGCAAAAGTTTGGTGTCACGTATCAAGACAGGTTCGCAGGTCTACACAACATGGTGAAAGAACAACAAGATGAGATCAATGATTTGCAGAGGCAAATACTGGACTTGCGCACCCGGGATAGCATCGTTACAGACTCTAGCGCACGCATGCCTTTACCGCAAAAATTCAATGGGGATCGCAGGCAATACAGAGGTTTCCTTAATCAGTGCCGGATCTATTTCCAAATGCAATCCACTGCGTTTCTTTCTGGACGGAAAAAAGTACTGTTTATTATCAACCTCCTGACTGATGAAGCCCTAGCTTGGGCCTCCCCTTATGTGGAACAGGACAGTGACATCCTAAACTATTTTGATCAGTTTATAACTGCTATGAAGCAAGTGTTTGATGATCCTAACCGCTGCGCTACTGCTGAAGCTAAGCTGCACAACTTGCGTCAGGGGAAACGCTCAGTGGCTGAATATACTACTGAGTTTCGCTGTTGGGTGGCTGACACTACATGGAACCCAGCAGCGCAAAAGAGCCAATTTCGTCGTGGTCTGTCGGAACAGGTGAAAGATGAGCTTGCCAGAGTAGACACCCCTAATGATCTGGAGGCCTTCATCCAGCTATGTATCCGTATTGATCAAAGACTCACCGAAAGAAGGAAAGAGAGACTTGGACAGCTTGGTAATAATGGTGGGGGGCGTTTCTCTGTTAGTCCACCTGTACAGAGGAGTTTTTCTGACACACCTGAACCCATGCAGATAGACACAATCAGGAAATCTATCTCTATTCAAGAGAAAGAGAGACGGCGTGCTGAGAACCTTTGCCTTTATTGTGGGGATTCTGGACATTACGCAGTCAACTGCCCCAATAAATTGAAGAGAACTATTGCTGCCACTGATCTAAAAGTGTCCGAACAAATAAACTCTGTCTCTCAGACTGTCTCACCAGTAATTCCCGATGGAAATAAAGTTTGCTCTCAATCCTCTCATTTTGTCATTCCTATCCGTATTCTGCTGCAAGGACGTGACATTACTTGTTCTGCCATGTTAGACTCTGGAGCTGGTGGAAACTTTATGGACATTGAATTTGCTCATAATCACAATATAAAACTGATTAACAAGATGGCACCTGTTGAGATGGAGACTGTCAATGGCTCACCTTTATCATCTGGGCCGGTGACACATGAGACTGTCCCTCTTGAACTTCACATTGAATCCAATCACCAGGAGACCATCAGTTTTCAGCTAATAGCGTCACCAAAGTTTCCTGTCATTCTGGGCATTCCTTGGTTTGCTGCCCACAACCCTTCTATCAACTGGGGGTCACTCACTATAACATTAATTTCGGACTTTTGCAACAAACATTGTCTACGGAGTCAGTCCGTCACCCAGGAAGCTCAAGTTGAGGAAGCGGCTCCTATGCAATTTGCCAATTTGCCTCCACAATACAGGCAATTTCAAGATGTCTGCGATAAAAAGAATGCTGATCAATTGCCTCCACATCGCCCTTATGACTGTCCCATAGAGTTGCTACCTGGGGCAGAAATACCTTTTGGTCGTATTTATTCTCTCTCCGAACCGGAATTGCGGGTTCTTAAGGAGTACATCAATGAAAACCTACAAAAAGGGTTCATCAGGCCCTCAACATCTCCTGCAGGGGCAGCTCTGTTCTTCGTTGAAAAGAAAGACCATAGCCTGCGACCATGCATCGACTATAGGGAACTGAACAAAATTACAGTTAAGAATCGTTATCCACTTCCCTTAATCCCTGAGCTGCTTGAAAGACTTCGATCAGCTAAAATATTTACTAAATTAGATCTAAGAGGAGCTTACAACCTCATCCGTGTCCGTGAGGGTGATGAATGGAAAACTGCCTTCAGAACGAGATATGGACATTATGAATACCTGGTTATGCCATTTGGCTTGTGCAATGCTCCTGCTACCTTCCAGCATTTCATAAATGATGTCTTTAGAGATCTATTGGACGTTTTTGTTGTTGCTTATTTGGACGATATCCTGATCTTTTCAGATGATGTAGAAGAACACCGCAAACATGTTTGTACAGTGTTTGAACGACTAAGAGACAACAAACTGTACATCAAATTGGAGAAGTGTGAGTTTGAAAAAATCCAAATTCCGTTTTTAGGCTACATTATTTCTCCAGAAGGGCTGAGTATGGACCCTGCCAAGATTAAAGCAGTAGTAGAGTGGCCCACGCCAACTAATATTAAAGAGGTTCAAAGATTTGTGGGATTTGCAAACTTCTACAGGAGATTTATTAGAGATTTCTCTAAAGTCATTGCACCAATCACTCAGTTGACAAAGAAAGGCAAACTCTTCTCCTGGTCACCTGAAGCACAGGCTGCGTTCTCCAAATTAAAAACACTTTTTACTTCTGCACCCATCCTGGTACATCCGGATCCCACACTACCTTTTATTGTAGAAGTAGATGCCTCGGATTACGCTGTGGGAGCAATTCTTTCTCAGAGGACTGGAGATAAGATGCAGCTTCATCCTTGTGCCTATCATTCTCATCTAATGTCTGCTGCTGAAAAGAATTACGATGTTGGCAATAAAGAACTGCTGGCTATCAAAGATGCATTTTCCGAATGGAGACACCTTCTGGAAGGGGCCAATCATACTGTGACTGTACTAACTGATCACAAGAATTTAGAATTTCTCCGTTCCGCTAAGAGGCTATCATCTCGACAAGCACGCTGGGCTTTGTTTTTTACCAGGTTCAACTTCGTGATCTCCTACAGACCTGGATCAAGGAATGGCAAGGCCGATGCCCTATCTAGAACTTTGTCCAATCCCTTTGAAGAAAACCAGACAGACTGTACCATTTTACCTCAAAAGAACTTCTTGGGGGCTACTACACCCAAGGAGTTCCTAACACTTCTTAAAGATGGTTACAGTAGTGACCCACTCCTTTGTAATCCATCAACGGATATTAGTCTAACTTTTCAGAATGGATTATGGATGCATTCTAATTGCATATATGTTCCCGAATGTGCTAGAGTTGAAGTACTTAGACTAGTACATGATTCTAAACTGGCAGGGCATTTTGGGGCCACGAAGACTGAAGATCTTTTATCCCGATCCTTCTGGTGGCCTAGTTATAAAAAAGATGTGAAGAAATATGTTGCCTCTTGTCTGACCTGTGCCAGAAACAAGACTCCCCGATCTGCTCCTCTGGGATTATTACAGCCACTCCCAGTTCCATCACGACCATGGGGGTCCATTTCCATGGATTTCGTGGTGGATTTACCGCCTTCACACAATATGACCACTATCTTAGTAGTAGTGGACCGTCTCACCAAGATGGCTCACTTTATCCCAGCCAGAGGTGTACCCACAGCGGAACAGACTGCTAATCTGATGGTTCGCGAAATATTTCGATTGCACGGAATTCCGGATAATGTGGTGTCTGACAGGGGGGTTCAGTTTACCTCAGGATTTTGGAGGAACTTCTGTAAAGCTCTAGATGTTTCTATCAATCTGTCTTCTGCTTTTCATCCCCAGACTAACGGTCAGACGGAAAGAACCAATCAGACTCTGGAGCAATACTTGCGGTGTTTTGTCAGTTACCTTCAAGACGATTGGATGGATTACCTCCCCACTGCCGAGTTTGCCTATAATAACTCTAAGCACAGCTCCACTGCCCAGACCCCATTTTTCTTGAACTCTGGTTATCATCCAGTTTTTACCCCTAACCTGCCAGTTTCAACCCCTATACCAGCTGTTTCTACTAGAATAACAGCTCTAAAGGAAATTCAGGAAAAGTTGATTGAGACTTTACGGGAAGCTCAGGAACGGTACAAAAAGACTGCTGATAGACATCGCAGAGCAGCCCCTTCTTTTCAAACTGGTGACAAAGTCTGTCTGTCTACTCGGCATTTGAAGACACATGTTCCTTCCTCTAAATTGGGACAAAAGTATTTGGGACCTTTTCAAATTACCGCTCAGATTAATCCAGTAACTTTCCGGCTGCAACTCCCTAACAGTATGAGGATTCATCCCGTCTTCCATGTCTCCCTGCTCAAGGCCTTTTGTGAAAACCCATTTCCTGGAAGAATTCTGCCACCCCCACCACCAGTTGATGTACAGGGTGAAGAGGAATTTATTGTGGAGCGTATTCTGGATTCTCGTATTCATAGAAACAAGCTTCAATATCTTGTTAAATGGCAAGGATATGGTCCAGAGGAAAATTCTTGGGAACCTGAAGAAAATGTGCACGCCCCCAGGCTAACAAGGGAATTCCATTACAGGTTTCCTCACAAACCAGGTCCTCAGACGTCCAGTGGCCGTCATGGAAGGAGGGGGATAATGTCAGGATTTGAACCCAGTAATGCTTCAGTACCTGGCTGCAGCTCTGTCTGCTGAGCCACCTTCACTTCTGACTTGTTACCTTGTCGGATCTCTTGTACTAGATACATTGCTTCCCAGTTCATTGATGAACTCTGAACTCCTGGCTCCTCCCATGCACTTCCTTTAAAAGCCATGTCCTGACTCTGTTTCATTGCCAGATTATTGTGCTCTCTGCCAATATCTTGCTCCTTGCTGCTTCCTGTGAAATCGACGTTATCATCCGTGTACCAACCCGTGGCTTGTATCATCCTACTACGCTTGCTCGTGCTCCTTCACTTATCTGACATCCTCGGCTATAGACCCACGCTTGTCCTGACTTCCATCTGCTTGCTGCCTCTCATCTATCTCTGCTTGTGCATTGCTGCTTCCAGCTACTGGACTCCGAGCCTGAACCTAGATCGTTACATTCTCGTCATTTCATCAATTTTGGATGGACGTCCAGTTCTTGGTAATGTCAATGTTGTGCCATATTTTCTCCACTTGATGATGATGTCTTCACTGTGTTCCATGGTATATCTAATGCCTTGGAAATTGTTTTGTACCCTTCTGACTGATTCCATTTAACAATGAGATCCCTCTGATGCTTTGGAAGCTCTCTGCGGACCATGGCTTTTGCTGTGGGATGCGACTGAAGAAGATTTCAGGAAAGACCAACTAGAGCAGTTGAACTTTATTTGGGGTTAATCAGAAGCACTTTAAATAATGGCAGGTGATGCTGACTCCTATTTAACATGATTTTGAATGTGATTGCTTAATTCTGAACACAGCTACATCACCAGTTATAAGAGGGTGTGTACACTTATGCAACCACATTATTTTATTTTATTTTTTGTTTTCTTCCCTCCACCTAATAGATTTCAGTTTGTTTTTTAATTGAGCGGTACAGTTTATAGGTCACATTAAAGGTGGAAAAAGTTCTGAAATGATTTATCTTTGTCTCTTTTTTTTTTTACAGCACAGAAACCTGGCATTTTAACAGGGGTGTGTAGACTTTTTTTTTATCCACTGTATATACAAAATGAAGAGAAAAATATTTAATTTCCCACTGGAAGTTGAACATCCTTCTACTACAGACATATTCATATACTATGCTATTGGGGGGATCTATCATAAGGGGATTATGTGAAGTCAGTTTTGCTTCAGTCTGCGTTGCTGAACTTTGCACAAATGTTGCAGGTAGTTGGTTAAATCTGGCGCATCTTTAACCACTTCAGCCCCGCTAGGTGAAACCCCCTTCATGACCAGAGCACTTTTTACACTTCGGCACTACACTCCTTTCACCGTTTATCGCTCGGTCATGCAACTTACCACCCAAATGAATTTTACCTCCTTTTCTTCTCACTTATGGAGCTTTCATTTGGTGGTATTTTATTGCTGCTGACATTTTTACTTTTTTTGTTATTAATCAAAATGTAACGATTTTTTTGCAAAAAAATGACATTTTTCACTTTCAGCTGTAAAATTTTGCAAAAAAAACGACATCCATATATAAATTTTTTGCCAAATTTATTGTTCTACATGTCTTTGATAAAAAAAAATGTTTGGGCAATAAAAAAAATGGTTTGGGTAAAAGTTATAGCGTTTACAAACTATGGTACAAAAATGTGAATTTCCGCTTTTTGAAACGGCTCTGATTTTCTGAGCACCTGTCATGTTTCCTGAGGTTCTACAATGCCCAAACAGTAGAAAAACCCCACAAATGACCCCATTTCGGAAAGTAGACACCCTAAGGTATTCGCTGATGGGCATAGGGAGTTCATAGAACTTTTTATTTTTTGTCACAAGTTAGCGGAAAATGATGATGATTTTATTTTTTTATTTTTTCTTACAAAGTCTCATATTCCACTAACTTGCGACAAAAAATAAAAAATTCTAGGAACTCACCATGCCCCTCACAGAATACCTTGGGGTGTCTTCTTTCCAAAATAGGGTCACTTGTGGCGTAGTTATACTGCCCTGGCAATTTAGGGGCCCATATGTGTGAGAAGTACTTTGCAATCAAAATGTGTAAAAAATGGCCTGCGAAATCCGAAAGGTGCACTTTGGAATATGTGCCCCTTTGCCCACCTTGGCATCAAAAAAGTGTCACACATCTGGTATCGCCGTACTCAGGAGAAGTTGGGGAATGTGTTTTGAGGTGTCATTTTACATATACCCATGCTGGGTGAGAGAAATATCTTGGCAAAAGACAACTTTTCCCATTTTTTTTACACAAAGTTGGCATTTGACCAAGATATTTATCTCACCCAGCATGGGTATATGTAAAATGACACCCCAAAACACATTCCCCAACTTCTCCTGAGTACGGCGATACCAGATGTGTGACACTTTTTTGCAGCCTAGATGCGCAAAGGTGCCCACATTCCTTTTAGGAGGGCATTTTTAGACATTTGGATCCCAGACTTCTTCTCACACTTTAGGGCCCCTAAAAAGCCAGGGCAGTATAAATACCCCACATGTGACCCCACTTTGGAAAGAAGACACCCCAAGGTATCCAATGAGGGGCCTGGCAAGTTCATAGAAATTTTTTTTTTTTCGCATAAGTTAGCGGAAATTGATTTTTTTTTGTTTTTTCTCACAAAGTCTCACTTTCCGCTAACTTAGGACAAAAATGTAAATCTTTCATGGACTCAATATGCCCCTCAGCAAATACCTTGGGGTGTCTTCTTTCCAAAATGGGGTCAGTTGTGGGGTGTTTGTACTGCCCTGGCATTTGAGGGTCTCCGCAATCATTACATGTATGGCCAGCATTAGGAGTTTCTGCTATTCTCCTTATATTGAGCATACAGGTAATGAGATTTTTTTTTCCGTTCAGCCTCTGGGCTGAAAGAAAAAAATGAACGGCACAGATTTCTTCATTCGCATCGATCAATGTGGATGAAAAAATCTCTGCCAAAAAAAAAAATGGAGGGGAAAGGCGTCTGCCAGGACATAGGAGCTCCGCCCTACATCCATACCCACTTAGCTCGTATGCCCTGGCAAACCAGATTTCTCCATTCGCATCAATCGATGTGGATGAATAAATCATTGCCGGGATTTTTTTTTTTATATATATATATATATATATATATATATACACAAAGTGCTTGCCAAAGCATAGGAACGCCGCCTCCTCCTCAGCTCGTATGCCTCGGCAAACGTATCTGTCACTGCAGAGGAGAAAATCCCGTCTTGCAGCGCCGCATACACCGACTTGCGTGTAATCTGACAGCAGCGCAATGCTTCTGTCAGAATGCACATCGGTGCTGCAGCTAGTAGATCGGTTGGTCCACCTGGAAGGTAAAAAGACAAAAAAAAAAAAAAAACAGGCCACAACGCAATAATTTTATTAACCTTGGAACAGAACATGTAACTTTAACTTTTTGAACTAAACATTAACGTGTTTGCTTACTGGTGTTTTTTTTTTTTTTTTTTTTTTTTTTTTACCTTTATAGAACAAACCTCTCCTTCCCCATGGGTCAATGTGCAAAGCGCAAATCGCCCAAAGATGTGGCGAAGTGCGTTATGCACTTTGTCCCATGTGAAAGGAGACGTTTGCAGCAGCTGTGTGAGTGAATGGGCCCTAATAGCCCTGTGTGCCTATCCTGGTGAGATGATCCCTATGCTAATAGTGTACCTGTGAGTGGTACTTCCGGAAACACTCTCCAAAGCATAGGGCAGGGTGGTCCGGACAGTCAGGACAGAAATAGCGGGTGTCACGCCTTATTCCACTCCTGCTACAGACACGACATTTTTTTCGGGGTGGCGGTCGGTTTGAGGTACCAGCAACGACACTGGGGAAGTGTCGCTCGTGTAGACGGCTAACTACACTGGTGGATGGGGCCACGGAACCTCCTGTGTACAGGAGGTTCGCGATGATCTCTTCCTGAAATTTTAAGAAGGATCCAGTTCTCCCAGCCTTACTGTAGAGAACAAAACTATTGTACAGAGCCAATTGAATTAAATATACAGACACCTTCTTATACCAGCGTCTGGTGCGTCGGGAAACTAAATACGGAGCCAACATCTGGTCATTGAAGTCGACCCCTCCCATGTGGAGGTTATAGTCGTGGACTGAGAGGGGCTTTTCAATGACACGGGTTGCTCGCTCAATTTGGATTGTCGTGTCTGCGTGAATGGAGGAGAGCATGTAAACGTCACGCTTGTCTCTCCATTTCACCGCGAGCAGTTCTTCGTTACACAGTGCGGCCCTCTGCCCCCTTGCAAGACGGGTGGTAACGAGCCGTTGGGGGAAGCCCGCGCGACTAGTTCGCGCGGTACCACAGGCGCCAATCCGTTCTAGAAACAAATGCCTAAAGAGGGCCACACTTGTGTAAAAATTGTCCACATAAAGATGGTACCCCTTGCCGAATAAGGGTGACACCAAGTCCCAAACTGTCTTCCCACTGCTCCCCAGGTAGTCAGGGCAACCGACCGGCTCCAGGGTCTGATCTTTTCCCTCATAGATCCGAAATTTGTGGGTATAGCCTGTGGCCCTTTCACAGAGCTTATACAATTTGACCCCATACCGGGCGCGCTTGCTTGGGATGTATTGTTTGAAGCCAAGGCGCCCGGTAAAATGTATTAGGGACTCGTCTATGCAGATGTTTTGCTCTGGGGTATAAATATCTGCAAATTTCAGGTTGAAATGGTCTATGAGGGGCCGAATTTTGTGGAGCCGGTCAAAAGCAGGGTGGTCTCAAAACGTGTCCTGGACATAGCAGCAGAGAACATGGGCATGTGATGAATTGGGTTCGTGGACCAATATGACCGCAATTCATGCTTTTTTGTCAGGCCCATGTTGAGGAGGAGGCCCAGAAATTTTTTAATTTCGGAAACTTGGACTGGTTTCCACCGGAAAGACTGGGCATAAGAGCTTCCCGGGTTAGCGGTGATAAATTGTGTGGCATATCTGTTTGTTTCGGCCACAACTAAGTCTAAAAGCTCCGCAGTCAAGAACAGCTCAAAAAATCCCAGGGCCGAACCGATCTGAGCTGTCTCAACCCAAACTCCAGACTGGGCAGTGAAAGGGAAAACTACAGGTGCGGCGGAAGTTGGGGACTGCCAATCAGGGTTTGCCAGCACCTCTGGGATTCTAGGGGCTCTACGGGCACGTCTTTGCGGTGGCTGCGACGGGGTCACTACTGCACGTGCCACCGTACCAGCTTCAACTGCCCTTCTGGTGCTCGCTACTTCACCAGGTTGTACGGCAGTGCTGGTACTAGGTACAGGAAGGGCTGGGCTGCTGGTGTATGCCTCACCACGTAATCCGACAGCACCAGCCCCACTCTGCTGCTCTTGAAGCGGATCCTGCGCAACCTGCGGTCTAGCGACACGGGGCCGGGTACGCCTGCTGCTATCAGGGACCTCAACCTCCTCGTCCGAACTTTGGGTCAGAGAGCCACTGCTTTCTACAGGTTCGTATTCTGACCCGCTGGATTAATCAGATGAGGGTTCCCACTCCTCATCCGACTGGGTCAGAAGCCTGTAGGCCTCTTCAGAAGAATACCCCCTGTTAGACATGTGGGCAACTAAATTTAGGGGTATTCCCTGAGACTACCCAAGAAAAAAAAAGCAAGCCTGTCTTACAAAGGGGAGGCTAGCGAAGTACCGGAGGCCGCTGCGGTTAATAAAAAATATCAAAACTGATTTTTTTATCGCCGCAGTGCGTGTAAAGTGAATGTGCAGTGATCAAAAAAAAAAATTTTTTTGTCACTGCGGTGGGGCGGGCGTGGGCGAACGCACGTGTGGGCGACCGATCAGGCCTGATCGGGCAAACACTGCGTTTTGGGTGGAGGGCGAACTAAAGTGACACTAGTACTATTATAGATCTGACCGTGATCAGTTTTGATCACTTTCAGATACTATAAAAGTACAAATGCTGATTAGCGATACGCTAATCAGCGAATAACGGACTGCGGTGCGGTGGGCGGGGCGCTAACTGATCGCTAACTACCTAACCAAGGGACCTAAACTATACCTAAAACCTAACGGTCAATACCAGTGAAAAAAAAATAAGTGACAGTTTGCACTGATCACTTTTTTTCCTTTTCACTAGTGATTGACAGGGGCAAGAAGGGGTGATCAAAGGGTTAATTGGGTGCTGGGAGGTGATCTGGGGGCTAAGTGTAGTGTAGTGGGTACTCACAGTGATGATGTGCTCCTCTGCTCCTCTCCTGGAACCAACTGACCAAAAGAAGGAGCAGAGGAGCACAGCAGCCATATAACCCCATCATATTTACTAATATGATGGGTTATGTGGCTTCTGATTGGTTTTTTTGAAAATCATCAACCTGCCAGCCAATGATCGTGGCCGGCAGGTTGATGACGAACTTCTTCTTTGAATTTTGCCGGCCCGCGATGCACATGCGCGGGCCGGCATACCCGGAAATCCCGCGTCTCGCGTGAGGACGCGCCGGCGCGTCCACCCAGAGCAGCACGACCGCCGCGAAGATGCAATCCTGCGTACGGCGGTCGTGAGGAGGTTAAACACTTGTCTAGACATGCGACTACATTTTTTTTGCCACACCCCCCTACTAAAGTGAATTTGCATCTCTTTTTGTGCCTTTTTAAAAAGTCTCACTTGATAAATCTGGAGTGTACCTCATTAACATAGCTAATCCAACCCACTTACCCACCAACATTTCATAACTGAAGTGAGTGGAAAAGTTCAAAAAGTATTTAAGCCCTAATTTTGCAAGCCTGAATTCTGGAGTGAAGGGCTTGATAATTTCCAATCTATATTTCTAAATCTATTATTTCAAGATGTATAAACAATTGCAGTAAGTAGTCATACTACTCACTTGGCGGGCGGGCGGTGGTGGATTTTATCACACCATCTATTCCAGAATTCTGGCTTTAAAATGATGCAAAATAGGGCATCACAGCATTATAGGCCAACTTGCACAAACTTTTTGGGCATTTCTACACCACTATCTCCAATTTTGAAAAGAGTGTGGGAAAGTGTGCATGGTTTACAATATTAATTAGATTCACTCCAAATTTATTGCAAAATAAAATATCATAAAACCACTCCAGTAGGACAGTGGTGTAAAAAAAAAAACTGGAGAAGAGGTTCTAGACAAAAGGGTTTAAAGATGCACCAACTTGAACAATGTTTTGTTTGACAAATTTTCCAAAAAGTACATCAATTTAAATAAAACAGACTTCAAATATTACCCTCATGATAAACTTCCCCCTTGAATCGCAAAATCTGTAACGGGGTCCTTCCCAACTATCATATGGAAGTTATACAACTAGTGAACGACTGAATATATAATTACATCCCTGGTCAAACCTTGACATATTTCAGCTCTAGTTTTGTACCCATTTGTTTGCTTTTTTTATATTACCCACAAAATGAGCAGGTTCAAAAAGTAATGAGGAAGCTGCATGGGGCCTGTAGGTACCTACTCAAACCTTAGATGGTCTTTTAGTCAGTATTTAGGCTGCTACGATAAAGAAATGTACCCTTTGATATCAGGTCAAAGGGGGTCTAACTCTCAGCACCCACTGGCAATCAGCTGGTTGAAGGAGCCACAATGAACTCTCTACAACTCCTGCAAACAGATGATTGGTGGAGATGCTTGGAGTCGGACCCTAATAATCTGATTAAAATCCTAAAATGCCCCTTTAAGGCTACTTTCACACTTGCGGCAGAGAGATCCGGCAAGCAGTTCCGTCGCCGGAACTGCCTGCCGGATCAGGCAAAATGTATGCTAACTGATGGCATTAGTAAGACTGATCAGGATCCTGATCAGTCTTAAAAATGCCTGATCAGTCGAAAAAATCCGGCATTTATCTTTTTCACCTTTTTTTTCAGTCTGCGCATGCGCATAACGGAACAACGGCTCCGGCATTCCGGTATTCTGAACGCCGGATCCGGCACTAATACATCCCTATGGGAAAAAATTCGGGCAAGTCTTCAGTTTTTTTCGCGGGAGATAAAACCGTAGCATGCTGCGGTTTTCTCTTTTGCCTGATCAGTCAAAACGACTGAACTGAAGACATCCTGATGCAAACTGAACGGATTACTCTCCATTCAGAATGCATGGGGATAAAACTGATCAGTTCTTTTCCGGTATAGAGCCCCTGTGACGGAACTCTATGCCGGAAAAGAAAAATGCAAGTGTGAAAGTACCCTAAGGGGTCCTCCTGCATGGTACCAGACATAGAGGACATTTTAGTCTCCTTCACACAGTACGTTCATATGATCATTCTACTGCAAACAGGAGCATAGTTCATTTTCATGTTCTCCTATTGAAAAATTTCTGTATCTGAAGTGTCATGACCCTCTCTCTACACTTTCTCTATCAGCCCAATTCTCTCAGTGTTGCCCTCAAGGCAGTAAAATAGTTTTCTAGGAGTAAATTATTAATGACTTATCCCCAGGATAGATCAATATCTGACACCTGGCATCAGCTGTGGCCTGACACCTGTGGGTGTCTGACACCTGGCATCAGCTGTGGCCTGACACCTGTGGGTGTCTGACACCTGGCATCAGCTGTGGCCTTTTCCGAGGCCAGTGATATCGTGTTCCTCAGTTACATGGCCTAGACACAGCTCATTTCCAATTAGGTGAATAGGCCTAGGCTGTAATACCCAGAGCAGCCGCTATGCAATGTAAAGCACTATGCTTGGTATACTGTGAGGAGTACCTAAATGCCACCATTACAAAGATTTTCCACTGTCTCTAGGCACATCTGATCATTGAGTAGAACTCTCATGAGCCATTTGGCATAAATCATAGGAATTGCTACAGTAGTATTTTCTATGCAGCATGACAAGTGGCTTGTGCCAGTGTCGAGCACAAGTTGTCATGAACAGTAAAAACAAGTAAAATCAATAAAAATCAAATGCTAAATTATTATGTATGGATGCACAATTTTCATTAGTGATAATCCATAAACAGTTTTTGCAGGTTGATCTCTTGTTTTTGAGTTAGTGCTTTTTTTAATTGAATCCAGTTATAAAAAAAAATAAAATGAACATCTAGGATTGAAAGCATTTGTTTAAAATATATATATATATATATAATCAAGAATATTTTTTTTAGCACAAAATGCTAATAGTTTTTAAGCTGATGATCAAAGTGTTTGGGAATAAGTGGAAGCATTTTTCTTTCTTTAATCTATGACCATGGAAATGATCAGTTCTAAACAGAAGATGGCAGTATTTGTCAAAAGCAATAAAATGTGACACAGTCTCTGCTGATATAATAAGAACTTATATAAGCAGCAAATCCTATAAATGTATAAAATGCCTGTCCATCGTAACATTAACCCTTTAATGGTCCCTAGTTTAGTTAGACCTGTTGCGAGAGCTTTGCACATATAGTAAAATCCCTATATGATGTCTCCATGTAATGCAAAGACGTGAGTATTTGATTTTTAAACCAAAAATCAAGAACAGATACAATTTAACCCCTTAGTAACCTTAGTAACGCTTTTTTGCTGTGGCCCAGTCTGCGTGCAGAGGGGAGCGGGGTCCCAGCTCTCACATGAGAGCCACTGCCCTGCTCTAATAGCCCGGACCAGCAGGAGTGCCGATCCGGACTGTTTAACACTTTACATGCCGCGGGCAATGGCGCCCGCCGCATGTAAAGTGCGGACAGAGGGAGCGGACTCCCTCTGTCTCCCATCGGCACCCCGCAAATGCGATGGCTGGGTGCCGATGTGTGTGAAGGCTGTCTGGGGTCTAATGTAGGCTCCAGACCAGCCTCTAGTAATTTCCAGCAGGCTACGCCTCTCTGGTGCAGCCTGCTGGTCAATGTCAGATTAGCATTCCCATTAAAATGCAATGCACTATAGGGATAGTGCATTGCATTTTAAAAGAAATCAAAAAGCTGTCTGTTTGTTGTATTAAGTGCTAAAAAAAACAAATAATAATCATTTATTCAATAAAAAAAATCCCATTAAAAAAATGATGCTTCTTTTTCCATTGAAAATATGCTTTTCAATGAAAAGAATTGTAATAAAAAATCTTCACCATATGTTTGGTATTTCCACATCTGTAACGACCCGGACTAAATAAATATCATGTAAATTATCCCCTACAAATAAAAATTAAATTAAAAAAAAACAAAACAGAATTGCTAATTTATTCTTAGTTGCCACAGAAAAAACTTAATAACAAGCCATCAAAAAGCGCCATTTACTCCAAAATTAGACCAATGAAAAATACAAGTCATCCCGCAAAACTCAAGCCGAACTCCATAGAAATAAAAATAGAAAAGTTATGGGTCTTGGAAAGCAGCAATGCAAAATCATTTTCTTTCTTTAAAAAAGTAGTAAAATGTAAAAAAATAAATAAAAAATATATGTATTTGGTATCACTGTAATCGTACTGACCCAGAGAATAAAGATATTATGTTATTTATATCAAAAATTGAAAGCCGTAAAATGTATAACCTAAAAACACAGTGGCAGTATTGCTGTTTTTCCCATCTCCCTCCCAGAAAGAGTTAATAAAAGTTAATCAGAAAGTTATGTGTACCTCAAAATTGCGCCATTAAAAACTACAACTTGTCCCACAAAAAACAAGCCTTCATAAAGCTATATAGAGGGAAAAATAAGAAAGTTATTTTCTCTTGGAACGCAACGATGAAAAAAGGAAGAAAAATGTTGGACAGCAAGGCCCAAAACAGGCTGGTCACTAAGGGGTTAATAGAAAAGTATAAAGAACATACTTGCACAATTACTCTTTTTGCAAAAACAAACTTGCCAGACATGCCCGGTATACTCTGTTTAATAGTGCAATATACTAGTACCTTTCTGACTTTTCAATTCAAATGTAGTTAGCCCCCAAGGTTAGCTACGGACCTGCTCCTGAAGTGCTGGGTTCTGACCACTTTGCATTGGCTATTGTGTTTAGATATAGGGCTATGGCAGTAAACTGTACCTTGGTGAAGGAAAGCCTACCTATGGCTCTGACTTAAGCCCTAGCAACATTTAGAAAAATCCTCCATGATGGATGTGTTATGCCTTTCCATTAGGGCCCCGGGTTTAAATGGGAAGCAGATATTGATGACATAATGGATGAACAGTAGACCCTGGCCTTAGAAACTCCTACATTGGATTCCACTAACTACAGACAGAAAGCTCTATATATTTCCAGGGTAGAGAGTACAAATTTCAACTAGACACACAGGAACTTTGCCCTAAGTTTTGATGGCACCATTAAAAAACAAATTTCATGACACTAATGTAAGCAGCACCTAAAATATGCATCTGTTGATTCGATAAGGTGATATGTAAATATTCATATTGGTGATGCACTGTATCCTCCAAATAGAATAGTGGCTTGTTGCCCACACTGAAAACCTAACTAAATTCTAAGTCTGAGTTAAAGGTTAGTTAAAATAAAGATGTTGTTTGAAGGTAAAGTCAGGAAGGTCAGGAGATGGAAGGTGGAGTTTAATAAATATACACTCATTGACAAAAAAAAATATTGCACCATGATAGAAATGTTGATTGCTGGAAAACTTGTTATGCAGGTATGTCTCAGGCAGAAATGAAAATTATTACAAGTGTGGTCTTGCTACAAGAGGTCATAAAAGTGCTTACCCCAATGTCCAATAAAAAATTAAAAATAAAGCTCTTAGAGGCTGCATCATTGGACTGGGAGAAGCAGGATGGTCGTTTTGACAGGTTTCCCACCATCTAGGCCATTCTGACGTAGCTGTTAGGAGGTGCTGGGAGGAGTGGTTAAGCGAAGGCATGCTCACAAGGCAAACAGACTCCACTAGCAAGGATCTTGATCCACTGACAAGCACAAACAGCTCCCACTGTTTTGTTTTCCACCATCCAGACACAGGTGGGACATTCATTACACACCCCTGTCTCTGCCAAGACCATCTCCAGGAGCTTAGCAGCCTATTATGTGTCCTGCCATTGACAGCCAGCGTCACCTTCGTTTGCAGTGGTGTCATGAACGAGAAACCTGGACTCCTACGGACTGGAACCATATTGTATTTAGAGATTAATCCAGGTTCTGACTTTGCTGTGGAGTGACACACTGCACAGACTGTTAGTGTGGCGATCTGAAGAGTCATTGCATACGACAGTTGGTCACCCGTAGTAGTGATACCAGGGACACTAACATCTCAGTGATATATGAAGGACATCCTGCATCCACATGTGTTACTTCTCATGGCAGGTCTTCCAACAGGTATTTTTCAGCAAGATAATGCTTGCCGACACACACCAAGGGTTTCCCAAGAATGTCTGCCAGATAACAACAATTCCTTGGCCAGCCAGATTTACCGCCAATCAAGAATTTATGGGACCAGCTGGAATGCCAGCTTCTGGAAATTACAAGTGTGCAGGATCTACAGACCCACTTGCAACATCTGAACCTGTATGCCTCCATGAACAACCATATCTCACCCTGTATCCAGGCTAGAGGCAGACTAATACGGTACCAGAGCTTTCTTTCAATTGTACAGTTTTCACAAATAAACATATCCTTTATCCTATATCCTTATATAGTTCATCATTAAATTCACACATATAAAGTTTCATTTGATTCCAACAACTTCTTCTTGGTGAAATTGTTTTTGGATGGATGTTCTAGTAGTGGAGACAAAAGATGTGCACATGAGTAGCAATGGAATGAATATGACATTTTCACTTGTATATGTTCTAAGTAAAATTTATCCCAAGTTAAAATGCCAGTTGTTAACCCTTTAGTGACCACCCATATGTGTTTTTACGGGGGTCACTAAGGGGCCTTAGGCTGGGCAGCCCTTTTTTTTTACATGAGAGCCACAGTCCTTCTCTAACAGCCCAGACCGGCAGGAGTGCCGATCCTGGCTGTTTAACACTTTACATGCCGCGGGCAATGGTGCTCACTGCATGTAAAGTGCTGATAGAGGGAGCGGACTCCCTCTGTCTCCCATCGGCACCCCGCAAATGCTATGGCTGGGTGCCGTTTTGTGTGAAGGCTGACTGGAGTCTGATGTAGGCCCCAGACCAGACTTCAGTAATTTCCAGCAGGCTGCACCTCTCTGACACAGCCTGCTGGTCAATGTTAGAATGGCATTGCCATTAAAATGCAATGCACTATAGGGATAGTGCATTGCATTTTAAAAGCAATTAAAAGCTGTCTGTTATAGTCCACTTGCAGGACTATTAAGGGGCAGAAAAAGTAAAAAAAAAAAAGAAGTATTTATTCAATAAATAAAATCCCATAAAAAATTGAAAATTTAGCAAAACAAATCTTCCCCATATGTTTGGTATTGCCATTTCTGTACCGACCCAGACTACATAAATATCATGTAAATTATCCCCTACAGTGAATGCTGTAAAAAAAAAAAGAAAGAAAAGACAGTTACTCATTTATTCTTAGTTGCCACCGAAAAAATGTAATAACAAGCGATAAAAAAAGTGTCATTTACTCCAAAATAATACCAATGTTGTCCCGCAAAAATCAAGCCCTCATACAACTCCATGGAAAAATAAAAAAGTTAGGGTTCTTGGGAAGCGGCAATGCAAAAACATTTTTATTCTTTTAAAAATAGCGGGTTTATTGCAAAAAAGTAGTAAAATGTAAAAAAAAAAAAAAATATATATATATATGTATTTGGTATTACTGTAATGGTACTGACCCAGATAATAAAGATATTATGTTACTTATACTGAAAAAGGAATGCCATAAAATGTACAACCTAAAAACGCAGTGGCAGTTTTCCCATCTCCCTCCCAGAAAGAGTTAATAAAAGTTCATCAGAAAGTTATGTGTACCCCAAAATGGTGCTATTATAGACTACAACTTGTCCCGCAAAAAATAAGCCCTCATAAAGCTATATAGATGGAAAAATTAAAAAGTTATAGCTTTTGGAAGGTGACGATCAAAAAAGGAAGAAAAACGCTTCGTCAGTAAGGCCCAAAACAGGCTGGTCACTAAGGGGTTAAACAAAGAGATTCATTGCAAGCACATGAAGATGTGAATATGTCAACTGAGATCAATCTAATTTCTCATGTATACAAATGATCTCTTATTGTGAAGCTTTGTTGGAAGAGCTGGTATTCTACCTCTGTAAAATAATTAATTCTCTAGTGACCCTACAAGCATCAAGGGATAATGCGCCAGTGTCATGTGATAGAAACAACTTGTGAACTTTCTCCCTAGCAGCCCCACGAGAGTCTGTTGCAACCATCACAGCTAGTGCATCTCCTAGCAAAAATGTGTGCTTATAATGGCATTTTATTCTAAAGAAATTATAATATATCTATGTAAGAAAAGTTATTTGTATTGTATTAGTCCAAGCGTCTAATTCTTCTATGCTGTGAAATAGGATAGAATGTGTGTGTGTGAGAGAGGTTGGTTCTTCATGGTCTCACTTTTGTCTGATACTCCAGTGCTGACCTCAACCATTCCTCACAGCCTCATATTCATTCCCACAATCTATAATGATCAAAGAAAAGGGAGAAGTGGGAACAAGGGTGTTGCTATTCACTTACTCAGTAGATTGGTAAGAAAGCCAGAAACTACTGGTAATGGCCTATGACCAGTAGTTGACGCCCTACTCGAGGATGGTGACTCATACAGACTCAAATTGTTACTCAAACTGTTACAGTCTCTCACAGAGGGCACCAACTTGGTAGTTACACACATGTGAGGCATAGACACTGTTGGGGGTCAATAGTATCTATAGTTTACAAAGTAACTCCAGGGGCAGTTGGCACCAGTACCAATACAGTCTTTAAAACTCCACAGGTGGCTGCTATAGGAATTAGGACTGTCTAAAGGTTTTTGCCACTAGCAACAGTGTCTTTCCATGGCTCACGATGTAGTCAAAGCAGCCAGCAGTCATAATAGGCAGTTGGTCGCCTCTAGCAATAGGACAGTTTGCTGACACAGGGTGTAGTGAAGCTTATGGTTCACAATAACAGAGCCACCATACACAGTCCTCAGTACACATAACGCAGATGGTTGCAGAGCTTAGCAGACTGGCTGGGTCACTATATAAACCTAAAGTGTTGTCCGACAAACAACAAATGGATGCTCAATGTATTTCAAAATATATATTTTATTTCATAATAATAGACAATGCATAATTATTGGGATATTAAGGATAACAAAAAAGTGAGATTTGAAGAGTCAGCAGAAAACCCCCAGGATGCTGCAGTCCCCCGGCCGGTGTCTCTGTAACCGACCAAAAGATGGAGCACATGTCAGGTGTGTATAAAGTATGCAGTATGGTGATTCACAGAAAAAAGAGGGTTATATCATATACAAACCACTGGGAAATAATACTAACTGTGATCATCACCTAAGTGCATAACCGCAGGATGAGAATCAAGCGCTGGATCCTAATATATCACAAATGAGAACATAGGCAAAGGATAATGCCCATATGGGATACTCAAAATAAATGAATAAATGAGACCCCATACACCAGACCTTCATGAGAGCTGTAAGCAAAACTCATCCGTGGATATCTGATGGAAAATCACAACATACCATAAGACATGATGGAGGGCAGAGACAGCAGGCACAGGACAGGCAAAAGACCCCGACGCGCGTTTCACCTCAGCTTCGTCAGGAGGTAATGTGAGTGTGGCCATAGACTCCTATTTATATCCCCCATGTGGCTTCAGGGCATAATGTAATTAGATACAGCAGCGGGTACTTACTATCGAGTGCTCCTGCCTGATGATGCACGCCGAGTCGGTCATGGCGGCGCCGCATTCATCAGGAGGAGGGGTGGAACGCAAGCCATGCGTTCCAGCCTGCCTCCCAAGGAAACATAGCGGTGTCCCCATGTGACCTGGCGCACAGCGCATCATAGCACAGCGCTGTATCAGCCAATCAAAGCAGGAAGAGGTCGGAGCTAAAACAATATCAGAACCGCATCCACCATGCTAGACACTATTATTCACTTTAAGAAGCCCAGTATATGGAGTCCACATAGGGGATATTGTAAGTATAGGACAATAGTGAAAAGCTGAATACATCTGAATACATACATGTTTCATTAACAGGAAAGAGAGGAAAATAGTATATCAATAGATATGGGGCTGAATACATTAAAGCACATCCCAGATGGACATCATTTCAAAAAGATATATATATCATTCCCATACATCATCATTATATTGTCGCGTGGTGGGGCATAACGCATATCGCACACAATACAATACACCAAAATCTGCAGCATCACCACCATATAGTCATTACGTATTCTACAAGTCGATAAGACACATGTTCAGAACACATAAAATACCATATATGGTCATGAAAATATCAATAATGTGGAAATCACACAATGGTGCATTGTTCAGTTCAGGGAAAGTAGTGTAGAGTCAGAAGTCAGTGTGGACTTTAGCTAGGCAGCAGCTGAAGTGGAGCTTCTGACATGCAGCTAGATAGCCCAGGCTCCTAGCTTGCCACCAGGAGAAGGGTTTGCCTCCTGAGAAAACCAAGTTCCCTTACAGGTGCAGTGCAGAGCCAAGTGTATTCCCAGCCAAACAGAATGCTGAAGGGCAGAAGGATATTCTACAGCAAGGATATATATACCAGAGGAAGTTTTCCCTACCCAAGGATAAAGCCAGCTATGGGGCATACGGGCCTTGGAGAAAGACAGACAGGATTCTGAGGAAAAGTGCAGCCTGATCTGTGTTATTCCCTCTGAGTAACTTGCAAAGACATTGCCTGCCGTTTTTATATCAAGCCTGCCTGTTACAACCTGTTTACATGTGGAACTGACCAAAGACTGTAAATAGTTGAACTGTTTCAGTAAAATGAAGTTTTGGTTCACCACAACATCTTGTTCCTCAATTATTCCTACCATAAATCTGTGTGCCACCGTTACCGGCACTAGCGTCACGAACTTAAAGGGATCTTGCCACCGGCACATTAAAAACCTGCAACATCCAGGGCACCTCACCTACCATCAGGCCTGGTCCCTATACACAGAGAGTGCCCCAGAGGACCCCTGTGCCAACCTCTCCATCACTGCTGTTCGTCTGCCCAGGGTATATAAAAAACTGTGAGTACTACAACCACCCTCGGTTAGTAACTACCCCTGTGATCTCACCATTCGCCTCATCCTGCAGGACTGCATACTGCACAACCTACGGCCCGTGCTGTGTCATACGGCCCGTGCAGTGATCAAAGGCAGAGCTTGCAGCGTTGGCAGCTATACAGAGGGTGCAGTGCCGCCAGCATCAAGCAGCAAACTGTGAGTGAGAGCGCACCTCGGCCTGCCATTGCCATTCAGTGAATCACTCACTGAATGGATCAGGTGCGATGAGCGCAGCCAGCAGTGACAGAGACAGAGGAGGGGAGGTCATGTGGGCAGCGCCGCAGCAGGGGGATCAACCTATGAAGTAGCGTGCGTGCTCCGAGTCAGGGAGTGTGCGCGCACCTATCTCACTCACTTGTATGGTTGCCGCCGGCCGCTGCTCACCCTCCTCCAGGTAGGAAAGAAATGTCCATCTTTGCAGCTCCTCGCTCAATCCAGTGCTCCTCTCTAGTCCTCCTGAAAACAGCAGTGTGCCTTGTAGTGAATTGAAGTGACCACCAGTGTTGTGTGTCACAGACAATGTGTGTGCAAATATACACTGTTGCCCAGCTGAGCCTGCTGGGGTGTGTGTCAGGGCATTATTACGGTGAAGGGGGCACAAAGGGCATTACTACTATAAAAGGGACATAAAGGGCATTATTACTATTAAGGGGGCACAATGGGCATTATCATTATGGAGGGGCACAATGGGCATTATTACTGTGAAGGGGCACAGAGGGTATTACTTCTGTAAAGGGGGCACAGAGGGCATTACTATTATAAAGGGGGCACAGAGGGCATTACTACTACAAAATGCCCAGATGTGTCCCTTCACAGTGGTAATGCCCAGATTTGCCCCCTTCACAGTGGTAATACCCAGATGTGCCTGCTTCACAGTGGTAATGCCCAGATGTGCTCCCTTCACAGGGGTAATGCCCAAATGTGCTCCCTTCACAGGGGTAATGCCCAGATGTGCCCCCTTCACAGTGGTAGTGCCCAGATGTGCCCCCTTCACAGTGGTAATGACCAGATGTACCCCCTTCACAGGGGTAATGCCCAGATGTGCCCCCTTCACAGGGGTAATGCCCAGATGTGCCCCTTCACAGAAAAAATGCCCAGATATTTGCCCCTTTACAGTTGTAATGCTCACACGTGCTCCCTTTCTTTCTGGCAAAGGCTACTGCATCTGCATGTGTCAATGCTGACCTCAATCAACCTTTGGGCCCACTGTACACAGAGCCATAACCTCAAAGGCACAGAACACACTACTGCAACAGTTCTCATGTATGGTACAATGTCTGTAATATTTATACACAAATTCATAAGATAACTGCTCCGTCTACAATAATGAAGGAGTATTGAGATTACATCATGTTATCCTCTATCCACAGCATAGATGATAACTATTAGGTTGGTGGAGGTCCAACCATTGCAATCCCAACAATAATGGGAAAGGTGATCCAGTACCCCATGGGACCCCGCCCAAATTTATGGAACGGATGGTTAAGCATGTGCCATGCTGCTCCAATCTGTCTCTACGAAACTGCCTCCGGTGGCTGAGTATAGCGCCAGTCCCCTCTTCTACATATAGAAGATACATTGTTCTTAATCACTTTTAAGGTTTGCAGTCTCAGTTATAACTTTAGCATTTACAGTCAAGCTTGGAAATACACTTTTGGCACAGCTAATACTGTATAACCTTCTGACCCTAAGATACACAAAAATGCTGGAATGTAGGAAATGAAGCCATGAAAACTGACACTAATATATATTTATTTCAACCATTTTAGCCGGGCAGCCTGCTTAGTATTCTGCGCCGCGGGCTATTCCTCAAAAGTATAGTCGTTCTGCTTAAAACTGGCAACTGCAAGCATCTGCCAGCTGAGTCAGTGTATAGCGCAATGTCATACTTAATGTGTAATTTCAATTTAGAAACCATGAATATGACAGCGCCAACTCCTTACATTCTGCGGATGATACAGTCAATTGTAAAATGTGCTGTGGAGAAATATGTACAATTATCTCTTTAGGATACTGAGATATGCATTGCTACATCCAACCGCATAGAGGACGGTCATGGTCTACATCTACACATACATTGATCCATATCTTTATTTTATAAGTACAGTGCAATTGCTTGTCATCCGTTAATGCCTTTACGGGACTTCAATCCTTTTAAGAGGAGAGTGGATTATAGGATTGAAGAAGCAAATAATTTCTGCAAATGTTAAATGACTTTTAAAATGCATTTGTTAGTGGGAGATAAACTGAACCAGGGTGGAATTTACAATGTGTGCTGCCCTAGGCACTGAGACTCTACGTTCAGTCAATTAAAGGGCTATTCCCACATTTGACATCACCGATTTATAGATTAGGTGATAAGTGTTCATTGCTGGGGGCTTCACCACTGGGACCTCCAAAAATCACTGCAATGGGGGTTCTAAGTACACCCCTACCCCCGCCTTGTATTTGCTAACTGCTTGACCACATTGATGAGGAGTTTCAATCCAGTGGTGGTCGAGCATGTCTCTTGAGCTGACGGAAATGGAGTTGTGCTGAAGCAGCACTGTGCATTAGTATTGAGCATGAATATTCGAATAGCAAATTTTTATCACAAATATTTGAGAATTTGCAAATATTTAGAATATAGTGCTATATATTAGTTATATCGAATATTCAGCATTTTCTTCCATCTGAACACATGATTCCTCTCTGCTTCTTGCTTGTGGGCCAATGAGAAGGAAGCAATGTCAAAATCACAACAATACTCAGTGCACCAATCAGTAATCTGTAGTCAGACCTGCTAAAATGTGGGAAAAAATATTCTAATCACTGCCGATTAGCACAATCGCGAATATATTGGAGCACTTGACTCTATCTGCATATAAAGCTATTCTAATGTTCTTCCATGCCAACCATTTTCTCCAGTCTCAGGAAACTTATACCAGCTTGAAAAATGTAGCCAAAGTGACCCACGCCTGTATTTCGCGTTACGAATTTGCATTAAGCGATTTTTACATTGCTGATTTTTTGCGTTCAATAAACTAATATTGAATTCTCGAAATTCGAAAATATATGACAAATATTCTACAAAATATTCGTGAAATATTGCAAATTCGAATATTGCCCCTGCCGCTCATCACTACTGTGCATGCTCGACCACTGCTCCATTCAAGCTCCTCATGACTGTGGTCAAGCAGTGAGAAGGAAAGGGCAGAAGACTCAGGAGCCCTATTCTAGTGATCTGGTGAGATCATACCTGTACATGAAGGTCAGGAAATGTGCTGTTAGCAGGATTAGTGTGGGAAGCCAATGGAATGCATTATGAATAATTTGTTTTTTCTTGTTTTTTACACCTAGGTACCTGCCTTTGTGTGCCTAGTGGGAAATAAAAGCCTAGACTAAATAGAAATGTATTGACTCAAAGGAGGAGAAAGATTTTTATTATATCTGTAATTATTTTTCCTTTGCCTAATTTACAAGGCTAAAATTGTGAATTGGATGTTGCACATTAAAATAACCTAGTACAGCAACTCTGGGAAGAACATATGAAATGCACTGTGCTGAATGCTTTTCATTGCTTACGTTTCTCCAAGGCATTTCTAAGTGCTCCATAATTTTTAGAAAGCAAAGACAAATTATTCCCCAGGCTAAAGACTGAAATTTCTTTTTGGGATATAGCATCAATTCCTTGATTAGTCTGATGACTGCTCTAGCTTCTCCAAATTCGTTAGAGTGCTCTGCTGACACAGTTGTATTAAGAATATGCTGCTGGGCAATGTAAGTCAATGAGCATCATTTGCTTTTTTGTTGTTATTTGTAAGCTGTACCATGATGTAACAATATTGGACATGGGAACAAAACTATTCACTATGTGAAGATCTATCAGCCTCCAAGTAATGGCTTTGTGCAATGTATAATGCTTTTACATCTGGATACTTTACTTTTCGATTTGTACTGCGTGTAGCTGGAAGGTATCTTTGGTTGTTTCTTACTGAAATACCTAATGATGGCTAGAACTAGGGTTAGAAAAACGTAATTTCTCCGCTAAATACTAATGAAGCAACAAAAACTGCATTTTGCAGCCAGATCTAGGCTATTACCAACATATGCGCTAGTTAACCTTTTTCTTATCCAATTCCAATCACCATTTTGTTTCTCTCTTTTTTTTGTAGATGTTTTTTGGGATTCTTTTTGACACATAAAATGAGTGTTTAATTGTTTGTGATATAGTTTTTTTTTTATGTATTTACAAATTTAAGTCCCATTGCAACATGTATAAAATCCAGCACCTAGAGATGCAGTATGCGAAAGAATGAATCGTTCTAAAGACTTGACTGAATTCAAGTGTGGTACTGTAATAGGATGTCCCCATTGCAACAAGTCAGTTTGTCACAGTGTTGGACTGGGGTGTCTAGGGCCCACCAATCAAATTAATTCTGGGGCCCACTGTTAAGCTACATGCAAATACTGCTGGCTCAGCAGGCAGCCACAAAACACTCAAGATGATTCATTATAGGGGTCCCAGAAGTGACTTCAAGAAGGCGGGTGCATGGGGAAGTATATACTGGCTGGCTTTCCACGATACCTAGAAGTCCCCTCAGCCATCTGATTCATCTATGAGAATCAACTAGGTAGGAAAGTTATCTACCCAGTTTTTTATATGGACACTTAGGCTGGTTGAGATGCTGTAAGCTTACTATCTTTATGTAGTATAGTCATTGTACTGTGTCATTTGTCACTTATGCAAAGGGTGCAGGACTAGGGGCCCACTCTTGCTCAGGGGCCCAACGATGGATTTCCCTGTTGGTCAGCCTGAGCCTGGATTGTGAAATTTCTTCCCTCCTAGATATTCCATCATCAGCTCCAAGTGGTATAATTAAAACGTGGAACAAATTTGGAACCACAGCAACCCAACTATGAATGAAAAAATTACAGAGCATGATCGCCAAGTGCTGAGGTGCACAGTGCATAAAAGTCACCAATGCTCTGCTGAAGCTTCATGGCATGGGTTTCTACATTCAAGCAGCTGCATGCAAGCCTTACGGTACATCAAGCACAATGCCAAGCTTCAGATGAAATGGTGTAACTGAACTCTGCAGCACTGGAAACATGTTCTGTGGAGCGATAAATCACGCTTCTTTATCTAGGTGTATGATGGTTAGTCTGGATTTAGTCAGAAGGACGTCACCTACCTGACTACATTATGCCAATTGTAAATCTTGGTGGAGAAAGAATAATGTTATGGGGTTGTTTTCAGTGTATACCCTAGACCCCTTAGTTCCAGTGACAGGATATCTTAATGCTTCAGCATATTGTTAAACAGCAAGTGTGGACCCATGGTGTCACTGGAATAACTCTGGCTACTCCCAAAGACATTATCAAATTGTCTTTCTAGTTCTCACCATTTTACCCCTATACAGGCATCTGAACTTCACTTCAGGGTAACCTTTAGGCCACTACGTTTCAGAGTGTTCTCTGTTCAAGTGACTGTTGACCCATGGGGATCAAGAGACACTGGTGTGGAGCACAGAGGGATCAGGCAAAACCGTAGTCAAGGATAGGACATTCAGGGGAGGCAGAGTAAATGCAATCTGATAAACTGTCTGAGGTCAGGGTAGACAGCTCAGGGACAGTATGGAGGAAAGAGTCAAATCCGGAAAACAAGCAGAGGTCAGTACTCGAGCAGACAATTGTATAACAGCACACCTTTGCAGAACACTACCAGAGTGGAACCTATTCCTCAATATGGCCAGTTATAGCCATGGGGAAGATTTAGGTGCACATGCGCTTTAAGAGCTGGAGTAGACATGCACGCCCTATTCCAGCAAGAACAGCCAGACGGCTTTGATAGATGGGCCATTGAGAATAAGGGGAGGAAAGGTAGTGGATCACCAATGTTACACATATCAAGACATTTTGGATGACTTGTATTTTCATGTTTGTGGAAATAGTTTGGGGGTCCCTTTTCTTTTCAAGTATAACTGTGCCCCAGTGCACAAGGCAAGGTCCCAAAAATCATGATTGGGTGAGTTTAATGTGGAAGAAGTTGACTGGCCACACACAGTCCTGATCTTAACACCATTGAACGCCATTTTGAGATGAATGGACAAAAATTCACACAGACGTACTCAAAAGCCTATCCAGAAAGTAAAAGCTGTTTTAGCAGCAAATGGGAGGCCAACTCCATATTAAGATCTCATTCACATGATCGTATGTGTTTTGCGGTCCACAAACCATGGATCCACAAAACTCGGATCCAGCTCCTGTGGCAAGACCAGGCCGGCGATAAATAGCCACTGTCTCCAAGGACAGATCTATTCAATGGCCTCAGCTCGAGGTGTGTGAAAATCCTCATAGATCCATACCTCATTAATTTTGACGTGATGTTTTCTACACTTGCAGAGGACAAGTTTGTACACTTGCTGTCGCGCTGAATATCCTCTCTGATAGTACACTGGGGGCTGGACAAGACATTTCAGTGATAGCAAACTGAGCTACTTTCAGCTACTGTTCCAATCTGCCTGCCCCAAAGTCCATGGGGATAGAAGAAAGGGTATATGCCAGAGAAAGGGCACAGTCCAAGTAGGACAGAGAATTGATGGTACACTGGAGGCTGGACAAGACATTTCAGTGATACTAAACCGTGACAGTTCTGGCTACTGTTCTAATCTGCCCAGCAGTTCCTAGGCACAGCGAAAAAGGGTATGTGCCAGAGAAATCACACAGTCCAGGTAGGATTGAGCCTGATCGTTTAGGCAGTGTGTATCCATTTGCTGATGTGTGTCAGCCTGGTATGGTACTGTACATGAAAAAACTGCTACATCATGTTCATCAAACTGAATTGACTTCTGCTAGTGCTGCTGTGGCTTCTGCGGGAGGTGGGTAACCTATTGGGGGCAGAGAGGGGCCTCCCTGGTCACACATGTGGACTGCAGATGTCTGCTCACCGAAAGCTGTGGCAGGCTGTGTACAGAGCGTATCATGGTAATGCAACAATTTTGCCTCCCTTTTAATCCAGGAGGGTGTTCTTGGCGACATAAGAAGAGATGAAATGCACAGACAATTTCCTGCATATAGCCAGCGCCATCTGCGAACCCACCATACTTTTATAAAAAGGTGTTGTAATACTAAATGTATCATATGCGCCATGCAGGGAGCATGTGTTATTTCCACCAAATGCAGCACAACCATAGTGTTTTGACATTATTGCTGATCACCTTGCCCAGTTGTACTTGGCAGGTAGACATCCAGCAGGAATTTGCTGCTTGATACAGATTAGCAACTGATTCATTGTATGAATTCTCTCACCAAGGCTCCTCTTAGAAGGCATGGCAATGCGGCAGTTTACACATATGAAAGGAGGGAGGTGGAGTGGAAGCAATGCTTTGGACTGTTTCTTTTGGCTACAGGAGGAAGCCCATTGAGGTGGAAGTGGAAGGAGGAGGTGGATAAGAGCCTGGTTTGGAAATAAGATTAGCACAATCATGGAGGTGTCAATAGGACATGGTCTCATTGCTGTGGTGCTGTGTTGTCACTGCCACACAAAACATAGGCCCAGTGGGCCATGAAAGACAAGTATTGTCCCTGCCCATAACAGCTGCTCCATGGGTCCATGGTGGTATGCACATTGCTGCACAGCAACAATTCTTAGGAGCGGCTCACCACATGAGAGTACAAGGCACAGATGGCTTTTTTAGAGAAGCAATCGAAGACAATTTTATCAAAGAAAAAATTCTTAGTTTGACAAAGTAGAGCATGCAAGTGGCGATGGTTAGGTATATCCAACACACTGGAGAGAATGGATTTTTTGGAAGATGTTAAACAATCTTGGTGAAGATAAGGAACCGAAAGACAATTTTCATCTTTTTGAAGTCAAGCCAATTTTAAACAATGTTGAGGACAAGAAAATCATATACAATTTTTATCAAGACACCATGGAGAGAATGGATCTTTGGAAAGACAATTTTGGTGAAGACAAGGAAGTCGCAGACAATTTTCAGCTATATCCACATGTGACTGCGTGAGCTTCAGTCCAGATTTGCTGCAGCTGATTTTTGCAGCATTGTACAGTGCTGGCAAAGAGAATGAACCATTTAGCAATTCTCATTCACACGTGGCAGAAAAAAATCTGTAGCATGACCTATGGTGCAGATTTTAAGTCAGCAGCATGTCAATTTATAGAGTGGATTTTCATAGCAGATTTCACCCTTTGCAATAGAAAGATTGAAATCTATGTCTAATCAGCAGCATTTCCGCAACAAAATCATCGACAACGATGCACTGTATGTTGCATTTTTTTCTCCTGCAGTTTGCAAGAAGAAATGCTGCAGATTTTGTGCTGCAGAAATTCCGCCACTGATCAATTGCGTGTGAACCTGCCCTTTATCAATGGTTACAGGACAAGACATTTTTAAACAATTGGACAGAGTCTAATGTAATGCACGTCAGGCACATGAGTGTGGTACATGGAGTTTTTGGAAAACAATTTTCGTAACGTTTTTAGAAAAAAAAAATCTGAAACAAATGTGCAAATGTGGACACAGACTGTGGCACAATTATATGCTGTCAATGATACTGGAAAATATTCTTTTTTGTAGACTTATAAATGGTGAAAAACTTGCAACAGGTTTTTGGGAAACAGCAAAAGGTCCAATTGGATGTCCAAAATAGGCAGGTGATGAGCAGTGCCTGGTTTCCTCCAGACATAGCACTTAAAACTGAGGCTAAACAGTTCAACCTTGGTTTCACCAAACCAGATAAATTTGTTTCTCATAGTCAGGAAGTCCTTTAGGTGCTTTTTGCAAACTCCAGGGAGGCATGTATGTCTTATTTTTTTTTTTTACTGAGAAGAGGCTTCTATTTGGCCGCTCTGCCGTAAAGCCCAGATTGATGGAGTGCTGCAATGATTGTTGACTTTCTGAACGTTTCTCCTATCTGCACACAGGATCTTAGAAATCATGTCTCTTTTACTGAGGAGACGCTTCTATCAGGCCACTGTGCCATAAAGCCCAGATTGGTGCAGTGCTGCAGTGATGGTTGAGTTTCTGAACGTTTTTCCCATCTGTACACAGGATCTTTGGAACTCAGTCAGAGCGACTATTGGGTTCTTGGTCACCTCTCTTAGCAAGGCCCTTCTCCCCCAATTACTTAGTTTTGCTGTCCACCCTCCAGACACATGTGGTAACTTTGTTACAGACTGCTGTTTCTGCCTGGACCATTGCCAGGTGCTTAGCAGAAGATAATTTGGTGCTATGGTGCCCAATACATGTCCTACCATTGCAATTTACCATTGTTTGCAGTGGTGTCATACACAAGAAATATTGACTGCTACAGCTTGGACCCATATTATTTTTAATAACAAATCCAGGTTTAGAATCCGATGATGGTCAGGTTCAAGTATGGAGGCCTCATGGTGAGTGCTTCAATCCTGCCCTCGTTGTAGAGCGACATACTGCCCCAACTGCTGGTGTGATGATCTGGGGAGCCATCACATATGAAAGTCAGTCAACTACAGTAGTAATATGAGAAACACTAATAGCTCAGCAATATGTGCAGGACATCCTGCGCATGCAGCTTTTTCCATGAGAGCAGACATGGTCGCCGCGGATAATCTATCAACAGAAGTTAGTACAGCCTTGCTCCAGTACGAGCCAGGTTCCTGCAGGTTTTTGTTAGACCTTTCTCTTGGTGTATTCTCTGGATAATCTAGACCATTTCAGGATGTACATTACGCTATTTGTATCTAGACTTCACGCCGTTGTTTCATTCTCATTATAATTCTGTATGTCTTTTCAATTGTATACATTTGAAATCAATAAAAAAGATTTTGAAAAGAAAGATGAGAATCTCACCTCAGACACCACTTGTAATCTTTCTAGGGTACGTCATTGGTGCAGCAGTTAACAAACACTGACCATGGCCAATGCTTCCTTCTTTGTGGCTATTCCCTGCCTCTACACGTTTATGCAGGTTATACACTCACCTAAAGAATTATTAGGAACACCTGTTCTATTTCTCATTAATGCAATTATCTAGTCAACCAATCACATGGCAGTTGCTTCAATGCATGTAGGGTTGTGGTCTTGGTCAAGACAATCTCCTGAACTCCAAACTGAATGTCAGAATGGGAAAGAAAGGTGATTTAAGCAATTTTGAGCGTGGCATGGTTGTTGGTGCCAGACGGGCAGGTCTGAGTATTTCACAATCTGCTCAGTTTCTGGGATTTTCACGCACAACCATTTCTAGGGTTTACAAAGAATGGTGTGAAAAGGGAAAAACATCCAGTATGCGGCAGTCCTGTGGGCGAGAATGCTTTGTTGATGCTAGAGGTCAGAGGAGAATGGGCCAACTGATTCAAGCTGATAGAAGAGCAACGTTGACTGAAATAACCACTCGTTACAACCGAGGTATGCAGCAAAGCATTTGTGAAGCCACAACACGCACAACCTTGAGGCAGTTGGGCTACAACAGCAGAAGACCCCACCGTTTACTTAAGAATTTAGGACAAACAACCCAAACGCCACTAACAACAAACAGAAGAGAACCGGAGATCTGACAGTACCAGTTCCAACAGCTTCACAGCAACTCCAACTCCACCTGAGGTCAGAATAGAAGATCTGGAAAGAAAGTTTATATCTGGCAAAAAGGAAAGCAGATCGGAAAATATATAGTAGCTGGGAGTGGCTTACAGAGAATAGCTGAAAGGAAAAGGAAAAGCTACAGATTCCTAAATGGGACAAAAAGGATTGCAAGCCTAAGCAGGAAAACCTGGACCGGAATCCATTCCCACCACAAGGTCATGGAGCGATCTCTTGAGCAACCGAGCGAGTAGCCACTCGCTGCGACCTTCTGACCCTGGGCACAACAGGGTCAGTGATAGGTCGTGACACCCTTGTGACAGCAGTCCAACTATATAGTTGAATAAGTGCAGTACTCAACTTCAGCACAGCCGTCTCCCGAAAGCCCCACGACCACGCCATGTGGTACAACAGAGTACCAGACCAGAGAATGAAACATCGTGAAGAAAGACACCAGTAAGTAAAAGAATGGTGCTGCTGTGTATGTACTGCATAGTACAGCAATGTGCATTAGCATAGCATGGAGAGATAATAATAATAGTACCTTTGATTTGTAATGGGGAGGGGGCACTATTTTATATTTCACCTTAGACAGCAGAAAAGCAAGAATCTGCCCTGATCCTGCAGCCACGTGTTGCCTTTCATGGCAGGGCTTTTGAATGGCATTTTCCAGCAGGAAAATACTTGCCTACACACAGAAAGGATTTCTCAGGAATGTCTTCCCGGGCCTGCCTACTCACCGGAATTATCACCAATCAAGCCCTTCTGGGACTAGCTGGGACACCAACTTCGGCAGCTTATGAGTGTACACGATCTACACAACCAACTGCAACATAGGGGGGCAAATTTTCCACAGAATACCATACAGAACCTTTATATCTCCATGCTCCACCGTATCTCATGCCCCACCTTGTATCCAGGTTAGAAGTGACCCAGTTTTCACCAATAAATGTATCCTTTCGCTCTAATATTGTAATCACTTAGGGTACTTTCACACAAGCGTTTTTCTTTACCGACATAGAGTTCCGTCACAGGGGCTCTATACAGGAAAATAACTGATCAGTTTTATCCCCATGCATTCTGAATGGAGAATAATCCGTTCAGGATGCATAAGGATGTCTTCAGTTCAGTCATTTTGACTGATCAGGCAAAAGATAAAACCGTAGCATTCAAACTACCGGAATGCAGGAGCCGTCCTTCCTTCCAGCATGTGGAGACCGGTAAAAATGTGAAAAAAGATACAAGACGGATCCGTCTGTCCGCATGACAAGCGGAGAGATGGATCCGTTCTTGCAATGCATTTGTGAGACGATCCGCATCCGGATGCGTCTCACAAATGCTTTCAGTGACATGCAGATCGGCGGATCTGGCGGGCAGTTCCGACGACGGAACTGCCCGCCAGATCACACTGCCGCAAGTGTGAAAATAGCCTTCATCATTACGTTCACACATAGAAAGTCTGATTTGATTCCAACAACTCCGTCCTGGTGCGCAATTTTTTTGTCAATGAGTGTATTTCAGTAAATGTGTGTGTCTGTCTATTTCAAGGCAGAGCACATTTGTGTTATCCTGATTTCACCCTGCTTATTCTCCTTCTCTCCAGCTGTTGTACTTCTCTTGTTTCAGACTGGTGCAAGTCATCAATATCTCAGAACTGTGCTGCAGCTGAGCTGATATGCTTTTATATTTAGTCTCAAGGGGGAAAAAAACTTCATAGAAAACACACAGCTGCTGTAGATTTATATTTGTAGCAATTCACATCCCGCACATGGAGATTATGAGATGAATAACACCCATTGTGTTGAATAAGCAAAATCAGAGACTGTGACAAATAGCATGACTCATTAATTACTAATATTTACTTACACCACTTTCCATATTGTAACATAATTTTATTTTATATTTCCTGTGCATTTTTACAGGAAATGCAATGGCAGCAATTCTAATCAGAGGCCCAATTTTCACTACAAAACGTTCATAGTATATACACAATGCAATATTCAGGAGAATATATCTCTGAGGAAGCAGCTATGTATATATAAAATTCAGTGTATATATATATATATATATATATATATATATATATATTAGATCTGAGCGAATCGAAGTGGAATTCGATCCGAATTTCAGGGAAAATTTGATTTGCAACTAATGCTAATTTCTTCGCGCTTCATGGTAACGAATTGCAATTTTTCCTAAAATGGCAGCTACACATGTGAGGACATGGGGCAAGGAACTCTAGGAAGGCAGGCTGACCCATAATACCATGCATGCAGCCAATCAGCAGCCAGCCCTGTGATGTCACAGCCCTATAAATACAGTGGCCATCATGGAGTCCAGCGTTCTGAGTGCAGGGACAGACATGAGAAGGCGCTAGGGACAGCAATTGAAAAAAACTCATTGTGGGAAAAAAACTGAAAAAACTATTTATAAGAGCAGGGAAAGGATAGGGAGGAATCATTTTACAGCATCTTAGTGCAGGGAGAGACATCAGAAAGCGCTAGGATGAGTACCAGAAAAGCGATTTACAAGTGCATGGAAAGGATAGTGAGGAATTATTTCACAGCATCTTAGTGCAGAGAGAGATGTCAGAAGGCACTAGGGACAGTGCTAGAAAAGCGATTTACAAGTGCAGGGAAAGATTATCTGGGGATCCAAATAGTCATTAGACAACTCTGTCATTCCAGCAATTTGTTCTTGGGGTGTAAGTGCTATGTTGAAAAGCCTTTAGTGGCTTATATATCTTTTCAAACAAGAAAAAATATAAAGGCAGTTCACTTCTGCAGTTATATGTGTTGCAAGCGTACAGAAAGAAAAAATAATACCCACTTAACTGGTTGTCACACCTGTGACAGGTGTTAGAAGGTCTGAAAGACTAACTGCACATGAGTGATCTGTTCAGGTGTGGATCATGTGACCTTTACCTCTCACTATTTAGTCTGACTTTACCCATCACTCCTTGCTCTGGATAGATGAATTTAGTTTTGGAAGAGCTGGAGTGTGGTTCTTGTTAAAGTCCTGTTCATCCATCATCCTCAGAAGTTAAGTGTTCTGCTTGTTGTGTTTTGATTCCCCCACCCACCCCCCGGATGTTTACTAGGCCTCAGCGAGACGCTGGTTCCTTCACAAGGGAAGAAACGGGTTGTCTCTGCCCTGTCATTTACCTTTAGGGCATCTGAGGGTCATAAGGGTTTTCTAGGTTCCTGTGTATGGGCATCTCTACCATCGAGAGGTGACCATATGGATAGGAGTTAGGGCCAGGAGCAGGTTGTTGTAGGTGGTGACCCTTTTCCTTCCCTAGCGGTGTGGCCTAGTGTTTTTCCCCTTCCTTCTTGTTGTCTTTTGGTGTTCTCCCCTACTACATCATTATCCAGAGCCAATGCCGCCATTTTTGTTCTGATCTGTGCAGCTATGGATACTATGGCTGCACTGACCGAACAGCTGCAGAATCTGACTTTGGAGGTAGCAGCGCGACGGTCTTGCAGATTCAAAGTCCACAGGCTGCTGGTTCCAGTGGTGGGTCCCAGGCCTGCCGTGAACCAAAGGTGGCTCTCCCAGACAGGTTTTTCAGGGGTAGTGACAATTTCATTCGGTTCAGGGAGTCATGTAAATTATACTTTAGGCTGCGTCCATACTCTTCTGGGGATGAGTGTCAACGTCATGATTATTTTGTTGCTTAACAAGGGTACTGCTTCCTTTGAACTTATGGTGGAGAGACACTGGTGGTTGCGCCTTGTGATGAGCCTATGCAGTTAGGAGGAGCTACTCCTGGCACTACTGGCAAAAGCTTGGGTCATGTGAAAGGAGTCTGCTTTTGTTGTGGCAAGAATGGACATTTTGTGAATATTTGTCCGTACTTGCAGCATCAAGGTGTAAACAAAAAGAAAAATACGTTTAATCCCCAAATTACTATTGGTGATGTAGGTGGGGAGCAAGAAAACCTACTTTTGTCTTTTATTTGTACTACCCGTTTTATCCTGTCTGTCGAGGTGGCGCTAGAGTCCAAAACTGAAAATTGAAGCATTTATCGACAGTGGGACAGGAGTTAACTTGATGGATGGACAGTCTGTTCGCATTCACGGGTTGACTACTAATGCATTAGAGAAAAGTATTTCTGTCTTTGCAATTGACTCAGCACCTCTCACCCAAAAATCCCTGTCGCAGGTGTCACGGCTGAGCATGGGGAATACCCTCAGCCGTGCGATGCCAGAAGATGTTAACCACTGCTCGGCCAGGACGAGAGAATTAGGGAGCAGGTCACCTCCTAACGCATCCCTAATCCGTCCCTAACTCCTAGCTGCATGGGCCGACCTTGAAGGTAGGAGGGCCCATGCTCAGGAACCTCGGATCCCTACTCACCCTCCGACCGATCCCTGAACTAGGAGTGAAGGGTAAGACGACCTGTTCCTTCTGGACACGGAGGAACAGGAGTCTCACTGGCCAAGCTGCAGGAAAAAGGGGAACAGAAACAGGCCTATGGATATGGCAGGTGCTGCACTAGTGCCAGCCACCTGCCACAGCCTTGCTGACTGGATCCGTGTGCAGGCAAGCTGAAGTCCACAACAATACAAATAGAACTCAGCACACACACATCCACACACAGGAACTCAGATCCATAGCTGCACAGAATAATAAAGGAAAACATAAACTGAACATCACACAAATTTAAACTTATAACCACAAGGGTGGCCCCCACTGGCAGGTGAAATAAGACAGGAGGCTACTCCAGCTAACCATGGCTGAAGTACCCCTCAGACTGGAGATTAACATTGAGGCTTTATAGGCCCAAGAAGTCACACCCACACAGACACACCCAGTGTTCACACACACAGAAGGGAATTAACCTTTCCAACACCAGGAAGTGTAGTGAGACCACAAAGGGGGAAATACACACAAATACTCACTGCAGCTGTTACCGATGACAACGACATGTGTGGCAAACGTGTCCTGGGAGCCGGCCAAAAGGCCGAGACACTGCCACCACATGTACAAACACCAAACGTTGCCACGGGCAGCCACAGATAAAAAGGAAAATGTCAGAGTGCACACCAAACATAAAACAGAGTGCACACCAGACATTCAGAGGGCATACATACACACACACAACTCCAAGGCAACCGCACACATACCTGTTGTCCGCGGCAACCGCACATGAGGCAGACAGTAAAGTGCCCCCAGCTGCGGTTGACACAACAAACCAAACCACGGGCAACTGTATGCGGCTCCCAATGAGTCACGGCCATAAACATGGGCGTGACAGCAGGTAGTGAATGATATTCATTTAAGAGTGGGTGATTTTCATCAGGAATCTATCTCCTGTTATGTGTTGGAGAGTCTGCCTGCTCCGTTGGTGTTGGGCCTACCATTGTTAAGCCAAATATAACCGTAACATCGACTGGCAAGTGATACAGATTCTTAATGCATCGTTCTCTATGGTTAACATTAAAACTGTACCCTCATTCATTTCTGAGTTTTCTGATGTGTTCTCTGAGAATGGTAATCAGGAGTTGCCTCTGCATCGGGAGTATGACTGTCCCATCAATCTTATTCCCGGAGCTAAATTGCCCATATCTCGGTTGTATAGTCTTTCGGAACCTGAAAGAAAGACCATGCGAGACTATATCATCGAGAGTTTGGCAAAGGGACATATTAGACCATCCAAGTCCCAAGTGGCTGCTGGTTTTTCTTTGTAAAGTAAAAGGATGGTACCCTGAGGCCATTTATGGGCTTCTGTGAGCTCAATCGTATTACTATCCGTGATCCTTACCCCCTTCCTTTGATTCCGGATTTGTTTAGTCAGATTGTCAGTGCCAAGGTGTTCTCTAAATTGGATCTGAGGGGGGCATATAATCTGGGAAGGATTAAGGAGGGGGCATTTTGAAAACCTGGCCATGCCCTTTGAGTTAACCAATGCTGCTGCGGTTTTTCAACACTTTGTCAATGACATCTTTCATCATCTGGTGGGGAGGTTTGTAGTTGTATATATTGATAACATACTAATTTATTTGCCTAATATGGAGACTCATCAGGATCATGCGAGACAGGTGTTACAGATCCTAAGAGAGAATAAGTTGTATGCTAAGATGGAAAAGTGTGTATTTGCTGTACAGGAAGTGCAATTTCTGGGTTACCTGCTCTCATCCTCAGGTTTTCAAATGGATCCCGAGAAGGTCCGTGTCGTGTTGGACTGGGATCGACCCGAAAATCTAAAAGCGCTTATGCGGTTTTTGGGGTTTACCAACTACCACCGTAAATTTATCTTGTACTATTCATCGGTGGTTAAACCTTTAACAGACATGACTAGGAAGGGTGCTGATATTTCTATCTGGTCTGATGCGGCATTACAGGACTTTTCTGCTGTGAAAGAATGTTTAGTTTCGGCCCTATATTCTGGTGCAACCAGACGTGTCTCAGCCATTTATTGTTGAGGTTGACGCATCCGAGGTAGGGGTAGGAACAATCTTGTTGCAGGGTCCTTCACCCAGTAAATGGCGCCCATGTGCATTTTTCTCTAAAAAACTCTTGACTGCTGAAAGGAATGGAGGCATTGGTTGGAAGGAGCAATTGATCCTATTACGGTAATTACGGATCACAAGAATCTGGCCTACCTGGAGTCAGCTAAGCAACTGAACCCAAGGCAGGCCAGATGGTCATTGTTTTCACCAGATTTAACTTCATCGTCACGTACCACCCTGGGGTTAAGAACGTCAAGGCGGATGCTTTGCCGCGTAGCTTTCCTGGGGGGTGAGTCTAATGACCCTAGTCCCATTTTATTTGAAGGGGTAGTCATATCCGCTCTATATCCTTATCTCGAGGCCAGGATGTTGGAGGCACAGGAGAATTCTCTGGACTCTGGTAGTCCGGAAAAATTGGTTGTTCCCTCCGAATTACGTCACAAGGTGTTCGAGGAACATCACTGTACGGTGCTTGCTAGGCAACCTGGGAGCAGATCGACTGTCGATCTATTCTTTCACAGATTCTGGTGGCCAGGGTTGCATAATTGTGTTGAGGACTATGTGTCAGCCTGTGGTACTTGTGCACGTGCTAAGGTGACACATACTCAGCCTTCCGGATCTCTGCTTCCATTGTCCATCCAGACCTTGGACCCATTTTTCCATGGATTTTATCACAGATTTACCGAATTATTTGGGAAAAAACATGATTCTGATGGTTGTCGTTTTAGTAAAATGGCACACTTTATTGCATTACTTAGTCTACCCAATGCTAAAACTCTTGCACAGGTGTTTGTCAAGAACATTGTGAAACTACAAGGTATTCCCTCTGATGTGGTGTCCAATAGAGGGACTTAGTTTGTTTCCAGATTCTGGATAGCGTTCTGAACTCATCTGGGTGTACAATTGTCCTTCTCTTCAGCTTTTCATCCTCAGTCGAACGGACAAACGGAGCACAATAATCAGAATCTGGAGACTTACTTGATATGTTTTGTTTCAGAGAATCAGGAAGAGTGGTTTTCATTTTTGTCGTTAGCTGAGTTTGCTATAAATATCCATAGACAGGATTTAACTGATAAGTCGCAGTTTTTTGGGGCATATGGGTTCCATCCACAGTTTGGTACATTTTCTGGTGCTCAACATTCCGGCATTCCTGAGGAAGAACGATTTTCCTCTTCTTTGTCTTCTATTTGGTGGAAAATCTCAAATAACCTGAAAAAGATGGGCAACAGATATAAGCATGCGGCTGACAGGAGACGTATGAGTGGTCTGGACCTGAAAGTGGGTAATTCTGTGTGGTTGTCAACAAGAAACATTAAACTTAAGGTCCCTTCTTGGAAGTTGGGCCCAAGATATATTGGCCCATATAAGATCACTGCCATTGTTAACCCTGTAGCCTTCCGTCTTGAACTTCCTCAGGCTTTGAAAATCCATAAAGTATTTCATAAATCGTTGTTAAAGAAATGTGTCCAGGTAAGGAACGGGTTATCTCTGCCATGTCATTACTTTTAAGGCATCCGGGGGTCACCAGGGTTTTCTAGGTTCCTGTGTATGGGCATCTCTACCATCGAGAGGTGCCCGTACGGATTAGAGTTAGGGCCAGGAGCATGGTTTTATAGGTGGTGACCCTTTTCCTTCCCTAGCGGTGAGGCCTAGTGTCTTTCCACCTTCCTATTTGTTGTCTTTTGGTGTTCTCCCCTACTACATCCGTGACACTGGTGCACTTATTTGTGGCAAAAGCATTTAGTGGCCTATTTCATTATAGAAAGAAAAAAATATACGCACTTCACTGGTGCAGTTATTTGTGGCAAAAACGTTTAGTGGCCTATTTCAGTACAGAAACAAAAATATATACGCACTTCACTGGTGCATTTATTTCTGCTAAAAGCAATTACTGGCCTATTTCAATACAGAAAGAAAAATATATTCTCAGTTCACTTCTGCAGTTATATGTGTTGAAAGCGTACAAATAGAAAAAAATATACGCACTTCACTGTTGCACGTATTTGTGGCAAAAGCGTTTATTGGCCTATTTCGATACATAAAGAAAAAAATATACGCACTTCACTGGTGCACTTATTTGTGACAAAAGCGTTTAGTGGCCTATTTCAGTACAGAAAGAAAAATATATACACACTTCACTGGTGCATTTATTTCTGCTGAAAGTGTTTACCGGCCTATTTCAGTACAAAAAGAAAAATATATTCTCAGTTTACTTCTGCAGTTATATGTGTTGAAAGCATACAGAAAGAAAAAAATATATGCACTTCACTGGTGCAGTTATTTGTGACAAAAGTGTTTAGTGGCCTATTTCAGTACAGAAAGAAAAATATATTCTCAGTTCACGTTGGCGGTTATATGTGTTGATAGCATCGCTGGGAGTCAGCAGGGTGGCAGCAGTGGGAGGTCGGGAGCCAAACATGCCCGGGGTAGACCACCTGCTTTGCAGGAGCCTACCTGCCCGAAAAGTAGTGGTGCAGGGGTTCACGGAAGTAGCGGCGGTAGCAGTCAGTCAGTGCGGCGGTTATGTATGTTATTTTGTAATTCAGTACAAGAAGAAAAATATATTCTCAGTTCACTTCAGCGGTTATTTGTGTTGAAAGTGTTTAGTGGCCTATTTCAGTACAAAAAGAAAAATATATTCTAAGTTCACGTTGGTGATTATATGTCTTGAAAGCATGGCTGGGAGTCAGCAGGGTGGCAGCAGTGGGAGGTCGGGAGCCAAACATGCCCAGGGTAGACCACCTGCTTTGCAGCAGCCTACCTGCCCGGGAAGTAGTGGTGCAGGGGTTCACGGAAGCAGCAGTGGTAGCATTCAGTCAGTGCAGTGGTTATATCTGTTATTTTGTATTTCAGTACAAAAAGAAAAATGTATCCTCAGTTCACTTCGGCGGTTATAGGTTATATGTGTTGAAAGAATTTAGTGGCCTATTTCAGTACAAAAAGAAAAATATATTCTAAGTTCACGTTGGTGATTATATGTCTTGAAAGCATGGCTGGGAGTCAGCAGGGTGGCAGCAGTGGGAGGTCGGGAGCCAAACATGCCCAGGGTAGACCACCTGCTTTGCAGCAGCCTACCTGCCCGGGAAGTAGTGGTGCAGGGGTTCACGGAAGCAGCAGTGGTAGCATTCAGTCAGTGCAGTGGTTATATCTGTTATTTTGTATTTCAGTACAAAAAGAAAAATGTATCCTCAGTTCACTTCGGCGGTTATAGGTTATATGTGTTGAAAGAATTTAGTGGCCTATTTCAGTACAAAAAGAAAAATATATTCTCAGTTCACGTATGCGGTTATATGTGTTGAAAGCATGGCTTGGAGTCAGCAGGGTGGCAGCAGTGGAAGGTCGGGAGCAAAACGTGCCTGGGTTAGACCACCTGCTTCGTAGCAGCCTACCTGCCCGGGAAATAGTGGTGCAGGGGTTCACAGAAGCAACAGCGATAGCAGTCAGTCAGTGCAGACTGTTGGGGGGGGAAATCACCTACTCGGCGGTGTGGCAGTTTTTTGTTAAGCCACTGGAGGAGGTTTACATGGCCATATGCAGAATATGTGGGCAGAAAGTGAAGTGTGGCCAGGGTGCCAATGTTGGTACCACAGCCCTGCGTCAAAATATGCAGCGTCACCATATGTGGTTTCCTGATGCTGCAGCTGCTACTGCCACCTCCACACTATGTCACCTTGCCATTCTGTGGTATCCTGATGCTGCTGCTACTGCCATCTCCACACTTGGTCACCTTGCTACTCTGTGGTATCCTCCTGATGCTGCTGCTGTTGCCACCTCCACACTCTGTCATTGGGCCACTCTGTGGTCTCCGTATACTGCTGCCAACTCCAGACTTTGTCATTGTGCCACTCGGTGGCCTCCTCATACTGCTGCCAACTCCAGACTTGGTCATTGTGCCACTTAGTGGCCTCCTCATACCGCTGCCAACTCCACACTTTGCTGTGGTGGCACTCTGTGGCCTCCTCATGCTGCTGCCAACTCCAAACTCGGTCATTGTGCCACTCAGTGGCCTTCTCATACTACTGCTAACTCCAGACTCTGTCAGTGTGCCACTCTGTGGCGTCCTGATGCTGCCGACACCTTCAGACTCTGTCATTGTGCCACTCTGTAACCTCCTCATGCTGCTGCCACCTCCACAATCTCTCGTCGTCGTGCTACTTTGGCCTCCTCATGCTGCTGCCACCTCCACAATCTCTCATCGTTGTGCTATTCTGTGGCCTCCTGATGCTGCCGCCACCTCCAGACTCGGTCATTGTGCCACTCGGTGGCCTCCTCATACTGCTGCCAACTCCAGACTCGGTCATTGTGGCACTCGGTGGCCTCCTCATACTGCTGCCATCTCCAGACTTGGTCATTGTGCTATTCTGTGGTCTCCTCGTGCTGCTGCCAACTCCAGACTCGGTCATTGTGGCACTCAGTGGCCTCCTCATACTGCTGCCAACACCAGACTCTGTCAGTGTCCAACTCTGTGGCCTCCTGATGCTGCCGACACCTTCAGACTCTGTCATTGTGCCACTCTATGGCCTCCTCCTGCTGCTGCTACCTCTACAATCTCTCGACGTCATGCTAGTCTGTGGCTCCCTGATGCTGCTGCCAGGTACACAATCTTTCGTTGTCATGCCACTCTGTGCCCTTTTGATGCTGCCGCCACCTCCAGACTCTGTCATTGGGCCACTCTATGGTTTCCTCATGCTGCTTCCACCTCACCACTATGTCATAGGTCCACTCTGTGTACTTCTCATGCTGTTCCCACCCTCCCCACTTCATGACTAGGCCACTATTTTGCCTTTCGGCCTGCTGACATCATGATTTATTTGATCTTTCTTCTTATCTGTCAGAAGGAAGGAAAAATGAGATGCACAACGTGTAGCAGCTGTAAGGCCTGTATGGTCCTGTTAGAATTAACTTACGCTTTGGTAACCACAAGCAGGAGTGGGTACAAAACACAGAAGACATGCAAAGATTCCATTCACGTATCATCTCTGTTTTAGATCCACTCCTGTTTTTTTGGGGCATTAGCAATACTGATGGATTATTGAGCAAATGCTGATTGAGTGAAGGTATATGCTCCACAGACAGGATCCGTTTTTTGTGAGTTATTGTTCTGACAGATCAGAGGAAGGGCAAATTAATCAGTGATGTCAACACAAACTTACTGCTGACACCCTCTCCACTCTGTCCAGGAGGCTCTACTTGTATACGTGATTAACAGGTTCTGTAGACATCTATGCGGAATCAGCTAGTGACGATGTAAAAGGAGTGTGCTTCTTCTTGGTGTTAACATCGACCTGTAAGGTTGAGTTCATACTTGAGTTATTTGGTCAGTTTTGGCCCCGTGACTGCCCTAATAAGTGAAGTATACAGTAATTCTAAGAGCGACACCTGTCATCTGCATGTCATACAGACTCACAGTATTATTTCATTACCAAAGCAAACTCCCTATGCGTGTTACTAAAGGCTCTCAGCAGCCAGGAAATATCAGTTTTTTTACATAATTTGCGACAAATTTGCCCGAAAAATTTGGCGAACCGGCGATTTGAATTTTTTAAAAAAATTGATCATCTCTAATATATACAGTACAGACCAAAAGTTTGGACACACCTTCTCATTCAAAGAGTTTTCTTTATTTTCATGACTATGAAAATTGTAGATTCACACTGAAGGCATCAAAACTATGAATTAACACATGTGGAATTATATACATAACAAACAACTGAAAATATGTCATATTCTAGGTTCTTCAAAGTAGCCACCTTTTGCTTTGATTACTCTTTTGCACACTCTTGGCATTCTCTTGATGAGCTTCAAGAGGTAGTCACCTGAAATGGTTTTCACTTCACAGGTGTGCCCTTTCAGGTTTAATAAGTGGGATTTCTTGCCTTATAAATGGGGTTGGGACCATCAGTTGCGTTGTGGAGAAGTCAGGTGGATACACAGCTGATAGTCCTACTGAATAGACTGTTAGAATTTGTATTATGGCAAAAAAAAGCAGCTAAGTAAAGAAAAACGAGTGGCCATCATTACTTTAAGAAATGAAGGTCAGTCAGTCTGAAAAATTGGGAAAACTTTAAAAGTGTCCCCAAGTGCAGTCACAAAAACCATCAAGCACTACAAAGAAACTGGCTCACATGCGGACCGCCCCAGGAAAGGAAGACCAAGAGTCACCTCTGCTGCGGAGGATAAGTTCATCCGAGTCACCAGAAATCGCACGTTAACAGCAGCTCAGATTAGAGACCAGTTCAATGCCACACAGAGTTCTAGCAGCAGACACATCTCTAGAACAACTGTTAAGAGGAGACTGTGTGAATCAGGCCTTCATGGTAGAATATCTGCTAGGAAACCACTGCTAAGGACAGGCAACAAGCAGAAGAGACTTGTTTGGGCTAAAGAACACAAGCAATGGACATTAGACCAGTGGAAATCTGTGCTTTGGTCTGATGAGTCCAAATTTGAGATCTTTGGTTCCAACCACCGTGTCTTTGTGCGACGCAGAAAAAGTGAACGGATGGACTCTACATGCCTGGTTCCCACCGTGAAGCACGGAGGAGGAGGTGTGATGGTGTGGGGGTGCTTTGTTGGTGACACTGTTGGGGATTTATTCAAAACTGAAGGCATACTGAACCAGCATGGCTACCACAGTATCTTGCAGCGGCATGCTATTCCATCCGGTTTGCGTTTAGTTGGACCATCATTTATTTTTCAACAGGACAATGACCCCAAACACACCTCCAGGCTGTGTAAGGGCTATTTGACCATGAAGGAGAGTGATGGGGTGCTGCGCCAGATGACCTGGCCTCCACAGTCACCAGACCTGAACCCAATCAAGATGGTTTGGGGTGAGCTGGACCGCAGAGTGAAGGCAAAAGGGCCAACAAGTGCTAAGCATCTTTGGGAACTCCTTCAAGACTGTTGGAAGACCATTTCATCAAGAGAATGCCAAGAGAGTGCAAAGCAGTAATCAAAGCAAAAGGTGGCTACATATTACATATTTTCAGTTGTTTCACACTTTTTTGTTATGTATATAATTCCACATGTGTTAATTCATAGTTTTGATGCCTTTAGTGTGAATCTACAATTAGGTTGTCATGAAAATAAAGAAAACTCTTTGAATGAGAAGGTGTGTCCAAACTTTTGGTCTGTACTGCACATATAGGCTGAAGAAATTCCACGGTGTAAAAATAAATATAAAGGGTTTATACACCAGACACGCAATGTTTCGATCCGCTTCCTGGGATCTTTCTCAAGCAGTGTCTGGTGTATAAGAATATTCCACCGGCGCTAATTACACAACCTAATCCTAAGCAGCAGTGTCAAAAAACAGCTCCGCAATAGCTGTTATAAGCAAGTTGCACAAATCATTATAAAATAGAAAGGAGACACCGCGCTCAGCTTAATGCACCTGACCCTTATTAACCCCTGGTTCGGATCGAGATAAACCTGCCCACCTCAGTTTATAATAACAAGATTACCTTGATTCTGATATGAGGGATCAGGGGGCCACCTTCTCGGGTGTTCCAATATGCACGATTTCTTCTACACAGAGGCGAATAGCAGGTAGAATAAGCTGTATGGAGTTCGCCCCGGCCAGTAGCGAAACTCCGTTTGTACTTACGCTCACGCTCACAAAGGGAGCTGGTGACGTCACCTACTGAGCTACGGAATACTGTGGGCACCAAAACACCTCCCTACGCGTTTCGAGTACAACGGTACTCTTCGTCAGGAAATAAATCTAGTGCCTCCAATAGCTTCCTTTTATTCTACCTCTTCGCGGTCTTAATTAACTCCGGTTTCAAAAATTTGACGATTGAAATATATTCGATAATAATAATCAATGCTTTTAATCGAAACCAAATAACTTGATTTCTGAGTTTAAACCATTCGGGACAAGCGTGTTCATATTAAAAATCCACTGGGTTTCCTTTTTCGACATATTCTTAATGAAATCACCTCCTCGTATGTCCATTTTAACTACTTCTATTCCGAAAAAAGAAGATCCCTCAAATTTTCCATTATGCCTCAATGTGTAATGTCTCGAAAGGGGATGCCCTTCCGATTTTTTATTTATATTATATATGTGCTCGCTCAGTCGTTTTTTTAATTGTCTCTATGTGTGCCCTATGTATAACTTTTCGCAGGGGCACTTTATTGCGTAAATGACTCCTTTGGTGCTGCATGTTATGTAGTCCTGAATATTATATTCGTAGGTGCCATCTTAGTTTATTATTCGACTCATTTTGATCGTATTTTTCTGCGATTTTTTACATACCATGCATTTTTTACAGGGAAAGAATCCTTTTAACTCATGCTTATCTTTTTCTTTTTTACTATTCATTATAGCCGCACATTTTTTTGTAGGTGCAATAATGTTCCCAATATTTGCCGCTTTTTTAAAAACAAACGCTGGGTCTTTAATAAACAGATGTCCTATTGTCTTATCCTCTTTTAATATATCCCAATGGCGTTTTACGATATTCCTGAAAATTAGTGTTTGGGCATCATATGGGATAATGATGGGTGGAATTTTTTCTCTTTTGCTCTCTTCCTGTTGTATCTGTGGCACTTTTTCCACTATTATATTCTATAGAAGGTTTTCCCTCTCCATGCGTTTAATCTTATCTTTCTGTTCCAACAGTTTTTCCATATTGTATCCCTTTGATGCAAATTTATTTTGTAATTTCTCTGCTTCTTTATCATACTCTATTTCCTCTGTGCAATTTATCCTGATGCGTAAAAATTGGCTCCTAGGTATATTATCAAGCCAACAAGGTAGATGGCAGCTGGTCCTAGAAATGTAACTATTCGAATCAGTAGGTTTCTCATATGTTTTTGTGCATATTTTTTCTCCCCTTACATAAATGCTTAAATCTAAAAAATGAATTTCTCTAAAACTGTATATTGGAGTAAATTCCAAATAAAATTCATTTTTATTAATATCAATAAAAAATTCCTTTAAACTTGTTTCTCCCCCTTCCCAAATAAAAATGACGTCATCTATTAAGCGCCCAACGTAAAGATTAGCGAACCCCGGTGCGAACCTCGTCCCCATAGCGGTCCCCCACGTCTGAAGATAGACGTCATCCCTATATTTAAAAAAAGTTTTTTTCCAAAATAAATGAAATGCATTCCCCAATGAATTCTATCTGCGTGTTGGGCAGCTCTCCTTTTTGGTATAAAAAATACTGCGCAGCTTCGCGGCCTTTATTATTTTCTATTACCGTATACAACGACTTCACGTGTAGCGTACCTATTATATAGTTCTCTTTCCACTGTATGTGCTTGGCGTCTTTAAGGTAGGTAGGTAGGGACTGTGCACACGGTTGTAAATATTGATCTACGTATTTGGATAATGTACTAGTTAGGCACTCCACCCCTGATACTATAGGCCTACCAGGGGGTCTATTGGCATCTTTATGTATTTTGGGATTTTGATAAAAAATTGCCATTTTTGGATATCTGTTGTCAATGTAAAAGCTTTCCTGTTTGTCAAGGATACCTTTCTCCCTAGCTTTATATACCAGTTCTTTTAATGCCTTTTTAAAAACTTCTGTCGGATCCATTTTTTATCATTTATATGTTTTACTATCACTTAATATGTTTAGCGCTTCCCTATCATAATCCTCTTTATTTAGTACCACAATCCCTCCCCCCTTATCTGCCGGGCGAATGATTATCTGATTGTTTTCTTGCATATTTATTATCGCTTCCTTTTCAGCTTTAGTTACATTACTCATATATTTAGATCTTTTTGATGTTTTGATTTTCTTGATATCCCTCGTAACCAGGTTCATAAAGGTGTTTAATGCTGTGGAATATTCATTTATTGGATCGAACCGAGACCTGGGTTTCAGGCCGGTATGTTTAAACGGGTCATTATTAGTTTTTATTTCTTCCTTTTGATGCTTGTTTTTATTCCTTTTTAAGAAATATTTTTTTAAAGCTATACGCCTCATGAATTTACGAACCCCTATAAAGGCCTCAAATTTATTGAAATAGGTTGTTGGGGCAAATTTGAGCCCTTTCTCTAGGATTTCTTCCTTCCCCTTACTTAGCACTAGAGTTGAGCGGACACCTGGATGTTCGGGTTCGAGAAGTTCGGCCGAACTTCCCGAAAATATTCGGGTTCGGGATCCGAACCCGATCCGAACTTCGTCCCGAACCCAAACCCCATTGAAGTCAATGGGGACCCGAACTTTTTGGCACTAAAAAGGCTGTAAAACAGCCCAGGAAAGGGCTAGAGGGCTGCAAAAGGCAGCAACATGTAGGTAAATTTGGATAGGGAAATGAATTAAAATAAAAATTTAATAAATAAAAATTAACCAAAATCAATTGGACAGAGCTCCCATAGCAGAAAATCTGGCTTCACGTCACCCACCACTGGAACAGTCCATTCTCAGATATTTAGGCCCCGGCACCCAGGCAGAGGAGAGAGGTCCCGTAACAGAGAATCTGTCTTCATGTCAGCAGAGAATCAGTCTGCATGTCATAGCAGAGAATCAGGCTTCACGTCAGCCACCACTGCAACAGTCCATTGTCAGATATTTAGGCCCAGCACCCAGGCAGAGGAGAGAGGTCCCGTAACAGACAATCTGGCTTCATGTCAGCAGAGAATCAGTCTGCATGTCATAGCAGAAAATCAGGCTATACGTCAGCCACAACTGCAACAGTCCATTGTCAGATATTTAGGCCCAGCACCCAGGCAGAGGAGAGAGGTCCCGTAACAGAGGATCTGGCTTCATGTCAGCAGAGAATCAGTCTGCATGTCATAGCAGAAAATCAGGCTATACGTCAGCCACCACTGCAACAGTCCATTGTCATAAATTTAGGCCCAGCACCCAGGCAGAGGAGAGAGGTCCCGTAACAGACAATCTGGCTTCATGTCAGCAGAGAATCAGTCTTCATATCATAGCAGAGAATCAGGCTTCACGTCACCCACCTCTGTAAGAGTCCATTTTCATAAATTTAGGCCCAGCACCCAGGCAGAGGAGAGAGGTCCCGTAACAGACAATCTGGCTTCATGTCAGCAGAGAATCTGTCTTCATGTCATAGCAGAGAATCAGTCTTCATGTCATAGCAGAGAATCAGGCTTCACGTCACCCACCACTGTAAGAGTCCATTTTCATAAATTTAGGCCCAGCACCCAGGCAGAGGAGAGAGGTCCCGTAACAGACAATCTGGCTTCATGTCAGCAGAGAATTAGTCTGCATGTCATAGCAGAGAATGAGGCTTCACGTCAGCCACCACTGCAACAGTCCATTGGCATATATTTAGGCCCAGCACCCAGGCAGAGGAGAGAGGTCCCGTAACAGAGGATCTGGCTTCATGTCAGCAGAGAATCAGTCTGCATGTCATAGCAGAGAATGAGGCTTCACGTCAGCCACCACTGCAACAGTCCATTGGCATATATTTAGGCCCAGCACCCAGGCAGAGGAGAGAGGTCCCGTAACAGACAATCTGGCTTCATGTCAGCAGAGAATCAGTCTTCATATCATAGCAGAGAATCAGGCTTCACGTCACCCACCACTGTAAGAGTCTATTTTCATAAATTTAGGCCCAGCACCCAGGCAGAGGAGAGAGGTCCCGTAACAGACAATCTGGCTTTATGTCAGCAGAGAATCAGTCTTCATATCATAGCAGAGAATCAGGCTTCATGTCACCCACCACTGTAAGAGTCCATTTTCATAAATTTAGGCCCAGCACCCAGGCAGAGGAGAGAGGTCCCGTAACAGACAATCTGGCTTCATGTCAGCAGAGAATTAGTCTGCATGTCATAGCAGAGAATGAGGCTTCACGTCAGCCACCACTGCAACAGTCCATTGTCAGATATTTAGGCCCAGCACCCAGGCAGAGGAGAGAGGTCCCGTAACAGAGGATCTGGCTTCATGTCAGCAGAGAATCAGTCTGCATGTCATAGCAGAAAATCAGGCTTCACGTCAGCCACCACTGCAACAGTCCATTGTCAGATATTTAGGCCCAGCACCCAGGCAGAGGAGAGAGGTCCCGTAACAGAGGATCTGGCTTCATGTCAGCAGAGAATTAGTCTGCATGTCATAGCAGAGAATCAGGCTTCACGTCACCCAACATTGGAACAGTCCATTGGCATATATTTAGGCCCCTGCACCCAGACAGAGGAGAGGTTCATTCAACTTTGGGTAGCCTCGCAATATAATGGTAAAATGAAAATAAAAATAGGATTGAATGAGGAAGTGCCCTGGAGTCCAATAATATATGGTTAAGGGGAGGTAGTTAATGTCTAATCTGGACAAGGGACGGACAGGCCCTGTGGGATCCATGCCTGGTTCATTTTTATGAACGTCAGCTTGTCCACATTGGCTGTAGACAGGCGGCTGCGTTTGTCTGTAATGACGCCCCCTGCCGTGCTGAATACACGTTCAGACAAAACGCTGGCCGCCGGGCAGGCCAGCACCTCCAAGGCATAAAAGGCTAGCTCTGGCCACGTGGACAATTTAGAGACCCAGAAGTTGAATGGGGCCGAACCATCAGTCAGTACGTGGAGGGGTGTGCACACGTACTGTTCCACCATGTTAGTGAAATGTTGCCTCCTGCTAACACGTTGCGTATCAGGTGGTGGTGCAGTTAGCTGTGGCGTGTTGACAAAAGTTTTCCACATCTCTGCCATGCTAACCCTGCCCTCAGAGGAGCTGGCCGTGACACAGCTGCCTTGGCGACCTCTTGCTCCTCCTCTGCCTTGGCCTTGGGCTTCCACTTGTTCCCCTGTGACATTTGGGAATGCCCTCAGTAGTGCGTCTACCAACGTGCGCTTGTACTCGCGCATCTTCCTATCACGCTCCAGTGCAGGAAGTAAGGTGGGCACATTGTCTTTGTAGCGTGGATCCAGCAGGGTGGCAACCCAGTAGTCCGCACAGGTTAAAATGTGGGCAACTCTGCTGTCGTTGCGCAGGCACTGCAGCATGTAGTCGCTCATGTGTGCCAGGCTGCCCAGGGGTAAGGACAAGCTGTCCTCTGTGGGAGGCGTATCGTCATCGTCCTGCATTTCCCCCCAGCCACGCACCAGTGATGGACCCGAGCTGCGTTGGGTGCCACCCCGCTGTGACCATGCTTCATCCTCATCCTCCTCCACCTCCTCCTCATCCTCGTCCTCCTCGTCCTCCAGTAGTGGGCCCTGTCTGGCCACATTTGTACCTGGCCTCTGCTGTTGCCAAAAACCTCCCTCTGAGTCACTTCGAAGAGACTGGCCTGAAAGTGCTAAAAATGACCCCTCTTCCTCCTCCTCCTTCTCCTCCTGGGCCACCTCCTCTTCCATCATCGCCCTAAGTGTTTTCTCAAGGAGACATAGAAGTGGTATTGTAACGCTGATAACGGCATCATCGCCACTGGCCATGTTGGTGGAGTACTCGAAACAGCGCAACAGGGCACACAGGTCTCGCATGGAGGCCCAGTCATTGGTGGTGAAGTGGTGCTGTTCTGTAGTGCGACTGACCCGTGCGTGCTGCACACCAACCACACTACTGAGGGTTAAATGCACTTAGTGACGGGCGCAGCTTGCCCCTGATGTAGTATATGGCCAAAAAATTAACAGACTATTGCTGGTTAAATGCACTTGCTGTGACAGCTTCACCCTGATGTAGGCTTTAGCCAAAAAACAACCACACCATTGAGGGTTAAATGCACTTGGTGACAGGCGCAGCTTGCCCCTGATGTAGTATATGGCCAAAAAATAAACAGACTATTGCTGGTTAAATGCACTTGGTGTGACAGCTTCACCCTGATGTAGGCTTTAGCCAAAAAACAACCACACCATTGAGGGTTAAATGCACTTGGTCGCAGCTTGTGCTGGCGCACCACAAGACACAAAATGGCCGCCGATCACCCCAGAAAAAAGTGACTGACAAACGGTCTGGGCAGCCTAAAAACAGTGAGCAATTGAATTTCAGCAGCTCAATGATGCACAGCTGCAGATCGATCGATTAATCAAGTCCTTTGGAGGAGTTAATCTGCCTAATCTTGCCCTACTGTCGCAGCCGCAACCTCTCCCTACGCTAATCAGAGCAGAGTGACGGGCGGCGCTATGTGACTCCAGCTTAAATAGAGGCTGGGTCACATGGTGCTCTGGCCAATCACAGCCATGCCAATAGTAGCCATGGCTGTGACGGCCTCTTGGGGCAAGTAGTATGACGCTTGTTGATTGGCTGCTTTGCAGCCTTTCAAAAAGCGCCAAGAAAGCGTCACAAAAGCGCCAAGAAAGCGACGAACACCGAACCCGAACCCGGACTTTTACGAAAATGTTCGGGTTCGGGTCCGTGTCACGGACACCCCAAAATTCGGTACGAACCCGAACTATACAGTTCGAGTTCGCTCATACCTACTTAGCACATAACTACTTAAATTGTATATTTTTTGTCCTAGATCTTGATCAGTTAGTACGTAATTTACCCCTTCCTTACCTCTTTGCTTCATTATTTTATTATATATATATATATTAAAAGAGGATAAGACAATAGGACATCTGTTTATTAAAGACCCAGCGTTTGTTTTTCAAAAAGCGGCAAATATTGGGAACATTATTGCACCTACAAAAAAATGTGCGGCTATAATGAATAGTAAAAAAGAAAAAGATAAGCATGAGTTAAAAGGATTCTTTCCCTGTAAAAAATGCATGGTATGTAAAAAATCGCTGAAAAATACGATCAAAATGAGTCGAATAATAAACGAAGATGACACCTACGAATATAATATTCGGGACTACATAACATGCAGCACCAAAGGACTCATTTACGCAATAAAGTGCCCCTGCGAAAAGTTATACATAGGGCGCACAAAGAGACAATTAAAAAAACGACTGAGCGAGCACATATATAATATAAATAAAAAATCGGAAGGGCATCCCCTTTCGAGACATTACACATTGAGGCATAATGGAAAATTTGAGGGATCTTCTTTTTTCGGAATAGAAGTAGTTAAAATGGACATACGAGGAGGTGATTTCATTAAGAATATGTCGAAAAAGGAAACCCAGTGGATTTTTAATATGAACACGCTTGTCCCGAATGGTTTAAACTCAGAAATCGAGTTATTTGGTTTCGATTAAAAGCATCGATTAATATTATCGAATATATTTCAATCGTCGAATTTTTTAAACCGGAGTTAATTAAGACCGTGAAGAGGTAGAATAAAAGGAAGCTATTGGAGGCACTAGATTGATTCCCTGACGAAGAGTACCATTGTACTCGAAACGTGTAGGAAGGTGTTTTGGTGCCCACAGTATTCCGTAGCTCAGTAGGTGACGTCACCAGCTCCCTTTGTGAGCGTGAGCGTAAGTACAAACGGAGTTTCGCTACTGGCCGGGGCGAACTCCATACAGCTTATTCTACCTGCTATTCGCCTCTGTGTAGAAGAAATCGTGCATATTGGAACACCCGAGAAGGTGGCCCCCTGATCCCTCATATCAGAATCAAGGTAATCTTGTTATTGTAAACTGAGGTGGGCAGGTTTATCTCGATCCGAACCAGGGGTTAATAAGGGTCAGGTGCATTAAGCTGAGCGCGGTGTCTCCTTTCTATTTTATAATGATTTGTGCAACTTGCTTATAACAGCTATTGCGGAGCTGTTTTTTTGACACTGCTGCTTAGGATTAGGTTGTGTAATTAGCGCCGGTGGAATATTCTTATACACCAGACACTGCTTGAGAAAGATCCCAGGAAGCGGATCGAAACATTGCGTGTCTGGTGTATAAAGCCTTTATATTTATTTTTACGCCTTGGATGTGCCGCGGAATTTCTTCAGCCTATTTGTTTGGAGGGGGACCGCCTCCTCAGCCGCTGGCACTCCACCTATACCTAAGAGATTGCTGTGCTGCCCAACTCTCTCTTTTTCTTATCTATCTATCTATCTATCTATATATATATACACTCACCTAAAGAATTATTAGGAACACCTGTTCTATTTCTCATTAATGCAATTATCTAGTCAACCAATCACATGGCAGTTGCTTCAATGCATGTAGGGTTGTGGTCTTGGTCAAGACAATCTCCTGAACTCCAAACTGAATGTCAGAATGGGAAAGAAAGGTGATTTAAGCAATTTTAAGCGTGGCATGGTTGTTGGTGCCAGACGGGCCGGTCTGAGTATTTCACAATCTGCTCAGTTTCTGGGATTTTCACGCACAACCATTTCTAGGGTTTACAAAGAATGGTGTGAAAAGGGAAAAACATCCAGTATGTGGCAGTCCTGTGGGCGAAAATGCCTTGTTGATGCTAGAGGTCAGAGCAGAATGGGCCGACTGATTCAAGCTAATAGAAGAGCAACGTTGACTGAAATAACCACTCGTTACAACCGAGGTATGCAGCAAAGCATTTGTGAAGCCACAACACGCACAACATTGAGGCGGATGGGCTACAACAGCAGAAGACCCCACCGGGTACCACTCATTCATCTCCACTACAAATAGGAAAAAGAGGCTACAATTTGCACGAGCTCACCAAAATTGGACTGTTGAAGACTGGAAAAATGTTGCCTGGTCTGATGAGTCTCAATTTCTGTGGAGACATTTAAATGGTAGTCCGAATTTGGCGTAAACAGAATGAGAACATGTATCCATCATGCCTTGTTACCACTGTGCAGGCTGGTGGTGGTGGTGCAATGGTGTGGGGGATGTTTTCTGGGCACACTTTAGGCCCTTAGTGCCAATTGGCCATCGTTTAAATGCCACGGGCTACCTGAGCAGTTCTGAAGGCAAAAGGGGTCCAACACAGTATTAGTATGGTGTTCCTAATAATTCTTTAGGTGAGTGTGTGTATATATATATATATATATATATATATATTGTAGGAGAGTCCCCAGAATAATAATGGACGGACGATACGTGCCACCAGAGGCAGTGGCGTCGCCAGGGGGGGCCAGAGGGGGCCACGGCCCCCCCTACATCAGGCTGTGCCCCCCCAACTAAAATGCCCCCCTCCCAAGTGAGCCGCCGCCGCACTGCTGCAGCCGGGCACAGGGAGATGAGCGCTTCCATTGCGCTCATCTCCATTGTAATGTGCCTGTGCCAGCGGAGGTGCAGGGGAGGGAGAGGTGTGTCCCTTCCCCTTCCTCTGATAGGCTGCAGGCACTAGGCCGGCAGCCTATCAGAGGCCGGCACAGGCAGCGCGATGACGTCATTGAGCCGCCTGAGCCATATAGAGCGGGACACAGGCCGGAAGAGGCTGCATCGCATCGCTGACATGGAGGTAAGTATACTTTTTTTTTTTGTGTGTTTTTTTTTACAATATTGTTATAGGCACAATATGGGGGGCTCTTGTTACAGGCACAATAAGGGGGGCTCGTTACTGGCACAATAAGTGGGGCTCATTACTGGCACAATAAGGGGGCTCATTACTGGCACAATAAGGGGGGCTCATTACTGGCACAATAAGGGGGCTCATTACTAGCACAATTTGAGGGGCTCATTACTGGCACAATTTGGGGGGCTCATTACTGGCACAATTTGGGGGGCTCATTACTGGCACAATTTGGGGGGCTAATTACTGGCACAATTTGGGGGGCTAATTACTGGCACAATAAGGGGGGCTAATTACTGGCACAATAAGGGGGGCTAATTACTGGCACAAGAAGGGGGGCTAATTACTGGCACAATAAGGGGGGGTCATTACTGGCACAATAAGGGGGGCTCATTACTGGCACATTGGGGGGCTTATTACTGGCACATGATGGGGGCTTATTACTGGCACATGATGGGGGGCTTATTACAATACTCACACATGATGGGGGGCTCTTGTTACTAGAACATTGGGGGGGCTCTTATTGCTGGAACGTGATGGGGGCTGGGCTCTTATTACTGGCACGTGATGGGGGGCTCTTGTTACTGGCACGTTATTGGTGGGCACTATAGGGGCATCTACTGAGGCCACAAAGAAGGGGTATTTTATATGGGGGGCTCTGTACAGTAGCATTTTATACTGGGACACATGGTGGGTACTATGGGGAAGGGGGAGAGGAGTACTATGGAGTCATCTACCGGGGGGACTAAGAAGGGGAATTTTATTCTTGCAAATTATGGGGGCACTATGGGGACATTAGCTCAATTGGGGGCATTACAAGGGGGTATTTTTTGCAATGTCACATTATAAGGAGAATTATTTCTACTGGGGGGATATTATGGTGGGCTTTATTACTCCCCCATGGTATGACCCCCTAGTAGCAGCACCAGCCTCTCCCTGCTCCGCTATCCCTCTGCCTCTTCTCCAAATCCTTATTATGAAATCTTTCTCATTAGGATAAAGCACAACATCAGCTCCGCCGAGCCCCCAGCCAAAGTGTGGAAGTGGCGTCCGAGACCCCCAAGGGCCAAGCCAAGTAACTGTAAGTGTTCATGTGAAATATGTTTGTTATACACATATAGCCTACACTGTGCCACACAATATACAGTATACCGTTACACTGTGCCACACAATATACAGTATACCGCTACCAGGGGAGCACCCAGGAATTTTATCTAGGGGGGGTCCGAAAGGCAAAAAAATGTGGGATGTGTAGTGTGCTGTGCTAATTCAATTTTTCAAAGCCCCCTTTATATTTAAAACTGCAGGGAGGGGGTGTAGTGTGTTGTGCTGATTCTTTTACTTGGCGATCCTAAAAGCTCAGCAGGAAATCAATAATTTTTTGGCCCCGCCCATTATTAAAAGCCCCTCCTACATATAATAGGCCACTCCCAACAAACACTGTACAGCTGACATAGTTGCGGCCTGTCTCTACACACCATATGGAGAGAGGGGGAGGGTCTGTCCTGGCTGCACTGCCTGCTTCACATTATACAATAAACAGCAGACTACAGCCAGAAAGCTCCTCCGCTCTCCTCCCTCCCCAGACCCTGCTCAAGGCCTGTGGCCCCCCCCCACCATCTGCCACCCACCCGTGGACTGCTGCCCCCTTTGGCCGTCCTCACCCAGCTCTGAATCCTCCTTCTGCAAATGGCAGGGGGAGGACCCGGAGCATCTCCTCTCCTACATAGCGCCTCATACCTCTTACATCCAGTGATGTCACCTTTGTTGTAGACGTTCTCTTTCCTCATCTTCTCCATTCAGACCAGACCGCCATGATGATTTTTCAGCCATCTCCCGTCTCTGCAGAGATTAACAAACAGACATTAGTTTCCCACATTTCCATCATCTTCACATCTTCTGAACACCCTTTCCTGCCACCCCCAATACTGTGCCCGCTGTGCCCCCAATACTATACTGCAGAAACAGTCCCCCTGGAAATACTACTACCACACAGATAGTGCCCCCTTCAACAATTATTGGCACACAGTGCTCTAAAAAAATAACTGCGCCCAGACACTAATAGTATAAAGATAATGTCCCCCAAAAATTATTGTGCTAAGCTGAAACGTGGCAGGGTGCCCCCAAAGTAACAGGGCTCCCCAAAATAGAAATAATTCTCTGCCAGAGCACACTTAGTAGTAATAATGCCCCTATAGTGCCCATACTAGTAATCATGTTCCTCATAGCCCCCCAGTATTAGCAAAGCTCCGCATAATACCTCCTAGTACTAATAATTCTCCCTACAATATGACAGTACATGAAATACCCCCGCTTAGTGCCCGCTGTTGAGCTAATGTCCCCATAATGTATGCCAGTATAAAATACCCCTATATAGTGCCCCAGTAAATGCCCTCATAGTGCTCCTCTCCCCCTTCCCCATAGTGTCCCCCATAATATGCCAGTAAAAAATGCCCCTTCTAAGTGCCACCATATGCCCCAATAGTGCTCCTCTCCCCCATAGTGCCTACCATAATGTGCCAGTAAAAAATGCCCCCTTAGTGCCACCAGATGCCATAATGCCCCCATAATGTGCCAATAAGAATAAAGGCCCCTTTAGAGCCCCCACTTCCCCTTAGTGCCCCCAAATAATGCCCCTATAGTGCCACCAGATGCCCCAGAGTGCTCCTCTCCCCCATAATGTGCCAGTAAGAAGTGCCACCCAAAAAAAAAGTACCACCAGATGCTCCATAGTGCCGTTCTCCCCTTTAGTGCCCGCTCCCCTTTAGTGCCCCCATAGTGCCGTTCTCCCCTTTAGTGCCCCCATAGTGCCAGCTCCCCTTTAGTGCCCCCATAGTGCCGTTCTCCCCTTTAGTGCCCCCATAGTGCCAGCTCCCCTTTAGTGCCCCCATAGTGCCGTTCTCCCCTTTAGTGCCCCCATAGTGCCAGCTCCCCTTTAGTGCCCCCATAGTGCCGTTCTCCCCTTTTGTGCCCCCATAGTGCCAGCTCCCCTTTAGTGCCCCCATAGTGCTGTTCTCCCCTTTAGTGCCCCCATAGTGCCAGCTCCCCTTTAGTGCCCCTGCCCCCATAGTGCCGTTCTCCCCTTTAGTGCCCCCATAGTGCCAGCTCCCCTTTAGTGCCCCCATAGTGCCTTTCTCCCCTTTAGTGCCCCCATAGTGCCGTTCTCCCCTTTAGTGCCCCCATAGTGCCAGCTCCCCTTTAGTGCCCCCATAGTGCCAGCTCCCCTTTTGTGCCCCCATAGTGCCGTTCTCCCCTTTAGTGCCCCATAGTGCCAGCTCCCCTTTAGTGCCCCCATAGTGCCGTTCTCCCCTTTAGTGCCCCCATAGTGCCAGCTCCCCTTCAGTGCCCCCATAGTGCCGTTCTCCCCTTTTGTGCCCCCATAGTGCTGTTCTCCCCTTTAGTGCCCCCATAGTGCCAGCTCCCCTTTAGTGCCCCCATAGTGCCGTTCTCCCCTTTAGTGCCCCCATAGTGCCAGCTCCCCTTTAGTGCCCCCATAGTGCCGTTCTCCCCTTTAGTGCCCCCATAGTGCCGTTCTCCCCTTTAGTGCCCCCATAGTGCCAGCTCCCCTTTAGTGCCAGCTCCCCTTTAGTGCCCCTATAGTGCCGTTCTCCCCTTTAGTGCCCCCATAGTGCCAGCTCTCCTTTAGTGCCCCCATAGTGCCAGCTCCCCTTTGGTGCCCCCATAGTGCCGTTCTCCCTTTTAGTGCCCCCATAGTGCCAGCTCTCCTTTAGTGCCCCCATAGTGCCAGCTCCCCTTTGGTGCCCCCATAGTGCCAGCTCCCCTTTGGTGCCCCCATAGTGCCAGCTCCCCCCCTCCAAAAAAACAACAACAAAAAATACACTGATACTTACCTCCAGCAGCCTCTTCCGGTCTGTGTCCCTGCTGTGTGCTGCCCGGCTCAGGCAGCACGATGATGACGTCATCGCGCTGCTAGAGCCGGCCTCTGATAGGCTGCAGGCATTAGTGCCTGCGGCCTATCAGAAGAACAGGGGAGGGACACGCCTCTCCCTCCCCTGCTCTGCCGCAGCACAGGCATCTATATCGCTGTCCTAAGGACAGCGATATAGATGCATTAGATATGGAGATGAGTGCTTCCACAATGGAAGCGCTCATCTCCTACGGCCCCCCACCACCGCCGCCGCAAATGCCCGCAATTTACATCCAGGGCCGCGCCGCCTGTGGTGCGGCCCTGGAGGATGAAAAAAAAAATTTGGGCTGGTTGTTCTAGGGGGGGTCCAGACCCGCTGGACCCCCCCTGTCGGTGCGCCACTGACCGCTACACTGTGCCCCACAATATACAGTATACCGCTACACTGTGCCACACAATATACAGTATACCTCTACACTGTGTAGTCTGTTCTATAAGCACCCTTGTTCTGTGGCGGCGGACAGAAAACAATCTGGAAGTGCCCCTCCCGAGACCAGGTTCTGGATCCGCCACAGTTTAGAAATGTCAAATGTACACTCCTGTGAGAGACGGGGAGGGAGATCTGTGGATGACACTGTTAGGGCTGTTTCACACGAGCGGATGCCGTGCGTGGCATCCGCTCCGTGAAAGAGTGCCAAGACCCGATGCAGACTGCAGAGGCACGGAGCATTAACATGACTTTTGTTTTATGCACTATGTGGATATGCACCTGTGTGGTCTGCACATTGCCTGTTATGCCTTTGGTGTAAATAAAGTCATGGTGTATCACAAAGACTGTCTGTGATTGCCTCAATACTGCCGCCGCTACCGTAGCCTACCACGAGCACATCCCCACAATTGGTGGAGGATGCGGGAATTCCTGCAGTGAGGCAGGCCTGAGGCAAAAGATGTGTTGGACTGCATGTCATATATCAGGCCTGCAAGTTTTATGGTTCCTGACAAGATGGAGGAGGCCATTAAGCACCTGAGTAATTTACAGCAGCAACAGGCATTGCAGGCTCAGAGGGAAAGTAATGACCTACAGCAAAAAAGACATGAGGAGGCTATGTGTGCACAGCAGCAAACAAACAATCTCCTAATGCAGCAGCTGGTAGCCATGCAAGAGTCGGTGCGAACATCCCTGCAAGGAGTTTCAACCGCAACAACCCAGACTGTGTCTACCGCCAGGGACAAAGTCCGATCCGCCCTGAGGAAAATGGGTCCGGAAGATGATATAGAGGCGTTCCTGATGGTGTTCGAAAAAACCGCGGAGCAAGAGAGGCTGCCAATGGAGCAGTGGGCCGAGGTGGTGGCGCCTTTTCTGGTGGGGGACGCACAAAAGGCCTATTTGGACCTCAGCCGCGATGCGGCCAAGGACTATGGGAGGCTAAAAGGTGAGGTGTTGGCCAGGTTGGGGGTAAACACCTATGTGCGAGCGCACAGGGTGTATCAGTGGGTGTTTGCCGAGTCCCGACCCGCCCGGTCACAAGCCTATGACTTACTTCACCTAGTAAAAAAATGGCTTCAGTCTGAAATATTGAGCCCTTCTCAGATGGTTGAAAGGGTCGTGGTCGACAGGTTCGTGCGTACCCTCCCGAGAGCCATACAGCGCTGGGTGTGACAAGGCGATCCAGGTAACCTGGAACAACTGGTTAGCCTGGTGGAGAGGTATATGGCCACTCAGGATTTGGTGCGGGACTCAGCGGTACTACCGAAGTCACGTCAGCCCCCGTTGCCGACCCGGGATCCTGAAAAAGGGATCCCACCTCATAAGGAGGGGAGTGGATCTCCAGTCCGTGGGAGGAATACCCTGGGGAGGAGGGAGGCTGCGAGGATCAGATGTTGGCATTGTCAGGACTGGGGACATGTGGCAGCCAACTGCCCTAGGGCATCCGAACCCATGGACTGCGGGTTCGCTCGCCGGTCCTCTTTTTATGCCCAACCGATGTATATAGCTGACCCCCTGCTGGCTGCGGACACCCCTCCGGTGTGTGATGTCGTTGTTAATGGACACTCCGTGCAGGCCCTGCTGGACCCTGGGAGCCTGGTAACTCTGGTCCATGAATCGCTGGTAACGGAAAAACTCCCAGAAAGGCGAACCCTTACCATTGTCTGTATACATGGGGATCGCCGGGAGTATACCACCACTAAGGTTACCCTGGCGGTGTGTGGGAAGGAGGTACCACATGTCGTCGGAGTGGGGAGACGGCTCCCTTATGCCGCAATATTGGGGAGGGACTTTCCCCTGTTCTGGACTTTGTGGAGGAACAGGTTGCCTACCTGTGGGGAAGAAAAATGTCCGGGTCCCGAGCCCGAGGACCCCGAGGCAGGGGCCCCAGCTGTAGGGGTCACCATAGGGGAGGTAGAGTGTAATCCTGACCGGTTTCCCCTAGAAGTATTGGCGGGTGAGACAGTAGAAAGTTCATCTATCCTGGATCTGGAGGTACCCCGAGAAACCTTCGGGACCGCACAGCTCCAGGATTCGACGTTATTGCGGGCTAGAGAAGGTGTGTCGGTGATTAATGGCGTTGCCCAGCGTCCCGGCGCTGATACCGTATTTTCTCACCTGGCCTATAACCAGGACCTGTTATATAGGGTAGACAAGGTGAGGCAGGGGGTGGTGGAACAACTGGTGGTGCCCCAGCCTTACCGGCGAATGGTCTTGGATTTAGCGCATGCGCATGTGTTGGGTCAGTCCTGTCCAGTGTGTCAGGTGACTAGCCCCCAACCTCAGTATCGCAGTCCACTGGTACCTATGCCCATTATAGAGGTGCCCTTCGAAAGGATCGCCATGGATCTGGTAGGCCCCATTATTAAGTCAGCCCGAGGTCACCAACACATACTGGTAGTGTTAGACTATGCCACTCGCTATCCGGAGGCGGTCCCATTGCGCCATACGTCGGCCAAGGTAATAGCTAAAGAGCTCATGAGTATGTTCGCCCGGGTGGGGATACCAAAGGAGATTCTGACGGACCAGGGGACACCCTTTATGTCCAAAATAACAAAGGAATTGTGTAAGCTATTAAATATTAAACACCTGCACACGTCCGTCTACCATCCCCAAACCGATGGGTTAGTAGAACGGTTTAATAAGACCCTGAAGTCCATGCTAAAAAGAGTCGCGGCTAAGGACGGGAGAGATTGGGACTTACTGTTGCCCTATGTTTTGTTTGCGGTACAGGAAGTGCCCCAGGCATCCACGGGGTTCTCGCCCTTTGAGTTGTTATATGGGCGACATCCCCGTGGACTACTGGATATCGCTAAGGAGGCATGGGAGCAACAGTCTACGCCTCATAAAAGTGTGATAGAGCACATAGGAAAAATGCAGGACCGAATAGGGGTCGTGTTGCCGATCGTCCGTGAGCACATGGAAGCAGCACAACTGGCCCAGAGTCGGGTATATAACCAATCCGCCCGGGTAAGGACATTTCACCCGGGTGACCGAGTTCTTGTACTCGTGCCCACAGTCGAGAGTAAATTCCTGGCCCGGTGGCAAGGACCCTATGAAGTTAAGGAGAAAGTGGGCCCAGTTGATTACATGATATACCAGCCAGGGTGGCGGAAGCCCGAACAGGTATATCATGTGAATCTACTGAAACCTTGGAGAGACAGAGAATTTGTTTGGAGACAGCCCGCCCTCTGTCTGGACGGCAGGGAGTGACCCGGGGTCACCAGGTGTTCCGGAGAACGCCGCTGGGGTGACGATAGGGGACGGACTGTCGACCAAACAGGCACAAGAGGTGAGAGAATTCGTTAGTCGGAATAGGGACGTATTCTCTGACCTTCCTGGGCGTACCACCTTGATCGAGCATGACATTATCACCGAGCCCCGGGTGAAAGTCCGCCTAAGACCATACCAAGTACCAGAGGCTCAGCGACAGGCCATTTCACAGGAGGTAAGATCGATGCTACGTCTAGGGGTCATAGAAGATTTAAAGAGCGAGTGGGCTAGCCCGATTGTCCTTATTCCCAAACCGGATGGTTCATTACGGTTCTGTAATGATTTTAGGAAATTAAATGAGGTATCAAAATTTGACGCCTATCCCATGCCTCGGGTGAACGAGTTGATAGAGCGGCTGGGAAAAGCCCGGTATTTTTCGATCCTAGATCTCACGAAGGGCTACTGGCAGGTACCTCTGACGGAGGCGGCAAAGGAGAAGACGGCCTTTGTCACCCCGGAGGGGCTTTTTCAGTATAGGGTGTTGTCTTTTGGGTTGCATGGCGCTCCAGCTACGTTCCAGCGTCTGATGGATGTCGTCCTCAAGCCCCATCACCAGTATACCTCCGTGTATCTGGATGATATAGTTGTGTTTAGCTCGGACTGGGAGGGTCATTTGTCAAAAATTCAGGCAGTGATAGATTCTCTAAGGAAGGCGGGGTTGACTGCCAACCCAAAAAAGGAGGAAGCTTGCTATTTGGGGTATGTGATTGGACGCAAAGTCATTAGGCCCCAAGTGAATAAAGTTGAAGCAATCCGGAATTGGCCCAGGCCTCGTACGTCCAAGCAAGTACGGTCAATTTTGGGCCTGATTGGGTACCACATGAGGTTCATTCCCCATTTTGCCACCTTGGCAGCCCCATTAACCGGCTCCTTGAAGGGTAGAAAGTCAGTGATGGTTCGCTGGGGGGAGCAGGAGGAGGAGGCGTTCTCCCGTTTGAAGTCAGCCCTATGTGAGTCCCCGGTTCTGGTGACGCCCAACTTCAAGCGGGAGTTTGTAGTTCAAACAGATGCCTCGGGAGTAGGACTAGGGACTGTGCTTTCCCAGGAGCTCAACGGGGAAGAGCACCCCATGGTTTTTCTAAGCCGCAAGCTTACCCCAGCAGAAACCTGGTATAGCATTGTGGAGAGAGAGTGCCTCGCCATCAAGTGGGCACTCAAGTCTCTCAGATATTACCTTCTGGGGAGAAGGTTCCGTCTGGAGACCGACCACTCCCCTCTCCAGTGGATGAGTCGGGCTAAGGAGGGGAGCGCTCGGGTTACCAGGTGGTTCTTGTCCCTCCAGAACTTTAAGTTCACTGTTGAGCACAGGGCCGGCCGCTTACAGGGGAACGCAGATGCCCTGTCCCGGGTACACTGCTGTGCATCTGTTCACCCCCTCAGGCTTGAACAAAGGGGGGGGGATATGTAGGAGAGTCCCCGGAATAATAATGGACGGACGATACATGCCACCAGAGGTCCTGGCCTCGGTGGAGTAAGAACCGGATCATTGCAGTTACAGCGGCGAATGCTGCTGGCGCAGAGTGTCCGGGCCGGTTCTTACTGGGAACAGGTAAAGAGCTGGGGGGTGCCTGTTCCCCACGGCCAGCCCAGGTTTTTGGTGGAGCTGGGCCTTTAACCCCTTAGGGACACAGCCTTTTTACACCTTAGGACCAGGCCATTTTTTGAAAATCTGACCAGTGTCACTTTAAGTGCTGATAACTTTAAAACACTTTGACTTATCCAGGCCATTCTGAGATTGTTTTTTTCGTCACATATTGTACTTCATGACACTGGTAAAATAAAGTTAAAAAAATATTTTTTTTTGCATAAAAAAAAGTCAAATTTACCAAAAATTGGGAAAAATTTGCAAATTTCAAAGTTTCAGTTTCTCTACTTCTGTAATACATAGTAATACCCCCAAAAATTGTGATGACTTAACATTCCCCATATGTCTACTTCATGTTTGAATTATTTTGGGAATGATATTTTATTTTTTGGGGATGTTACAAGGCTTAGAAGTTTAGAAGCAAATCTTGAAATTTTTCAGAAATTTACAAAAACCCAATTTTTAGGGACGAGTTCAGGTCTGAAGTCACTTTGCGAGGCTTACATAATAGAAACCACCCAAAAATGACCCCATTCTATAAACTACACCCCTCAAGGTATTCAAAACTGATTTTACAAACTTTGTTAACCCTTTAGGTGTTGCACAAGAGTTATTGGCAAATGGGGATGAAATTTGAGAATTTCCTTTTATTGCCTAATTTTCCATTTTAACCCATTTTTTCCACTAACAAAGCAAGGGTTAACAGTCAAACAAGACTGTATCTTTATTGCCCTGACTCTGCCGTTTACAGAAACACCCCATATGTGGCCGTAAACTACTGTACGGCCACACAGCGGGGCGTAGAGTGAAAGGTGCGCCGTATGGTTTTTGGAAGCCAGATTTTGCTGGACTGGTTTTTTGACACCATGTCCCATTTGAAGCCCCCTGATGCACCCCTAGAGTAGAAACTCCATAAAAGTGACCCCATCTAAGAAACTACACCCCTCAAGGTATTCAAAACTGATTTTACAAACTTTGTTAACCCTTTAGGTGTTGCACAAGAGTTATTGGCAAATGGGGATGAAATTTGAGAATTTCATTTTTTTGCCTAATTTTCCATTTTAACCCATTTTTTCCACTAACAAAGCAAGGGTTAACAGCCAAACAAGACTGTATCTTTATTGCCCTGACTCTGCCGTTTACAGAAACACGCCATATGTGGCCGTAAACTACTGTACGGCCACACAGCGGGGCGTAGAGTGAAAGGTGCGCCGTTTGGTTTTTGGAAGGCATGTTTTGCTGGACAGTTTTTTTGACACCATGTCCCATTTGAAGCCCCCTGATGCACCCCTAGAGTAGAAACTCCATAAAAGTGACCCCATCTAAGAAACTACACCCCTCAAGGTATTCAAAACTGATTTTACAAACTTTGTTAACCCTTTAGGTGTTGCACAAGATTTAATAGAAAATAGAGATACAATTTCAAAATTTCACTTTTTTGGCAGATTTTCCATTTTAATATTTTTTTTCCAGTTACAAAGCAAGGGTTAACAGCCAAACAAAACTCATTATTTCTGGCCCTGATTCTGTAGTTTACAGAAACACCTCATATGTGGTTGTAAACTGCTGTACGGGCACACGGCAGGGCGCAGAAGGAAAGGAATGCCATACGGTTTTTGGAAGGCAGATTTTGCTGGACTGGTTTTTTTGACACCATGTCCCATTTGAAGCCCCCCTGATGCACCCCTAGAGTAGAAACTCCATAAAAGTGACCCCATCTAAGAAACTACACCCCTCAAGGTATTCAAAACTGATTTTACAAACTTTGTTAACCCTTTAGGTGTTGCACAAGATTTAATAGAAAATAGAGATACAATTTCAAAATTTCACTTTTTTGGCAGATTTTCCATTTTAATATTTTTTTTCCAGTTACAAAGCAAGGGTTAACAGCCAAACAAAACTCATTATTTCTGGCCCTGATTCTGTAGTTTACAGAAACACCTCATATGTGGTCGTAAACTGCTGTACGGGCACACGGCAGGGCGCAGAAGGAAAGGAATGCCATACGGTTTTTGGAAGGCAGATTTTGCTGGACTGGTTTTTTTGACACCATGTCCCATTTGAAGCCCCCCTGATGGACCCCTAGAGTAGAAACTCCAAAAAAGTGACCCCATTTTAGAAACTACGGGATAGGGTGGCAGTTTTGTTGGTACAAGTTTAGGGTACATATGATTTTTGGTTGCTCTATATTACACTTTTTGTGCGGCAAGGTAACAAGAAATTGCTTTTTTGGCACCGTTTTTTTTTTTTTGTTATTTACACCATTCATCTGACAGGTTAGATCATGTGGTAATTTTATAGAGCAGGTTGTCACGGACGCGGTGATACCCAATATGTATACAATTTTTTTTATTTATGTACGTTTTACACAATAATTTCATTTTTAAAACAAAAAAAATGTTTTAGTGTCTCCATAGTCTAAGAGCCATAGTTTTTTAAATTTTTGGGCGATTATCTTAAGTAGGGTCTCATTTTTTGTGGGATGAGATGACGGTTTGATTGGCACTATTTTGGGGTGCACATGACTTTTTGATTGCTTGCTATTACACTTTTTGTGACGGAAGATGACAAAAATGGCTTTTTTTACACCTTTTTTATTTTTATTTTTTTACGGTGGTCATCTGAGGGGTTAGGTCATGTGATATTTTTATAGAGCCGGTGAATACGGACGCGGCGATACCTAATATGTATACTTTTTTTTATTTATGTAAGTTTTACACAATGATTTCATTTTTGAAACAAAAGAAATCATGTTTTAGTGTTTCCATAGTGTAAGAGCCATAACTTTTTCAGTTTTTGGGCGATTATCTTGGGTAGGGTATGATTTTTGCGGGATGAGATAACGGTTTGATTGTTACAATTTTGGCATAGATGCGACTTTTTTGATCACTTTTATTACCTTTTTTGGGAAGTAAGGTGGGCAAAATTCCAATTTCATCATAGTTTTTAATTTTTTATTTTTATGGCGTTCACCGTTCGGGTAAAGTAACATTACCGTTTTATAGATCAGGTCGTTACGGACGCGGCGATACCAAACATGTGTAGGGAATTTTATTTCTTTCATTTTTAATCAGTGATAAATGTGTTTTTTGATTTTTACTTTATTTTTCACTTTTTTCACTTTTTTTTTGACCCAGACCCACTTGGTTCTTGAAGATCCAGTGGGTCTGATGTCTACATAATACAGTACAGTACAATATATAGTACTATACTGTATTTTACACTTTGTCTGAACAGATCTATGCCTTTCAGCATAGATCTGTTCAGCACCATGGACAGCAGGACGCCTGAGCAGGCGTCCTGTTGTCATGGGAACCTTCCCCGTCTGCTCAGTAGTGGCCAGAGCTGCGCAGACGGGGAAGGGTAAGGACGGGGCTCTGGGGGGGCTGTCTGGGGGCTCTCTCCCTCTCCATTCGGGGGACTGCAAAGGCACAGCAGCCCCCCGATGGGAGAGGGAGGGAGCTCCCTCTTACTGTTAACCTTTTCCATACAGCGGTCCGTACGGACCGCTGTATGGAAAGGGTTAAACGGCTGACATCGCATCACCGATGTCAGCCGTTTATACCAGGGTGCCAGCAATGTGCTGGCACCCTGGTATACCCACTAGACGCCAACGATTACGCAATGGGAGGCGGGCGGGGGATCGCGATCCCGCCTACCGCACCGCCCGCCTCCCGCACCGCCCGCACCGCCCGCAACCCTCCCCCTGCACCTCCCACCGTGCCCAAATAACTCAGGGGTGCAGGGGGAGGAATACTGGACAACGTTTTGAAACCTAAAGTTTCTGATCCCCGCGGTCAGGGACCGCGGGGATCATAAACTGCAGATATCGCAGCAAACCGCAGGTCTGAATTGACCTGCGGTTTGCCGCGATCGCCGACATGGGGGGGTCACGGGACCCCCCCGCGCATTTAGCCTAGGTGCCTGCTCAATGATTTGAGCAGGCACCGGGTTCCGATCACTGCCAGCCGCACGGCAGTGATCGAAAATGCACAGGGCGTACATGTACGCCCTGTGTCCTTAAGTACCAGGGCACAAGGGCGTACCTGTACGCCCTGTGTCCTTAAGGGGTTAAAGAACCCAGCCTGCTGATGATGGGGGTGGGGTGTGTCTTGCGGTGCTTGAGATTTCCCCAGACAGAGTCAGTGCTGGTGATGGAGAGTCTGGGCGCAGCACACATTGAAGGATAGCCGTGGGACCTGTGGTGCTACGAGCCGAAGGGGCTCTGGCCTGAGGGAGACAAAGGCAGGTAGCTTACAAGCCTGCAGAACTGCTGTGGTCTGTCCAAAACAAGGTGACTCAAACCTGCAGTTTATTTTCTATGGAAGGACTTTTGTTTTATGCACTATGTGGATATGCATCTGTGTGGTCTGCAAATTGCCTGTTATGCCTTTGGTGTAAATAAAGTCACGGTGTATCACAAAGACTGTCTGTGATTGCCTCAATACTGCCGCCGCTACCGTAGCCTACCACGAGCACATCCCCACAATATATATATATATATATATATATATGTATATATACACACACATTCTGTATATGCATAAAGTCCTTACTTTTTCTCTTTCCTGAGATGAGTAACAATGAAAGAAAACATTCATTACAATACACAACAGTATAACACAAAGGTTGTACTTTCACACTATTTCATTTAAAGAGGACCTTTCACCTATCCTGACATTGTGAACTAAGTATACAGACATGGAGAGCGGCATCCGGGGATCTCACTGCACTTACTATTATCCCTGGGCGCCGCTCCGTTCTCCTGCTATGCCCTCCGGTATCTTTGTTCACTAAGTTATAGTAGGCAGAGATTTCAGTCACTAAGTTATAGTAGGTGGAGTCTGCCCTTTTTCTGCTGTAGCGCTGGCCAATCGCAGCGCAGAGCTCACAGCCTGGGAGGTTATTTTCTCCCAGGCTGTGAGCTCTGCGATGCGATTGGCCAGCGCTACAGCAGAACAAGGGCAGACTCCGCCTACTATAACTTAGTGACTGAAGATAAAGGAGGGCATAGCAGGAGAACGGTGCGACGCCCAGAGATAATAGTAAGTGCAGTGAGATCCCCAGGCGCCGCTCTCCATGTCTGTATACTTAGTTCACAATGTCTGGATCGGTGAAAGGTCCTCTTTAATTTAATTTGAGAATGGTGTAACCAGCAGATTTCAAAATCACTTCTTTAAAAAAATATGCCTGCATCCACCTGAAAAAGGCTGTAAAGTCATGGCCACTAGGGGTCTTACTTCCATGTAAGTTGCAGTCCATTGCCTGTTGTCAGGCAAGATGCAAACAAGCCCCCTGCTTGTCATTGAAATGCATTTAGCTGTGCAGCTAAAACAGGGAATAATATGACTGAATAAAATATTAGGGAAGGCCAAACATAACTGTTCCTTCATAGTTATGATTGTACAAAAAGCACAGCCATTATGCAAACCTTTTTTGAAAACTCAGGTATGCTTTAAAGCTGGTCATCTTGTGTGACTAATCTTTGGATATCACGAGCAAAGAGGAAAGGTAAGGTAGAAAACATCTGTAAACATATAGCAAAGTCACTTGTTTATTTAATCTTTTAAATATTTGTAGTTGTTTGTATTGTTTTCACTTAAAGAAAGTGGGGTTCATGTCACCCAGCAATACAACAGAGGATTTTGAGAGATTTAGGCCCCTGTCACCCAGGCACAGCAGGGGTTCATTCACGGCAAAAGGCGGTTCATGTCACCCAGCAATACGAAAGAGGATTTTGAGAGATTTAGGCCTCTGTCACCCAGGCACAGCAGGGGTTCATTAACGGCAAAAGGGGGTTCATGTCACCCAGCAATACAACAGAGGATTTTGAGAGATTTAGGCCCCTGTTACCCAGGCACAGCAGGGGTTCATTTACGGCAAAAGGGGGTTTATATCACCCAGCAATACAACAGAGGATTTTGAGAGATTTAGGCCCCTGTCACCCAGGCACAGCAGGGGTTCATTCACGGCAAAAGGCGGTTCATGTCACCCAGCAATACGAAAGAGGATTTTGAGAGATTTAGGCCTCTGTCACCCAGGCACAGCAGGGGTTCATTAACGGCAAAAGGGGGTTCATGTCACCCAGCAATACAACAGAGGATTTTGAGAGATTTAGGCCCCTGTTACCCAGGCACAGCAGGGGTTCATTTACGGCAAAAGGGGGTTTATATCACCCAGCAATACAACAGAGGATTTTGAGAGATTTAGGCCCCTGTCACCCAGGCACAGCAGGGGTTCATTCACGGCAAAAGGGGGTTCATGTCACCCAGCAATACGACAGAGGATTTTGAGAGATTTAGGCCCCTGTCACCCAGGCACAGCAGGGGTTCATTCACGGCAAAAGGGGGTTCATGTCACCTAGCAATACAACAGAGGATTTTGAGAGATTTAGGCCCCTGTCACCCAGGCACACCAGGGGTTTGTATACGCCAAAAATGGTAAAATGGACAATTGAAATTAAGATTTTTTTCAATTTAGGGCACTAAAATTGGCACCTTTTTAAATTAAAATGGCTCTAAAATAGTCCTTGAAAAAGCTAGAGGGATGTAAAAGGCAGTAAAATGTGCTTAAGAGCATGGCAACTGCTCTGCAAACAAATATGGATAGGGAAATAACTTAAAATGAAATAAAATAACTAAAAATTACAAATCATTAACCTGCAACTCAGAGAAGGAGGTGGATATGGAGTCGGAGGTTGAGGAGGCGGCAGTGGCGTAACTACCGGGGAAGCAGGGGAAGCAGCTGCTTCGGGGCCCGGGCTGCCAAGGGGGCCCGGCGCCCCGGCTTAAAATATCGTGTTCATTTTCAAGTTAGTTAAATATCGTGTTCAGGGCCCCTTCACAGCCGCTAGTGTGATCTAATTTTACTGTCTGCTAAAGTCTCCTGGTCTGGGATTCGAACCCACAACCTCCAATCTATTAGTGAATCAGTGGCAAAGCATTTACCCTCACAGCCATAAAGGCTGCATTACAACTGACTGTAAAAAAAAAAAAAAATACATCTATACACATGACAGCTGCCAAAACACACCTAGCACTGCTATATCTGTATATGACAGCTGTCCCTGCACACTCAGCTCTGCTATATCTCTATATATGACAGCTGCCCCAGCAAACCCAGCTCTACTACATCTATACACATGACAGCTGCCAAAACACAGCCAGCTCTGCTACATCTATACACATGACAGCTGCCCCCAACATACCAGGCACTGCTATATCTCTATATGACAGCTGTCCCAGCACACTCAGCTCTGCTATATCTCTATATATGACAGCTGCCCCAGCAAACCCAGCTCTACTACATCTATACACATGACAGCTGCCAAAACACAGCCAGCTCTGCTACATCTATACACATGACAGCTGCACCAGCACACTCAGCTCTGCTATATCTCTATATATGACAGCTGCCCCAGCAAACCCAGCTCTACTACATCTATACATGACAGATGCCCAAACACACCCAGCTCTACTACATCTATACACATGACAGCTGCCGAAACACAGCCAGCTCTGCTACATCTATACACATGACAGCTGCCCCCAACACACCAGCACTGCTATATATCTATATGACAGCTGTCCCAGCACACTCAGCTCTGCTATATCTCTATATATGACAGTTGCCCCAGCAAACCCAGCTCTACTACATCTATACACATGACAGATGCCTAAACACACCCAGCTCTGCTACATCTATACACATGACAGCTATCATATATAGAGATATAGCAGAGCTGAGTGTGCTGGAACAGCTGTCATATAGAGATATAGCTGAGATACTGCTATATCTGTATATGACAGCTGTCTCAGCACATTCAGCTCTGCTACATCTCTATATATGAGCAGCTGCCATGTGTATAGATGTACACTTAGCCAGCTATAACAGTAGAAGTCTCATATTTTTTCAGTCAGCATCAAGGCAGCTCCTATGGTCTAGTGGTTAGCTGTTCTGCCTCTGAAGCAGAAGGTCGTGGGTTCGAATCCCAGCAGACTCTTTTCTGAAATACAAGCACTGAGTACATATAAGGACATACTGGGCGGGACACAATACAGGGCGGGACACAGGAAGAGGCTGCATCGCATCGCTGACATGGAGGTAAGTAGAAGTGTTTATTTTATTTTTTTAATACCCGACTGTTACTGCCATGGGGGGAGCGGAAGGCACCTGATACTGGCACATGGGGGGGGGGGGGGAGTGGGGTTGGCACCTGATACTGGCATGGGGGGGGGGGAGAGAGAGGCACCTGATACTGGCATGGGGGGGGGGAGGGAGAGAGGCACTTGATACTGGCACTTTTTTTGTGGTGGTGGTGGGGGGGGGGGGAGATGGCACTATGATACTGGGACATGGGGGGGGGGGGGTTGGCACCTGATACTGGCACATGGGGAGGGGGGAGGGAGAGAGGCACTTGATATTGGCACTTTTTAGTGGGGGGGGGGAGATGGCACTATGATACTGGGACATGGGGGGGAGGAGAGAGGCACTTGATACTGGCATGTGGGGGGGGGGGGTTGGCACTATGATACTGGCACATGGGGGGAGAGGCACTTAATACTGGCACTTTTTTGCGGGGGAGATGGCACTATGATACTGGCACATGGGGGGAAGAGAGAGGCACTTGATACTGGCACATGGGGGGTGGGAAGGAGAGAGGCACTTGATACTGGCACATGGGGGGAGATGGCACTATGATACTGGGACATGTGGGGGGGGGGAGAGGCACTTGATACTGGCACATTATTGGGGGGCATTATGGGGGACACTAGGCTGGCAGCCTATCAGAGGCCGGACACTGAGGGGCATCTACTGGGGCACTATATATGGGGCATTTTATACTGGTACATTTTGGGGGCACTAGCAGGAAGGGGGGAGAGGAGCACTATGGGGGAATTTACTGGGGGCACTATATAGGGGTATTTTATACTGGCACATTATGGGGGCACTATGGGGACATTAGCTCAACTGGGGGCATTACAAGGGTGTATTTTTTGCACTGTCACATTATAAGGAGAATTATTACTAGAGATGAGCGAACTTCTGTTTTAAGTTCGGCGTCTAAAGTTCGGGTTCGGGTTAGCGGAGAATCCCGATATGGAACCGGATATGGATTCCGACTTCCGTTGTGGTCCGTGGTAGCGGAATCAATAGTGGCCGATTATTGATTCCGCTACCACGGACCACAACGGAAGTCGGAATCCATATCCGGTTCCATATCGGGATTCTCCGCTAACCTGCACCCGAACTTTAGACGCCGAACTTAAAACAGAAGTTCGCTCATCTCTAATTATTACTACTGGGGGGGGGGGGGCATTATGGTGGGTTTTATTACTGCCCCATGGTATGACCCCCTAGTAGCAGCACCGGCCTCTCCCTGCTCTGCTATCCCTCTGCCCCTTCTCCAAATCCTTATTATAAAATCTTTCTCATTAGGATAAAACACATCAGCTCCGCCGAGCCCCCGGCCAAAGTGTGGAAGTGGCGTCCGAGACCCCCAAGGGCCAAGTAACTGTAAGTGTTCATGTGGAGTATGTTTATGTTATGCACATATAGCCTACACTGTGCCCCACAATATACAGTATACCGCTACACTGTGCCCCACAATGTACAGTATACCTCTATACTGTGCCCCACAATGTACAGTATACCTCTATACTGTGCCCCACAATGTACAGTATACTGCTACACTGTGCCCCACAATATACAGTATACCGCTACACTGTGCCCCACAATGTACAGTATACCTCTATACTGTGCCCCACAATATACAGTATACCTCTACACTGTGCCTCACAATATACAGTATACTGCTACTGTGCCACACAATATACAGTATACCTCTACACTGTGCCACACAATATACAGTATACCGCTACACTGCCACACAATATACAGTATACCTCTACACTGTGCCTCACAATATACCGCTACACTGTGCCACACAATATACAGTATACCGCTACACTGTGCCTCACAATATACCTCAACACTGTGCCACACAATATACAGTATACCGCTACACTGTGCCTCACAATATACCTCTACACTGTGCCACACAATATACAGTATACCGCTACACTGTGCCTCACAATATACCTCTACACTGTGCCACACAATATACAGTATACCTCTATACTGTGCCACACAATATACAGTATACCGCTACACTGTGCCAAAGGAGTGGGGTTTACACAGGAGGAGGGAGGTGCGAAGCGCGCTGAGGGGGGCCCTTACAAATATTTGCTGTGGGGCCCAGTCACTTCTAGTTACGCCCCTGGGAGGCGGTGAATGTGGTGTTGTAGGTGGAGGCAGCAATGGAGGAGAAGGAGGTAGCCAACAATGTTTTTTTATTTTTTATTGGGTAGGTAGCCCCCAAAATATTGGGACAAATAAAAAATAAATAAAACAAAGAATCATTGCACTTGACTTGAATACAAGAATGTGTGTTTGATGGTGGTATAAATGTATATTCTGCACAAGGTACAGACAAGTCTTGTCGGATCCAAGCCTGGTTCATTTTAATGAACGTGAGCTTGTCCACGTTGGCTGTGGACAGGTGGTTGCGTCTGTCTGTAATGACGCCTCCTGCCATGCTAAATACACAATCAAAGAGTACACTGGCTGCAGGGCAGGCCAGCACCTCCAAGGCATACAGGGCAAGCTCTGGCCATATGGACAATTTGGAGACCCAGAAGTCCCCCGGCGTCAGTCAGGAATGCTCTCAGGAGCGCGTCTACCAGGGTGCCTGTAGTCACGCATCTTCCGATCACGCTCCAGTGAGGGAATTAAGGACGGCACTTTTACTTTGTAACGGGGATCCAGCAGGGTGGCCACCCAGTAGTCAGCACACGTTAAAATGTGGGCAACTCTGCAGTCGTTGCGCAGGCACTGCAGCATGTAGTCGCTCATGTGTGCCAGGCTGCCCAGAGGTAAGGACAAGCTATCCTCTGTGGGAGGCGTATCGTCTGCGTCCTCCGTATCCCCCCAGCCACGCACCAGTGATGGGCCCGAGCTGCGTTGGATGCCACCCCGCTGTGAACATGCTTCATCCCCATCTTCCTCCTCCTCCTCATCCTCCTCGTCCTCCAGTAGTGGGCCCTGGCTGGCCAAATTTGTACCTGGTCTCTGCTGTTGCAAAAATCCTCTTTCTGAGCCACTTCTAAAAGACTGGCCTGAAAGTGTTAGAGATGACCCCTATTTCTCCTCCTAGTCCTGGGCCACATACTCTTCCATCATCGCCCTAAGTGTTTTCTCAAGGAGACATAGAAGTGGTATTGTAACGCGGATAACGGCGTCATCGCCACTGGCCATTTTGGTGGATACTCGAAACAGCGCAACAGGGCACACAGGTCTCGCATGGAGGCCCAGTCATTGGTGAAGTGGCGCTGTTCCGCAGTGCGACTCACCCGTGCGTGCTGCAGCTGAAACTCCACTATGGCCTGCTGCTGCTCGCAATTTCTCTCTAGCATGTGCAAGGTGGAGTTCCACCTGGTGGGCACGTCGCATATGAGGCGTTGGGCGGGAAGGCCGAAGTTACGCTGCAGCGCTGACAGGTGAGCAGCAGCAGGGTGAGAACGCCGAAAGCGCACACAGACGGCCCGCACTTTATGCAGCAGCCCAGACATGTCGGGGTAGTTGTGAATGAACTTCTGCACCACCAAATTCAGCACATGCACCAGGCAAGGGATGTGCGTCAAACCGGCTAGTCCCAGAGCTGCAACGAGATTTCGCCCATTATCGCACACCACCAGGCCTGAGGCTTCCTGGCAGCAACCACTCGTCGGTCTGTTGTTCTATACCCCGCCACAATTCCTGCGCGGTGTGGGGCCTGTCCCCCAAACACATCAGTTTCAGAATTGCCTGCTAACGTTTACCCCTGGCTGTGCTGAAGTTGGTGGTGAAGGTCTGTCGCTGACCGGATGAGGAGGTGGTAGAAGAGGAGGAGGAAGCCGAGTAGGAAGAGGAGACAACAGGAGGCAAAGATTGATGCCCTGCGATCCTTGGCGGCGGAAGGACGTGCGCCAAACAACTCTCCGCCTGGGGCCCAACCGCCACTACATTTACCCAGTGTGCAGTTAGGGAGATATAGCGTCCCTGGCCGTGCTTACTGGTCCACGTATCTGTGGTTAGGTGGACCTTGCCACAGATGGCGTTGCGCAGTGCACACTTGATTTTATCCAATACTTGGTTGTGCAGGGAGGGAACGGCTCTCCTGGAGAAGTAGGGGCGGCTGGGAACGACGCACTGTGGGACAGCAAGCGACATGAGCTGTTTGAAGCTGTTCGTCTCCACTAACCTGAATGACAGCATTTCAAAGGCCAGCAGTTGTACAAATGCTGGCATTCAAGGCCAGGGATCGAGGGTGGCTAGGTGGGAATTTACGCTTTCTCTCAAAGGTTTGTGAGATGGAGAGCTGAACGCTTCCGTGTGACATGGTGGAGATGTTTGGTGACGGAGGTGGTGTTGTTGGTGGCACATCCTCTGTTTGCTGGGCGGCAGGTGCCAACGTTCCTCCAGAGGCTGGGTGAAGAGGCCGACGCAGCAGCAGAAGAGGGAGCAGGAGGGGCCTGAGCCATTTCTTGGTTTTGAAGGTGCTTACTCCACTGCAGCCCATGTCTCACATGTAGATGCCTGGTCATGCAGGTTGTGCTAAGGTTCAGAACGTTAATGCCTCGCTTCAGGCTCTGATGGCACAGCGTGCAAACCACTCAGGTTTTGTCGTCAGCACAATGTGTGAAGAAGTGCCATGCCAGGGAACTCCTTGAAGCTGCCTTTGGTGTGCTCGGTCCCTGGTGATGGTGGCCAGTAGCAGGCGAACTGTTTTGGCGACGGCTGCTCTGCTTTTGCACCCTGCTCCCACTTTTGCTACGCTGTTGGCTTGGTCTTACCACTGCCTCTTCCTCCGAACTCTGAAAGTCAGTGGCATGACCTTCATTCCATGTGGGGTCTAGGACTTCATCGTCCCCTGCATCGTCTTCCACCCAGTCTTCCTCCCTGACCTCCTTTTCGGTCTGCACACCGCAGAAAGATGCAGCAGTTGGCAACTGTGTTTTGTCATCATCAGAGACATGCTGAGGTGGTATTCCCATGTCCTCATCAGGAAACATAAGTGTCACGGCCACGGTTATGGTCGTGACTCCTTGGGAGCCGCATACAGTTGCCCGCGGTTGTGGTTGTTGTTTCAACCGCAGCTGAGGCATATTGTAGTTGGCCTCAGTGCGGTTGCCGCGGACAACAGCTATGTGTGCGGTTCCCGGGGAGTTGTGTGCGTGTGTGGATGCACTTTGTTTGTATGTCTGGTGTGCACTTGTTGTTGTTTGGTGCGCACGGACATCGTCCTTTCACTGTGGCTGCCCGTGGCAACGTTTGGTATTATGTACATGTGGTGGCAGTGTCTCGGCCTTCGGGCTGTCTCCCAGGACGGCTGCCACCCATGTCGTTGCCAGCGGCAACAGCCACAGGGTGATCAGGTTGGTCACTTCCCCTGTATGTGTGTTTTCCCTTCTGTGTGCTGGAAGGGTTAACTTCCTTCCCAGTGTGTGAGTTGTGTCACTGGGTGTGGTTGACCGGTGGGTGTGGCCACTTTGCCCTATAAAGCCTGTGTCTGGAGCACAGCTCAGTAGGTTGCTTTCAGTCATGCTTGGCTGAAGCAGCCTCCTGTGGATGCCATCCTTCTTGTAAGGGCCACCCTTCCGGTCATAAGTTTAAAACCTTTGTCAGTAAATTCTATGTTTCACGGTGTTATTTAGGTGTGTATGGGATTGTGTTATTGCAGCCTATGGTCCAGGGTTCCTGTGTGATGTCTGGTGTGTGCTGTGTCCGTTGTTGTCTTGTACTTACAGCACCTGCACATGGGTTCCTGGTTGTGTTGTCTGTGGCAGGTGAGTGATGAGTTGTTTCCATTTGCCTGCCACTGCCATAGCTGTTTTTGTATCCCCCTGTGTTGCTTGGCCGTTGAGACTCCTGCTCCTCCGTGTCTAGGAGGAGCAGGTCGTCTTACTCTGTCCCCTAGTTCAGGGCGACTTGAGGGCTTGTAGGGACTTTAGGTTCCGGCGTATGAGCCCTCCTACCATCAAGGTCGGCTCATACTGACAGGAGACAGGGTTAGCGTTAGGGACGCAAGAGGAGGTGACCTGCTCCCTAACTCTGTGGTCCCGGCCAAGTGGTAACCCTACCTTCTCCTGGCACCGCACGGCTGGGGGTTTTCCCCACCGCCAGCCGTGACAATAAGTGGCTGTGTGTCAGTGCATTCTATGTCTTCCACCCCTGGGGAAGGGCTAGGGCAGTGCTTCTCAATTATTTTCTGTCATGCCCCTCCCCCCCCCCCCAGGAAGAAGAAAACATTTTGTGCCCCCCGCGCGACTGTAAATAGTATCATTTGTCTATAAAATTGTTATAAGTACACCTCTGCATTATGCCCTTTTTTATCTAGGTTACCTTCAGGGCTTAGTTAACCTGCAGAACGTCTTTTTGCACCTTCCCCCTCCTCCTTTTGATCCAGGGTACTACCTTCTAGTTTGTATATTTTTTCCTCCTCCATCCCCTGGTTACTATTTATTTGCCCCTTTTCAGTTATATTATCAGATTTTGTGTTTGTCCTACCTCCTCTCCTTGACCCCTGCTCTTGATGTTCTTTCTGTGCTTCAGCTCTTGTTTTCCCACCTGGCGATGCTGCGGATGTATCTTTGCGACTCTGCCTTGATGACATGCCAGCGTCCTGCTCTTTCTCCTCTGTGAGTGGCACTAGGAACCGGCGTATTGATTCCTGTATGTCTCCACGGGTCCTCTGCATGTGTCACGTGCGTTGGTGGTCACGTGGTCCTCCGCGTGGGGCTGCGCTGGGACAATCTCCAGTGATCGCGCCGCGCTGCTCCCTCTCTCCAGCCGTAGAGTTGCTAGGCAACCAACGTCGTGTGGGACGCCGCTTGCGAGTGAGTCGGATAATCCGATCTGGACATCCAATATGACAGTGTTTGCCGAGGTCAAACGAGCCCCCCTTTACGGAGCCTCGCGCCCCCCCCCCCCCCCACACTATTTGAGAAGCACTGGGCTAGGGGGATGCCTTTGGGAAACCCTGCCAGCAGAGTCTTCAAACAGCATAAGAGACTGCTGCATGACTTGAGGCTCAGACAGGTTCCCCGATATGCACGGGGGTGATGTGACAGACTGATGGGACCTATGGAAAGCCCTGATGAGACGAGTGGCCTTAATGTCCGTCACTGGGACCCACATCCTATCTTCAGGACCATAACCCTCCCAATGAACGAGGTACTGGAGAGAACCGTGGACAACACGAGAATCCACAATCCTAGAGACCTGAAATTCAAGATTACCATCAACCACAATGGGAGGAGGAGGCAAAGACGAGGGTACAATGGGTTGGACATAAGGTTTTAATAAGGACTTGAAAAACATTATGGATCTTCCAAGTCTGAGGAAGATCAAGATGGTAGGTAACAGGATTGATGACTGACAAGATTTTGTAAGGCCCAATAAACTTAGGACCCAACTTCCAGGAGGGAACCTTCAATTTGATATTCTTAGTAGACAACCACACCAGATCACCAACATTCAGGTCCGGACCAGGCACACGTCTCTTATCCGCCACACGCTTATATCTCTCACTCATGCTCTTTAGATTATCCTGAATATTTTGCCAAATAGATGACAAAGACGAGTAGAATCTGTCCTCATCAGGTAAACCAAAAGACCCCTCTCCAGAGAATGTCCCAAACTGCAGATGAAACCCATACGCACCAATAAATGGTGACTTATCAGAGGACTCCTGACGACGGTTATTTAAAGCAAACTCAGCAAGGGACAAAAAAAGAACACCAATCCTCCTGATTCTCTGCCACAAAACAGCGCAGATATGTCTCCAGATTCTGATTGACGCGCTCCGTCTGGCCATTCGACTGCGGGTGGAAAGCAGAAGAGAATGACAACCGAACCCCCAAGCAAGAACAGAAAGCCTTCCAGAATCTGGAAACAAACTGCGTGCCCCTATCAGAGACTATGTCTGAAGGAATACCATGCAATTTGACAATGTGATCAATAAATGCCTGCGCCAGCGTCTTAGCATTGGGCAAGCCAGGAAAAAGAATGAAACGCACCATTTTGCTAAAACGGTCCACCACCACCAGAATCACAGTCTTCCCCGAGGAACGAGGCAGGTCCGTAATGAATTCCATGGACAGATGTGTCCAAGGACGAGAAGGAATGGGTAACGGAAGGAGAGGGTCCTGATGGCCGTGAATGAGGGACTTTGGCACAGGCGCAGGTCTCGCAGGCTGCCACAAAACCCTCAACCGACTTACGAAGCGCCGGCCACCAGAATCTCCGAGCGATGAGATCCACTGTGGCTCTACCCCCCGGATGCCCAGCAAGGAGAGTATCGTGGTGCTCCTTAAAAACCCTTTGTCTTAAAGCGAGAGACACAAACAACCTGCCAGGAGGACAAAGATCAGGAGCCTCTGCCTGGGCTGCCTGAACCTCAGCCTCCAATTTAGGATAAAGAGCAGAGACCACCACACCTTCAGCCAAAATGGGACCCGGGTCTTCAAAATTCCCACCTCCCGGAAAACAACGTGACAGGGCATCCGCCTTCACATTCTTGACCCCAGGGCAGAACGTGACAACAAAATTAAACCTTGAAAAGAACAAAGACCATCTGGCCTGTCTCGGGTTCAGACGCTTGGCTGACTCCAAGTAGGCCAGATTCTTATGGTCGGTAAACACGGTAATAGGGTGTCTGGCTCCCTCTAGCCAATGGCGCCATTCCTCAAAAGCTAACTTGATGGCCAACAGCTCCCTATCTCCCACATCGTAATTTCTCTCTGCGGAGGAGAGTTTCTTCGAGAAAAAGGCACACGGTCGCCATTTGGCAGGAGAGGGACTCTGAGACAAGACCGCACCCACACCCACCTCAGAAGCGTCCACCTCAACTATGAAGGGCAGAGACATATCAGGTTGTACCAAGATGGGAGCGGAAGCAAAACTCTCCTTGATACTAGAAAAGGCCTTACGTGCCTCTACTGACCAGGAGGAAAAATCTACCCCCTTTCTAGTCATATCAGGGAGTGGTTTAACAACAGAGGATTAATTCAAAATAAACTTCCTGTAATAATTGGCAAAACCCAAAAAACGCATCAGCGCCTTCTGATTCTCAGGAAGCTCCCACTCAAGCACAGCGCGGACCTTCTCGGGGTCCATGCGAAAACCAGAAGTGGAGAGAAGAAACCTGTAATGACCGGCAACACGCACAGGGAGGAAAAAGGGAAAGTCCTGCCCAAGGGAGAGGGAAAGGTGGTGACCCCTAACTCTCCTCGCGGCTGGCACCTGACTGCCCTGACGTCCCTAGACAGGTTCCTTACCCGTGCGGCGATCACGTGCCTAAACCCTGGCTTTCCCTGAAATGAACCCTAGATAATGAACGGGCCGGTGGGATCGCTAGTAGGGATGAGCGAACTCGAACTGTATAGTTCGGGTTCGTACCGAATTTTGGGGTGTCCGTGACACGAACCCGGACATTTTCGTAAAAGTCCGGGTTCGGGTTCGGTGTTCGTCGCTTTCTTGGCGCTTTTGTGACGCTTTCTTGGCGCTTTTTGAAAGGCTGCAAAGCAGCCAATCAACAAGCGTCATACTACTTGCCCCAAGAGGCCGTCACAGCCATGCCTACTATTGGCATGGCTGTGATTGGCCAGAGCACCATGTGACCCAGCCTCTATTTAAGCTGGAGTCACATAGCGCCGCCCGTCACTCTGCTCTGATTAGCGTAGGGAGAGGTTGCGGATGCGACAGTAGGGCGAGATTAGGCAGATTAACTCCTCCAAAGGACTTCACTTGATTAATCGATCGATCTGCAGCTGTGGATCATTGAGCTGCTGAAATTCAAATGCTCACTCACTGTTTTTAGGCTGCCCAGACCGTTTGTCAGTCACTTTTTTCTGGGGTGATCGGCGGCCATTTTGTGTCTTGTGCGGTGCTGCGACCAAGTGCATCCAAGCTGCGACCAAGTGCATTTAACCCTCAATGGTGTGGTTGTTTTTTGGCTAAAGCCTACATCAGGGTGAAGCTGTCACACCAAGTGCATTTAACCAGCAATAGTCTGTTCATTTTTTGGCCATATACTAAATCAGGGGCAAGCTGCGCCTGTCACCAAGTGCATTTAACCCTCAATGGTGTGGTTGTTTTTTGGCTAAAGCCTACATCAGGGTGAAGCTGTCACACCAAGTGCATTTAACCAGCAATAGTCTGTTTATTTTTTGGCCATATACTACATCAGGGGCAAGCTGCGCCCGTCACCAAGTGCATTTAACCCTCAGTAGTGTGGTTGGTCAAGCTGTGACACCAAGTGCATTTAACCAGCAATAGTCTGTTCATTTTTTGGCCATATACTACATCGTGGGCAAGCTGCGCCCGTCACCAAGTGCATTTAACCCTCAGTAGTGTGGTTGGTCAAGCTATCACACCAAGTGCATTTAACCAGCAATAGTCTGTTCATTTTTTGGCCATATACTAAATCAGGGGCAAGCTGCGCCCGTCACCAAGTGCATTTAACCAGCAATAGTCTGTTCATTTTTTGGCCATATACTACATCAGGGGCAAGCTGCGCCCGTCACCAAGTGCATTTAACCCTCAGTAGTGTGGTTCGTCAAGCTGTGACACCAAGTGCATTTAACCAGCAATAGTCTGTTCATTTTTTGGCCATATACTACATCAGGGGCAAGCTGCGCCCGTCACCAAGTGCATTTAACCAGCAATAGTGTGGTTATTTTTTGGCCATATCCCAGTCTAATTCTGTCACTAAATCCATAGCGGTCACCCAGCGCCTAAATACTAGGCCTCAAATTTATATCCCGCTAAATCTCTCGTTACCGCTGTCCTGCTGGGAAAGTTATTTAGTGTCCGTCAAAGCACATTTTTTGTTCTGGGTTGAAGTACAATTCCCAATTTAGCAATTTCATAATTTAGTGGTTCCTGCTATATCAGAGCTATTTGAAATCTATCCCTAAAAGGGTATATAATATTCAAGGTGCACATTGGGTCATTCAGAATAACTTCACACACACCCGCTACTGTGTATTTCCAAGTCTAATTCTGTCACTAAACCCATACCTGTCACCCAGCGCCTAAATACTAGGCCTCAAATTTATATCCTGCTAAATCTCTTGTTACCGCTGTCCTGTTGTGGCTGGGAAAGTTATTTAGTGTCCGTCAAAGCACATTTTTTGTTCTGGGTTGAAGTACAATTCCCAATTTAGCAATTTCATAATTTAGTGGTTCCTGCTATATCAGAGCTATTTGAAATCTATCCCTAAAAGGGTATATAATATTCAAGGTGCACATTGGGTCATTCAGAATAACTTCACACACACCCGCTACTGTGTATTTCCAAGTCTAATTCTGTCACTAAACCCATACCTGTCACCCAGCGCCTAAATACTAGGCCTCAAATTTATATCCTGCTAAATCTCTCGTTACCGCTGTCCTGTTGTGGCTGGGAAAGTTATTTAGTGTCCGTCAAAGCACATTTTTTGTTCTGGGTTGAAATACAATTCCCAATTTAGCAATTTCATAATTTAGTGGTTCCTGCTATATCAGAGCTATTTGAAATCTATCCCTAAAAGGGTATATAATATTCAAGGTGCACATTGGGTCATTCAGAATAACTTCACACACACCCGCTACTGTGTATTTCCAAGTCTAATTCTGTCACTAACCCCATACCTGTCACCCAGCGCCTAAATACTAGGCCTCAAATTTATATCCTGCTAAATCTCTCGTTACCGCTGTCCTGTTGTGGCTGGGAAAGTTATTTAGTGTCCGTCAAAGCACATTTTTTGTTCTGGGTTGAAGTACAATTCCCAATTTAGCAATTTCATAATTTAGTGGTTCCTGCTATATCAGAGCTATTTGAAATCTATCCCTAAAAGGGTATATAATATTCAAGGTGCACATTGGGTCATTCAGAATAACTTCACACACACCCGCTACTGTGTATTTCCAAGTCTAATTCTGTCACTAAACCCATACCTGTCACCCAGCGCCTAAATACTAGGCCTCAAATTTATATCCTGCTAAATCTCTCGTTACCGCTGTCCTGTTGTGGCTGGGAAAGTTATTTAGTGTCCGTCAAAGCACATTTTTTGTTCTGGGTTGAAATACAATTCCCAATTTAGCAATTTCATAATTTAGTGGTTCTGCTATATCAGAGCTATTTGAAATCTATCCCTAAAAGGGTATATAATATTCAAGGTGCACATTGGGTCATTCAGAATAACTTCACACACACCCGCTACTGTGTATTTCCAAGTCTAATTCTGTCACTAAACCCATACCTGTCACCCAGCGCCTAAATACTAGGCCTCAAATTTATATCCTGCTAAATCTCTCGTTACCGCTGTCCTGTTGTGGCTGGGAAAGTTATTTAGTGTCCGTCAAAGCACATTTTTTGTTCTGGGTTGAAGTACAATTCCCAATTTAGCAATTTCATAATTTAGTGGTTCCTGCTATATCAGAGCTATTTGAAATCTATCCCTAAAAGGGTATATAATATTCAAGGTGCACATTGGGTCATTCAGAATAACTTCACACACACCCGCTACTGTGTATTTCCAAGTCTAATTCTGTCACTAACCCCATACCTGTCACCCAGCGCCTAAATACTAGGCCTCAAATTTATATCCTGCTAAATCTCTCGTTACCGCTGTCCTGTTGTGGCTGGGAAAGTTATTTAGTGTCCGTCAAAGCACATTTTTTGTTCTGGGTTGAAGTACAATTCCCAATTTAGCAATTTCATAATTTAGTGGTTCCTGCTATATCAGAGCTATTTGAAATCTATCCCTAAAAGGGTATATAATATTCAAGGTGCACATTGGGTCATTCAGAATAACTTCACACACACCCGCTACTGTGTATTTCCAAGTCTAATTCTGTCACTAAACCCATACCTGTCACCCAGCGCCTAAATACTAGGCCTCAAATTTATATCCTGCTAAATCTCTCGTTACCGCTGTCCTGTTGTGGCTGGGAAAGTTATTTAGTGTCCGTCAAAGCACATTTTTTCTTCTGGGTTGAAATACAATTCCCAATTTAGCAATTTCATAATTTAGTGGTTTCTGTTATATCAGAGCTATTTGAAATCTATCCCTAAAAGGGTATATAATATTCAAGGTGCACATTGGGTCATTCAGAATAACTTCACACACACCCGCTACTGTGTATTTCCAAGTCTAATTCTGTCACTAAACCCATACCTGTCACCCAGCGCCTAAATACTAGGCCTCAAATTTATATCCTGCTAAATCTCTCGTTACCGCTGTCCTGTTGTGGCTGGGAAAGTTATTTAGTGTCCGTCAAAGCACATTTTTTGTTCTGGGTTGAAGTACAATTCCCAATTTAGCAATTTCATAATTTAGTGGTTCCTGCTATATCAGAGCTATTTGAAATCTATCCCTAAAAGGGTATATAATATTCAAGGTGCACATTGGGTCATTCAGAATAACTTCACACACACCCGCTACTGTGTATTTCCAAGTCTAATTCTGTCACTAAACCCATACCTGTCACCCAGCGCCTAAATACTAGGCCTCAGATTTATATCCTGCTAAATCTCTTGTTACCGCTGTCCTGTTGTGGCTGGGAAAGTTATTTAGTGTCCGTCAAAGCACATTTTTTGTTCTGGGTTGAAGTACAATTCCCAATTTAGCAATTTCATAATTTAGTGGTTCCTGCTATATCAGAGCTATTTGAAATCTATCCCTAAAAGGGTATATAATATTCAAGGTGCACATTGGGTCATTCAGAATAACTTCACACACACCCGCTACTGTGTATTTCCAAGTCTAATTCTGTCACTAAACCCATACCTGTCACCCAGCGCCTAAATACTAGGCCTCAAATTTATATCCTGCTAAATCTCTTGTTACCGCTGTCCTGTTGTGGCTGGGAAAGTTATTTAGTGTCCGTCAAAGCACATTTTTTGTTCTGGGTTGAAGTACAATTCCCAATTTAGCAATTTCATAATTTAGTGGTTCCTGCTATATCAGAGCTATTTGAAATCTATCCCTAAAAGGGTATATAATATTCAAGGTGCACATTGGGTCATTCAGAATAACTTCACACACACCCGCTACTGTGTATTTCCAAGTCTAATTCTGTCACTAAACCCATACCTGTCACCCAGCGCCTAAATACTAGGCCTCAAATTTATATCCTGCTAAATCTCTCGTTACCGCTGTCCTGTTGTGGCTGGGAAAGTTATTTAGTGTCCGTCAAAGCACATTTTTTGTTCTGGGTTGAAATACAATTCCCAATTTAGCAATTTCATAATTTAGTGGTTTCTGCTATATCAGAGCTATTTGAAATCTATCCCTAAAAGGGTATATAATATTCAAGGTGCACATTGGGTCATTCAGAATAACTTCACACACACCCGCTACTGTGTATTTCCAAGTCTAATTCTGTCACTAACCCATACCTGTCACCCAGCGCCTAAATACTAGGCCTCAAATTTATATCCTGCTAAATCTCTCGTTACCGCTGTCCTGTTGTGGCTGGGAAAGTTATTTAGTGTCCGTCAAAGCACATTTTTTGTTCTGGGTTGAAGTACAATTCCCAATTTAGCAATTTCATAATTTAGTGGTTCCTGCTATATCAGAGCTATTTGAAATCTATCCCTAAAAGGGTATATAATATTCAAGGTGCACATTGGGTCATTCAGAATAACTTCACACACACCCGCTACTGTGTATTTCCAAGTCTAATTCTGTCACTAAACCCATACCTGTCACCCAGCGCCTAAATACTAGGCCTCAAATTTATATCCTGCTAAATCTCTCGTTACCGCTGTCCTGTTGTGGCTGGGAAAGTTATTTAGTGTCCGTCAAAGCACATTTTTTGTTCTGGGTTGAAATACAATTCCCAATTTAGCAATTTCATAATTTAGTGGTTCTGTTATATCAGAGCTATTTGAAATCTATCCCTAAAAGGGTATATAATATTCAAGGTGCACATTGGGTCATTCAGAATAACTTCACACACACCCGCTACTGTGTATTTCCAAGTCTAATTCTGTCACTAAACCCATACCTGTCACCCAGCGCCTAAATACTAGGCCTCAAATTTATATCCTGCTAAATCTCTCGTTACCGCTGTCCTGTTGTGGCTGGGAAAGTTATTTAGTGTCCGTCAAAGCACATTTTTTGTTCTGGGTTGAAGTACAATTCCCAATTTAGCAATTTCATAATTTAGTGGTTCCTGCTATATCAGAGCTATTTGAAATCTATCCCTAAAAGGGTATATAATATTCAAGGTGCACATTGGGTCATTCAGAATAACTTCACACACACCCGCTACTGTGTATTTCCAAGTCTAATTCTGTCACTAAACCCATACCTGTCACCCAGCGCCTAAATACTAGGCCTCAAATTTATATCCTGCTAAATCTCTCGTTACCGCTGTCCTGTTGTGGCTGGGAAAGTTATTTAGTGTCCGTCAAAGCACATTTTTTGTTCTGGGTTGAAATACAATTCCCAATTTAGCAATTTCATAATTTAGTGGTTTCTGCTATATCAGAGCTATTTGAAATCTATCCCTAAAAGGGTATATAATATTCAAGGTGCACATTGGGTCATTCAGAATAATTTCACACACACCCGCTACTGTGTATTTCCAAGTCTAATTCTGTCACTAAACCCATACCTGTCACCCAGCGCCTAAATACTAGGCCTCAAATTTATATCCTGCTAAATCTCTCGTTACCGCTGTCCTGTTGTGGCTGGGAAAGTTATTTAGTGTCCGTCAAAGCACATTTTTTGTTCTGGGTTGAAATACAATTCCCAATTTAGCAATTTCATAATTTAGTGGTTTCTGCTATATCAGAGCTATTTGAAATCTATCCCTAAAAGGGTATATAATATTCAAGGTGCACATTGGGTCATTCAGAATAACTTCACACACACCCGCTACTGTGTATTTCCAAGTCTAATTCTGTCACTAAACCCATACCTGTCACCCAGCGCCTAAATACTAGGCCTCAAATTTATATCCTGCTAAATCTCTCGTTACCGCTGTCCTGTTGTGGCTGGGAAAGTTATTTAGTGTCCGTCAAAGCACATTTTTTGTTCTGGGTTGAAGTACAATTCCCAATTTAGCAATTTCATAATTTAGTGGTTCCTGCTATATCAGAGCTATTTGAAATCTATCCCTAAAAGGGTATATAATATTCAAGGTGCACATTGGGTCATTCAGAATAACTTCACACACACCCGCTACTGTGTATTTCCAAGTCTAATTCTGTCACTAAACCCATACCTGTCACCCAGCGCCTAAATACTAGGCCTCAAATTTATATCCTGCTAAATCTCTTGTTACCGCTGTCCTGTTGTGGCTGGGAAAGTTATTTAGTGTCCGTCAAAGCACATTTTTTGTTCTGGGTTGAAGTACAATTCCCAATTTAGCAATTTCATAATTTAGTGGTTCCTGCTATATCAGAGCTATTTGAAATCTATCCCTAAAAGGGTATATAATATTCAAGGTGCACATTGGGTCATTCAGAATAACTTCACACACACCCGCTACTGTGTATTTCCAAGTCTAATTCTGTCACTAAACCCATACCTGTCACCCAGCGCCTAAATACTAGGCCTCAAATTTATATCCTGCTAAATCTCTCGTTACCGCTGTCCTGTTGTGGCTGGGAAAGTTATTTAGTGTCCGTCAAAGCACATTTTTTGTTCTGGGTTGAAATACAATTCCCAATTTAGCAATTTCATAATTTAGTGGTTTCTGCTATATCAGAGCTATTTGAAATCTATCCCTAAAAGGGTATATAATATTCAAGGTGCACATTGGGTCATTCAGAATAACTTCACACACACCCGCTACTGTGTATTTCCAAGTCTAATTCTGTCACTAACCCCATACCTGTCACCCAGCGCCTAAATACTAGGCCTCAAATTTATATCCTGCTAAATCTCTCGTTACCGCTGTCCTGTTGTGGCTGGGAAAGTTATTTAGTGTCCGTCAAAGCACATTTTTTGTTCTGGGTTGAAGTACAATTCCCAATTTAGCAATTTCATAATTTAGTGGTTCCTGCTATATCAGAGCTATTTGAAATCTATCCCTAAAAGGGTATATAATATTCAAGGTGCACATTGGGTCATTCAGAATAACTTCACACACACCCGCTACTGTGTATTTCCAAGTCTAATTCTGTCACTAAACCCATACCTGTCACCCAGCGCCTAAATACTAGGCCTCAAATTTATATCCTGCTAAATCTCTCGTTACCGCTGTCCTGTTGTGGCTGGGAAAGTTATTTAGTGTCCGTCAAAGCACATTTTTTGTTCTGGGTTGAAATACAATTCCCAATTTAGCAATTTCATAATTTAGTGGTTCTGTTATATCAGAGCTATTTGAAATCTATCCCTAAAAGGGTATATAATATTCAAGGTGCACATTGGGTCATTCAGAATAACTTCACACACACCCGCTACTGTGTATTTCCAAGTCTAATTCTGTCACTAAACCCATACCTGTCACCCAGCGCCTAAATACTAGGCCTCAAATTTATATCCTGCTAAATCTCTCGTTACCGCTGTCCTGTTGTGGCTGGGAAAGTTATTTAGTGTCCGTCAAAGCACATTTTTTGTTCTGGGTTGAAGTACAATTCCCAATTTAGCAATTTCATAATTTAGTGGTTCCTGCTATATCAGAGCTATTTGAAATCTATCCCTAAAAGGGTATATAATATTCAAGGTGCACATTGGGTCATTCAGAATAACTTCACACACACCCGCTACTGTGTATTTCCAAGTCTAATTCTGTCACTAAACCCATACCTGTCACCCAGCGCCTAAATACTAGGCCTCAAATTTATATCCTGCTAAATCTCTCGTTACCGCTGTCCTGTTGTGGCTGGGAAAGTTATTTAGTGTCCGTCAAAGCACATTTTTTGTTCTGGGTTGAAATACAATTCCCAATTTAGCAATTTCATAATTTAGTGGTTTCTGCTATATCAGAGCTATTTGAAATCTATCCCTAAAAGGGTATATAATATTCAAGGTGCACATTGGGTCATTCAGAATAATTTCACACACACCCGCTACTGTGTATTTCCAAGTCTAATTCTGTCACTAAACCCATACCTGTCACCCAGCGCCTAAATACTAGGCCTCAAATTTATATCCTGCTAAATCTCTCGTTACCGCTGTCCTGTTGTGGCTGGGAAAGTTATTTAGTGTCCGTCAAAGCACATTTTTTGTTCTGGGTTGAAATACAATTCCCAATTTAGCAATTTCATAATTTAGTGGTTTCTGCTATATCAGAGCTATTTGAAATCTATCCCTAAAAGGGTATATAATATTCAAGGTGCACATTGGGTCATTCAGAATAACTTCACACACACCCGCTACTGTGTATTTCCAAGTCTAATTCTGTCACTAAACCCATACCTGTCACCCAGCGCCTAAATACTAGGCCTCAAATTTATATCCTGCTAAATCTCTCGTTACCGCTGTCCTGTTGTGGCTGGGAAAGTTATTTAGTGTCCGTCAAAGCACATTTTTTGTTCTGGGTTGAAGTACAATTCCCAATTTAGCAATTTCATAATTTAGTGGTTCCTGCTATATCAGAGCTATTTGAAATCTATCCCTAAAAGGGTATATAATATTCAAGGTGCACATTGGGTCATTCAGAATAACTTCACACACACCCGCTACTGTGTATTTCCAAGTCTAATTCTGTCACTAAACCCATACCTGTCACCCAGCGCCTAAATACTAGGCCTCAAATTTATATCCTGCTAAATCTCTCGTTACCGCTGTCCTGTTGTGGCTGGGAAAGTTATTTAGTGTCCGTCAAAGCACATTTTTTGTTCTGGGTTGAAATACAATTCCCAATTTAGCAATTTCATAATTTAGTGGTTTCTGCTATATCAGAGCTATTTGAAATCTATCCCTAAAAGGGTATATAATATTCAAGGTGCACATTGGGTCATTCAGAATAATTTCACACACACCCGCTACTGTGTATTTCCAAGTCTAATTCTGTCACTAAACCCATACCTGTCACCCAGCGCCTAAATACTAGGCCTCAAATTTATATCCTGCTAAATCTCTCGTTACCGCTGTCCTGTTGTGGCTGGGAAAGTTATTTAGTGTCCGTCAAAGCACATTTTTTGTTCTGGGTTGAAATACAATTCCCAATTTAGCAATTTCATAATTTAGTGGTTTCTGCTATATCAGAGCTATTTGAAATCTATCCCTAAAAGGGTATATAATATTCAAGGTGCACATTGGGTCATTCAGAATAACTTCACACACACCCGCTACTGTGTATTTCCAAGTCTAATTCTGTCACTAAACCCATACCTGTCACCCAGCGCCTAAATACTAGGCCTCAAATTTATATCCTGCTAAATCTCTCGTTACCGCTGTCCTGTTGTGGCTGGGAAAGTTATTTAGTGTCCGTCAAAGCACATTTTTTGTTCTGGGTTGAAGTACAATTCCCAATTTAGCAATTTCATAATTTAGTGGTTCCTGCTATATCAGAGCTATTTGAAATCTATCCCTAAAAGGGTATATAATATTCAAGGTGCACATTGGGTCATTCAGAATAACTTCACACACACCCGCTACTGTGTATTTCCAAGTCTAATTCTGTCACTAAACCCATACCTGTCACCCAGCGCCTAAATACTAGGCCTCAAATTTATATCCTGCTAAATCTCTCGTTACCGCTGTCCTGTTGTGGCTGGGAAAGTTATTTAGTGTCCGTCAAAGCACATTTTTTGTTCTGGGTTGAAGTACAATTCCCAATTTAGCAATTTCATAATTTAGTGGTTCCTGCTATATCAGAGCTATTTGAAATCTATCCCTAAAAGGGTATATAATATTCAAGGTGCACATTGGGTCATTCAGAATAACTTCACACACACCCGCTACTGTGTATTTCCAAGTCTAATTCTGTCACTAAACCCATACCGGTCACCCAGCGCCTAAATACTAGGCCTCAAATTTATATCCTGCTAAATCTCTCGTTACCGCTGTCCTGTTGTGGCTGGGAAAGTTATTTAGTGTCCGTCAAAGCACATTTTTTGTTCTGGGTTGAAATACAATTCCCAATTTAACAATTTCATAATTTAGTGGTTTCTGCTATATCAGAGCTATTTGAAATCTATCCCTAAAAGGGTATATAATATTCAAGGTGCACATTGGGTCATTCAGAATAACTTCACACACACGCTACTGTGCATTTCCAAGTCTAATTCTGTTAGTAAATCCATACCGGTCACCCAGCGCCTAAATACTAGGCCTCAAATTTATATCCCGCTGAATTTGAATACAATACATTGGGCCAAATAATATTTTTGTTGTTGTGGTGAACCATAACAATGAGAAAAACATCTAGTAAGGGACGCGGACGTGGACATGGTCGTGGTGGTGTTAGTGGACCCTCTGGTGCTGGGAGAGGACGTGGCCGTTCTGCCACATCCACACGTCCTAGTGTACCAACTACCTCAGGTCCCAGTAGCCGCCAGAATTTACAGCGATATATGGTGGGGCCCAATGCCGTTCTAAGGATGGTAAGGCCTGAGCAGGTACAGGCATTAGTCAATTGGGTGGCCGACAGTGGATCCAGCACGTTCACATTATCTCCCACCCAGTCTTCTGCAGAAAGCGCACAGATGGCGCCTGAAAACCAACCCCATCAGTCTGTCACATCACCCCCATGCATACCAGGGAAACTGTCTCAGCCTCAAGTTATGCAGCAGTCTCTTATGCTGTTTGAAGACTCCGCTGGCAGGGTTTCCCAAGGGCATCCACCTAGCCCTTCCCCAGCGGTGAAAGATATAGAATGCACTGACGCACAACCACTTATGTTTCCTGATGATGAGGACATGGGAATACCACCTCAGCATGTCTCTGATGATGACGAAACACAGGTGCCAACTGCTGCGTCTTTCTGCAGTGTGCAGACTGAACAGGAGGTCAGGGATCAAGACTGGGTGGAAGACGATGCAGGGGATGATGAGGTCCTAGACCCCACATGGAATGAAGGTCGTGCCACTGACTTTCACAGTTCGGAGGAAGAGGCAGTGGTGAGACCGAGCCAACAGCGTAGCAAAAGAGGGAGCAGTGGGCAAAAGCAGAACACCCGCCGCCAAGAGACTCCGCCTGCTACTGCCCGCCGCCATCTGGGACCGAGCACCCCAAAGGCAGCTTCAAGGAGTTCCCTGGCATGGCACTTCTTCAAACAATGTGCTGACGACAAGACCCGAGTGGTTTGCACGCTGTGCCATCAGAGCCTTAAGCGAGGCATTAACGTTCTGAACCTGAGCACAACCTGCATGACCAGGCACCTGCATGCAAAGCATGAACTGCAGTGGAGTAAACACCTTAAAACCAAGGAAGTCACTCAGGCTCCCCCTGCTACCTCTTCTGCTGCTGCCGCCTCGGCCTCTTCTGCTGCTGCCGCCTCGGCCTCTTCCTCCGCCTCTGGAGGAACGTTGGCACCTGCCGCCCAGCAAACAGGGGATGTACCACCAACACCACCACCACCACCTCCGTCACCAAGCGTCTCAACCATGTCATACGGCAGCGTTCAGCTCTCCATCTCACAAACATTTGAGAGAAAGCGTAAATTCCCACCTAGCCACCCTCGATCCCTGGCCCTGAATGCCAGCATTTCTAAACTACTGGCCTATGAAATGCTGTCATTTAGGCTGGTGGACACAGACAGCTTCAAACAGCTCATGTCGCTTGCTGTCCCACAGTATGTTGTTCCCAGCCGCCACTACTTCTCCAAGAGAGCCGTGCCTTCCCTGCACAACCAAGTATCCGATAAAATCAAGTGTGCACTGCGCAACGCCATCTGTGGCAAGGTCCACCTAACCACAAATACGTGGACCAGTAAGCACGGCCAGGGACGCTATATCTCCCTAACTGCACACTGGGTAAATGTAGTGGCAGCTGGGCCCCAGGCGGAGAGCTGTTTGGCGCACGTCCTTCCGCCGCCAAGGATCGCAGGGCAACATTCTTTGCCTCCTGTTGCCACCTCCTCCTTCTCGGCTTCCTCCTCCTCTTCTTCCACCTGCTCATCCAGTCAGCCACACACCTTCACCACCAACTTCAGCACAGCCCGGGGTAAACGTCAGCAGGCCATTCTGAAACTCATATGTTTGGGGGACAGGCCCCACACCGCACAGGAGTTGTGGCGGGGTATAGAACAACAGACCGACGAGTGGTTGCTGCCGGTGAGCCTCAAGCCCGGCCTGGTGGTGTGCGATAATGGGCGAAATCTCGTTGCAGCTCTGGGACTAGCCAATTTGACGCACATCCCTTGCTTGGCGCATGTGCTGAATTTGGTGGTGCAGAAGTTCATTCACAACTACCCCGACATGTCAGAGCTGCTGCATAAAGTGCGGGCCGTCTGTTCGCGCTTCCGGCGTTCACATCCTGCTGCTGCTCGCCTGTCTGCGCTACAGCGTAACTTCGGCCTTCCCGCTCACCGCCTCATATGCGACGTGCCCACCAGGTGGAACTCCACCTTGCACATGCTGGACAGACTGTGCGAGCAGCAGCAGGCCATAGTGGAGTTTCAGCTGCAGCACGCACGGGTCAGTCGCACTACAGAACAGCACCACTTCACCACCAATGACTGGGCTTCCATGCGAGACCTGTGTGCCCTGTTGCGCTGTTTCGAGTACTCCACCAACATGGCCAGTGGCGATGACGCCGTTATCAGCGTTACAATACCACTTCTATGTCTCCTTGAGAAAACACTTAGGGCGATGATGCAAGAGGAGGTGGCCCAGGAGGAGGAGGAGGAGGAGGAGGAAGAGGGGTCATTTTTAGCACTTTCAGGCCAGTCTCTTCGAAGTGACTCAGAGGGAGGTTTTCGGCAACAGCAGAGGCCAGGTACAAATGTGGCCAGACAGGGCCCACTACTGGAGGACGAGGAGGACGAGGATGAGGTGGAGGAGGATGAGGATGAAGCATGGTCACAGCGGGGTGGCACCCAACGCAGCTCGGGTCCATCACTGGTGCGTGGCTGGGGGGAAAGGCAGGACGATGACGATACGCCTCCCACAGAGGACAGCTTGTCCTTACCCCTGGGCAGCCTGGCACACATGAGCGACTACATGCTGCAGTGCCTGCGCAACGACAGCAGAGTTGCCCACATTTTAACCTGTGCGGACTACTGGGTTGCCACCCTGCTGGATCCACGCTACAAAGACAATGTGCCCACCTTACTTCCTGCACTGGAGCGTGATAGGAAGATGCGCGAGTACAAGCGCACGTTGGTAGACGCGCTACTGAGAGCATTCCCAAATGTCACAGGGGAACAAGTGGAAGCCCAAGGCCAAGGCAGAGGAGGAGCAAGAGGTCGCCAAGGCAGCTGTGTCAATGCCAGCTCCTTTGAGGGCAGGGTTAGCATGGCAGAGATGTGGAAAACTTTTGTCAACACGCCACAGCTAACTGCACCACCACCTGATACGCAACGTGTTAGCAGGAGGCAACATTTCACTAACATGGTGGAACAGTACGTGTGCACACCCCTCCACGTACTGACTGATGGTTCGGCCCCATTCAACTTCTGGGTCTCTAAATTGTCCACGTGGCCAGAGCTAGCCTTTTATGCCTTGGAGGTGCTGGCCTGCCCGGCGGCCAGCGTTTTGTCTGAACGTGTATTCAGCACGGCAGGGGGCGTCATTACAGACAAACGCAGCCGCCTGTCTACAGCCAATGTGGACAAGCTGACGTTCATAAAAATGAACCAGGCATGGATCCCACAGGACCTGTCCATCCCTTGTGCAGATTAGACATTAACTACCTCCCCTTAACCATATATTATTGTACTCCAGGGCACTTCCTCATTCAATCCTATTTTTATTTTCATTTTACCATTATATTGCGAGGCTACCCAAAGTTGAATGAACCTCTCCTGTGTCTGGGTGCCGGGGCCTAAATATATGCCAATGGACTGTTCCAATGTTGGGTGACGTGAAGCCTGATTCTCTGCTATGACATGCAGAATGATTCTCTGCTGACATGAAGCCAGATTGTCTGTTACGGGACCTCTCTCCTCTGCCTGTGTGCTGGGCCTAAATATATGGCAATGGACTGTTGCAGTGGTGGCTGACGTGAAGCCTCATTCTCTGCTATGACATGCAGACTAATTCTCTGCTGACATGAAGACAGATTCTCTGTTACGGGACCTCCCTCCTCTGCCTGGGTGCTGGGCCTAAATATATGCCAATGGACTGTTGCAGTGGTGGCTGACGTGAAGCCTCATTCTCTGCTATGACATGCAGACTGATTCTCTGCTGACATGAAGACAGATTCTCTGTTACGGGACCTCCCTCCTCTGCCTGGGTGTGTGCTGGGCCTAAATATATGCCAATGGACTGTTGCAGTGGTGGCTGACGTGAAGCCTCATTCTCTGCTATGACATGCAGACTGATTCTCTGCTGACATGAAGACAGATTCTCTGTTACGGGACCTCTCTCCTCTGCCTGTGTGTGTGCTGGGCCTAAATATATGCCAATGGACTGTTGCAGTGGTGGCTGACGTGAAGCCTCATTCTCTGCTATGACATGCAGACTAATTCTCTGCTGACATGAAGACAGATTCTCTGTTACGGGACCTCTCTCCTCTGCCTGTGTGTGTGCTGGGCCTAAATATATGCCAATGGACTGTTGCAGTGGTGGCTGACGTGAAGCCTGATTCTCTGCTATGACATGCAGACTGATTCTCTGCTGACATGAAGCCAGATTCTCTGTTACGGGACCTCCCTCCTCTGCCTGTGTGTGTGCTGGGCCTAAATATATGCCAATGGACTGTTGCAGTGGTGGCTGACGTGAAGCCTCATTCTCTGCTATGACATGCAGACTGATTCTCTGCTGACATGAAGCCAGATTGTCTGTTACGGGACCTCTCTCCTCTGCCTGTGTGTGTGCTGGGCCTAAATATATGCCAATGGACTGTTGCAGTGGTGGCTGACGTGAAGCCTCATTCTCTGCTATGACATGCAGACTATTTCTCTGCTGACATGAAGACAGATTCTCTGTTACGGGACCTCTCTCCTCTGCCTGTGTGTGTGCTGGGCCTAAATATATGCCAATGGACTGTTGCAGTGGTGGCTGACGTGAAGCCTCATTCTCTGCTATGACATGCAGACTGATTCTCTGCTGACATGAAGCCAGATTCTCTGTTACGGGACCTCCCTCCTCTGCCTGTGTGTGTGCTGGGCCTAAATATATGCCAATGGACTGTTGCAGTGGTGGCTGACGTGAAGCCTCATTCTCTGCTATGACATGCAGACTGATTCTCTGCTGACATGAAGACAGATTCTCTGTTACGGGACCTCCCTCCTCTGCCTGGGTGCTGGGCCTAAATATATGCCAATGGACTGTTGCAGTGGTGGCTGACGTGAAGCCTCATTCTCTGCTATGACATGCAGACTGATTCTCTGCTGACATGAAGCCAGATTCTCTGTTACGGGACCTCCCTCCTCTGCCTGGGTGCTGGGCCTAAATATATGCCAATGGACTGTTGCAGTGGTGGCTGACGTGAAGCCTCATTCTCTGCTATGACATGCAGACTAATTCTCTGCTGACATGAAGCCAGATTCTCTGTTACGGGACCTCTCTCCTCTGCCTGGGTGCTGGGCCTAAATTTATGAAAATGGACTCTTACAGTGGTGGGTGACGTGAAGCCAGATTCTCTGCTATGGGACCTCTCTCCAATTGATTTTGGTTAATTTTTATTTATTTAATTTTTATTTTAATTCATTTCCCTATCCACATTTGTTTGCAGGGGATTTACCTACATGTTGCTGCCTTTTGCAGCCCTCTAGCTCTTTCCTGGGCTGTTTTACAGCCTTTTTAGTGCCGAAAAGTTCGGGTCCCCATTGACTTCAATGGGGTTCGGGTTCGGGACGAAGTTCGGGTCGGGTTCGGATCCCGAACCCGAACATTTCCGGGATGTTCGGCCGAACTTCTCGAACCCGAACATCCAGGTGTTCGCTCAACTCTAATCGCTAGTCCTCACCACTGCACTAAGAGGGAAACACCAGGGAGAGGACAGACAAACACAGACAAACACAAACACCCAGGTGGACGACAACAACTGTGCACAAAGGTCCAACAGGGATCCGGAGGGTAGCGTTCTAAAGCAACAATCAGAGAACGCAGCAACACAGCTCCAGTGGGTCAGAATAGATGTCCAGGCAGGAAGCTCTATATCTGGCAACCAGAGAAGTGTGAGAGGGGAATATAAGGAGGATTGGGAGTGCTGGGCAAGGAACAGCTGAGAGAAGGAGCTACGGATCCCTGAGTGAGCCAAAAAGGGTTTGCAAAGCAAACCCAGAAAGCTACAATAAGGAAACATCCCTATCTTACATAGAGCGTGCAGCCAACCGCTGCGACCTCCTGACCCCGGGTACAACGGAGTCAGGCGTGGCTCTTGACACCCTTGTGACAAAACCCCAGAAATAGAATTTCTGGAACCGCAAACACACATTTTTCCAGTTTAGCGTACAATTTATTCTCCCGCAGGATGAGCAAGACCTGACGTAGGTGGTCCTTATGAGTTTTGAAATCAGTAGAAAAAATCAAAATGTCATCTAGATACACTAATACAAATTTCCCCATTAAATGATAAAAAATGCTGTTCACAAAATGCTGAAAGACGGCTGGAGCATTCATCAAACCAAAAGGCATAACCAAATTCTCAAAATGGCCCTCAGGGGTATTGAAGGCCGTCTTCCATTCGTCTCCTTCTCTGACCCTGACCAGGTTGTATGCCCCTCTTAGAGCCAACTTGGAAAAAACTTTAGCCCCAACAATCTGGTTAAACAGGTCCGGGATCAGAGGAAGCGGATAAGGGTCACAAATTGTAATACTGTTCAGCTCCCTGAAATCCAGACATGGTCTTAAAGAACCATCTTTTTTCTTGACTTTGAGGGTCGTATGTGTCCCTTTCTCAGACTCTCAGAGATATAAGCACGCATAGCGACCCTTTCAGGTTGGGAGAGATTGTATAAACGAGATTTAGGCAGCTTGGCGCCTGGGATGAGATTAATAGGGCAATCGTACTCCCTGTGAGGGGGCAACTCCTGAACACCACTCTCAGAAAAAACATCTGAAAATTCAGAGAGAAAAGATGGTACAGTCTTAGTATAAACCTCTGAAACAGATGTCGTGAGGCAATTGTCTCTGCAAAAGTCACTCCAACCATTTATTTGCCTCACTTGCCAATCAATGGTGGGGTTATGTTTAGTGAGCCAGGGTAGCCCCAACACTAGAGGAGTAGGCAACCAGCTTAGGACGAAACATGATACATCCTCAACATGAGTATCACTCACATTCAAACGGATATTGTGAACTATGCCCTTTAACGATTTCTGAGAAAGTGGAACGGAATCAATAGCAAAAACAGGTATTTCCTTTCCCAAAGTGCATACCTGGAAACCATGTGTTATACCGAATTGATTATCAATGAGATTGACAGCTGCTCCACTATCTACAAAAATCTGACAAAAAATGTTCTTGCTCTCTAGCGCCACCCTGGCAGGCAGGACAAAACGGGAACTACATGCAAACGGAAAACATTCAATTTCCGCATCAACCTTGCCAATAGTAACAGATGGAACATTTTTAGAGGATTTTTTTCTTTTTGTTTCTTTATTACTCTAAAAAAACTGCCTGAATCTCCTAGAGGGACAAACATTTGCCAAATGATTTATACCTCCACAACAGAAACAAACCCTCCTCTGAGAGCTGAATCTTCTATTGTCAGAGGCAAGCAAACCCAGCTGCATGGGCTCCTGCATCATTCCAACCAGTATCAGCTGCCCATCTCCGAAATTCTGAACAGTATATCTCTGCGGACTGTTTACCCTGGCATAAAAGATGTAGTCTAGACTCAGCCAGAGCAATACGATCCGGATCATCATATATCTGACCCAGGGCTAAAAAAAAATCATCCACTGAACGGAGGGGCCATGCCCCCACCAGCAGTGAAAAGGCCCAAGACTGAGCGTTATCCCTGAGCAGCGAGATGATGATCCCCACCCTCTGCTCCTCATCACCAGAGGAATGGGAAAGTAGGCAAAAATTGAGTTTGCAAGCCTCTCTAAAACGAACAAAATTCTCACTACCCCCGGAGAACGTATCCGGGAGCGAGATCTTAGGCTCAGAACAAACTCCATGAACGCAAGCTGAACCGGTCACCTGAAACTGAGATACAGTTTTACGGAGATCTGCTACCTCCAATGAAAGACCCTGCATGTGTTCAGTCAAAAGTGAAACCGGATCCATGCTTTAGACGGTTTTGGCAGTTTATAATGCCACGGATGGTGTAACAGAAAACAAGAAGTTACAAATAAGGATCCGACTGGCTTGATCCGAAACTAAGGAACAAAAGGGTGACCCCTATTTAAGCCCTGAAACTCTCCCTGTCTTCTCAGCCCATGCAAAGATCTCTATGATAGAAAATTGCATGCCCTCGTGCCTCGACTGAATGACTCCTGAACACCCTATAATAGTGAGGGGACACGACCACCAGCTCCCTACACTTAATACGGAGGGAGTCAGGGTCACCTATGATCAAGCAAACAGGAAAACACAAATTAATGAACAGACTTATCTGTAGAAGGATCAGTTGTAGCATCCAGCATGTACACACTCCAGGAAGTTGTATAAACTGCAAAGTGATGCAGTATGGGAAGGGATTTAAAGGGATGCAAACAGTGCAACTACATGACGGCTGAGAGAGGCTAACGATATGACAAAATGAAAGCAAAACAAAAGAACCTCAAGCAGGAGGTTCTGAAGAACATCTGTCAGAGCTTCTCAGATGTCTGGTGGTGACAGTATTGCACTCATTTTTTTTTTACTCTATATGACAGCGGCATTTGTGGCCTAAATGTGACACTCACTGATTCACGTGTAATCACAGATGTGCAGTATATAAGAGACTTTTTTCACCCCAGTAACCAAAAAGGCCTATTTCTGGCCTAAATGTGACAATCACTTATGCATGTGTAATCAGAGATGTGCAGTATATCAGAGGCTTTTTTCACCCCAGTAACCACAAAGGCGTATTTCTGGCCTTAATGTGACAATCACTTATGCACGTGTAATCACAGATGTGCAATATATTGGAGGCTTTTTTCACCCCAGTAACCAAAAAGGCGTATTTCGGGCCTAAATGTGACACTCACTTATGCATGTGTAATCACAGATGTGCAGTATATGAGAGGCTTTTTTCACTCTAACCAAAAAAGCTGTATTTCTGTCCTAAATGTGACAGTCACTTATGCTTGTCTAATCCCAGATGTGCAGTATATTAGAGGGTTTTTTCACCCTAACCAAAAAGCTGTATTTCTGTCCCAAATGTGACACTCACTTATGCACGTGTAATCCCAGATATGCAATATATTAGAGGCTTTTTTCACCCCAGTAACCAAAAAGCCTTATTTATGGCCTACATTTGACAGTCACTTATGCACGTGTAATCCCAGATGTGCCGTATATTAGAGGTTTTTTTCACCCTAACCAAAAAGCTGTATTTCTGTCCTAAATGTGACAGTCACTTATGCTTGTCTAATCCCAGATGTGCAGTATATTAGAGGTTTTTTCACCCTAACCAAAAAGCTGTATTTCTGTCCTAAATGTGATAGTCACTTATGCATGTGTAATCCCAGATGTGCAGTATATGAGAGGCTTTTTTCACCCCAGTATGCCAAAGCCGTATTTATGGCCTAAATGTAGAAAGTGATTTATGCACGTGTAATCACATATGTGCAGTATATTACAGGCTTTTTTCACCCTAACCAAAAAGCAGTATTTCTGTCCTAAATGTGACAGTCAGTTATGCTTGTCTAATCCCAGATGTGCAGTATATTAGAGGGTTTTTTCACCCTAGTATGCCAAAGCTGTATTTCTGGACTTGCAGATAGCCTATGCTGGTGCACTATCGTTGCAAAAAATGGCTGCCGATCAGGTATTGATATTGATAAAATGAAGAAAAAAAAGTTTGTTTTCAACAGTAGTTGGCTTAGGGCAGGCTTATAAGATTGCTCCCTGAACACTCCCTCACAGCAGCTGCAGCCTCTCCCTACACTAATCCGAGCAGAGTGACGGACGGCGCTAAGTGACCCCAGCTTAAATAGAGGCTGGGTCACATGCTGCAGTTGGCCAATCACAGCCATGCCAATAGTAGGCATGGCTGTGAGGGCCTTTTGGGGCAAGTAGCATAATGCTTGTTGATTGGCTGCTTTGCAGCCTTTCAAAAAGCGCCATAAAAATCGCCTAACACCGAACTCGAACTTTTACATAAATGTTCAGGTTCAGGTCCGGGTGCCGAAAAACCTAAAGTTTGGTACGAACCCGAACTTTACAGTTCGGGTTCGCTCAACTCTACTCCTCAGTACAGAAAGAGCAGAAGCTTAAAGGGAATCTGTCACACGGTCGAGGACTATTATCTGCAGTAGTACATGAGTAGTACTGCAGATAAGGAGTACAGATTACAACTTTTTATTTTCTTGCTGTCCTCTGTTCTATCACTACTCAAACGTGCACTGAAATAAACTGCTGTGCGCACACACAGGAGTCCTCTCCATTACGTTAGTGCAGGATAGTTTTCTGGATTTTGTTTTTCAGCACAGCTTAACAGGGGGCAGTAGGGAAATAAAAAATAATGACCTGGAGTTATATGCAGCACTGCTCATCTGTTACTGCAGATAATAGGCTAAAATCATGGTGGCAGAATCACTTGAAATGCATAAACTATATCTAACTATATCTACATCTGCTCAGTTCCCCCTGCACTATAAATCTTTTATTTATTTTTTTGCTAATTATTATCTTGGAACCATGTCCTTTGGAGAGGTAGATATATTGAGAAAGACATTTGTTACTTTATTTAGATGACATGTGTATAAACACGTATTTGTTTGTTACATTTATTTATTTAGGGCGAGTTATTAGGTTATAGTGGTAGGAGACCATCATGAGGCCGTCTTAATATGAAGGAACCTTTTTTGTGATTTTTTTCCCCCCAGTGTTTTAATAGTTTGTTCTTTGGCATAAAGTAAAAACTTACATGTGTGGTTGAATGCTGGCTTTTGGCTTTTTTGTACACATTCAGGAGAATTATTACCATGGCCACCACACAGTTAGCCACCGATGATGCATTCTACACCAATTTTTGTAGAAAACATTAAAGCAACAGTTTAGATCCAGATGATCTAACTGTAACTCAGATATTCAATAAGTATCTGAACATGTCCATCCACTCCTCTTCTAATAACTGTAAATTACACAGAAGAAAAATTCAGGGGGAAGAGATTTATTCATCACTGGATTAAAAAGTTACCATATTTTTCAGACTATAAAACTATATAAACATAGAAGAGGATTCTTTACGGTAAGAGCAGTGAGACTATGGAACTCTCTGCCTGAGGAGGTGGTGATGGTGAGTACAATAAAGGAATTCAAGAGGGGCCTGGATGTATTTCTGGAGCGTAATAATATTACAGGCTATAGCTATTAGAGAGGGGTCGTTGATCCAGGGAGTTATTCTGATTGCCTGATTGGAGTCGGGAAGGAATTTTTATTCCCCTAAAGTGAGGAAAATTGGCTTCTACCTCACAGGGGTTTTTTGCCTTCCTCTGGATCAACTTGCAGGATGACAGGCCGAACTGGATGGACAAATGTCTTTTTTCGGCCTTATGTACTATGTTACTATGTTACTATGTTATAAGACACACTGGACTATAAGATGCACCTAGGATTTTGAGGAGGAAAAAAATAAAAAAATATTTTCCATCAGATCGGACTCCACCAACCCCATTCAGATTCAGATTGCTCTCTCCAGCCCCATCAGACTTCAGATCTTACATTTCAATAAACTTGCTCCAGATGGCGCCGCATAGTCAGGACTTACCTCTCCTTCCACGTCCCGCTATGTACTGTGACCTGACTGCACACAGTGTCAGGTCATTGTGCACAACTACGTGCACTACGTCCTGCTGCTGAGTTCAGTCAGGACACCACAGCAGGCACCCAGAGAAAGACCAGCAAAAGTGAGTGCAGACAGCGCAGCGCTGTACTCACCTCCTTGTGCCTCCTGCATGCTAATGACTGCTTCCAAAATGGAAGCCGTCATTAGCATTCAGGCTATAAGACCATTTTGGGGGGGAGAAACTGCATCTTATAGTCTGAAAAATATAGTATACACGGGTTTGGTGTAATTTAGCTCAGCATAGAGCTGTAAACACAAAACATTAGGATATTTTCAATACTGTGCTCAATACTGAGGCTGATAATGTTAAAATCATTAGAACAATAAGAAAAATGTCAAGAATGGACCTTAAAAATTATTAGTGTAAAGAAGTAATAAACAACATAGAATCCAAAGTACCAGGGAAATTTATTTATTAAAACTGCATTTGCCATGTGTTGCTGGGAATTTTCACATTACTTAATTGATTTAAGAACGTTGCCATGATTTTTATACAGAAATATGTGTCCTGAAAGTGTTTCTTATGTAATATATAGCCAGTTAATTTACCAAATGTCGTTTAAACATTTCTTCTATTCCAAGAATTCTAGTACTACATTAGTTGGCTTCATCTCTAAGAATCCATTATCTCCCTCTGAAGGCTTCATTTTTATTGATCGTCCTACAGTTGCATTTTTTTGAAAATAATTATTGAAATATAATCACTAATTTGTAACTCTTCCACAAAGAGGGAAGATAAGAAGTGGAATCAGGGGTCAAGTCCTGGGAAAAAAAGTGTGGGAACTCACCCAAAATCCACTGTCACCCCCCCCCCCCCCCCAAAATATATATATATATTTTGCAGAAAATTCAGTGCAACATAAAACGTAAACAAAAACTGGAATTTGCGCTATATGTCTGTTCAGGCGTAATTTGTCTCTTTCATATTATAAGCTCTCCTTATATATAATTTACTTACAGTTCTGAAGACTCAGGGGTGCTGGCTGGCTTGGCCTCAGGGGTGCTGGCAGGCTTGGCCTCAGGGGTGCTGGCTGGCATGGCCGGGCAGAAGGAGTGTGGGAGACTGTGAGGCCTTTTTTCTCCAAGCTGCTCTGGAAAAAAAATTCATTACACCTCAGGTCAGACCACTATTCAGACCCCCAATGTTAATCAGAAATCAGCTAACAGCCCCGATAAGATCCCCAATGTTAATAAGACCCCAATAAGATCACACCGCAGCTCAGACCCCAATATAAATGACCCCCAATCAGACCTCAGATAAGAGCCCCATGCCTCATAGTAGCCCCCAGTATCCTCATAGCAGCCACCAGTAGCCTCTCCATCAGCCCCCAGTAGCCTCTCCATCAGGCCCCAGTGCCTCTCCATCAGGCTCCAGTGCCTCTCACCAGACCACAGTGCCTCTCCATCAGCCCCCAGTGCCTCTCACTAGCCCCCCAGTGCCTTTTACCAGCCCCTAGCGCCTCTCACCAGCCCCCAGTGCCTCTCCATCAGCCCCCAGTGCCTCTCTATCAGCCCCCAGTGCCTCTCCATCAGCCCCCAGTGCCTTTCACAAGCAGCCCCCCAGTGCCTCTCCATCAGCCCCCAGTCAATGCCTCTCCATCACCCTCATAAAATATAAAATAAAAATAAAACACTTACCCTCTCCTGCTCCTGGACGCCGCCACTCCTCTGCTCCTAAGCAATCTGCATCCTGCTGTTGGCTGTGAAGGCTGCGCACAGCGTGACGTCACAGAGCGCCTTAGCCCTCATGCCTGTGCGCAGCCCTGCACAGCCGACAGCAGAGGACCAGGAAGCAGTGAGTACAAAGCCTTCACCGCATCCTGGTCCTTTTACCCAGCGTCAAAGATGGCCCTGAAAGGGAACGCGTTCCTGCTAAGAAAAAGTGCCTCATTTACAGTCTGCAATTTAAAGGTCCACATTGCTTTGTTACAAAGCAGGGGTACATCAATGTCACCACCATGAATGGACACATTGATCTGTTCAATCCCCTGCACCCTCAATACATCAGTATTGCCATCATGCATCTCGCATACATGACGTGCCACAAGCGTATCTCACTGATTGTGAATATCTGAAAAAAGTTCTTCAATCCTCCTCCTCAACTCTCGTTTTGTTGACATACTGTAGGCCGCATCGACAGTTGATGAGGTACACAACACCCATAGATGTTCACCTGATGAAGGAGCGTATACTATACCTGTCTCCTGTGTTGTGGCTCACAAAGAACGCTCCTTTCATGATATTGCCACAAATTATACAGGAGCCACAGGGGAACGTACCCTTCAGTGTATTTTTGATCCGTATTTCAGGTTTAGGGTGTGTGTATAGGCTTTGTACCAGACGATCCCGTACGACAATACGTAATAGATGGACGGTCTGATATCAATGCCCCGATATCTGGATCCGACTGTAAGATCGATCAATGGCACTGTAAAATATCACAAATCTGTTGGTGAGCTTTGTCATAAGTGGCAATGATTCTAGGTGTGGAATCATGTTTAATATTGACCTTAAAGAGGACCTTTCACTTGTATAAACTATGTGAACTGTGTATGCTACCATATAGAGCGGCGCCCGGGGATCTCACTGCACTTACTATTATCCCTGGGCGCCGCTCCGTTCTCCCCTTATAGACTCCAGTACCTTTGCTCCTTAAGTTATAGTAGGCGGGTCTTCCCTGTGGGCGTCTCCTTCTCCTAGGCTGCAGCGCTGGCCAATCGCAGCGCACAGCTCACAGCCTGGGAGGTTTTTTTCTCCCAGGCTGTGAGCTGTGCGCTGCGATTGGACAGCGCTGCAGCCTAGGAGAAGGAGACGCCCACAGGACAAGGGAAGACCCGCCTACTATAACTTAAGGAGCAAAGGTACCAAAGCCTATAACGGGAGAACGGAGCGGCGCCCGGGGATAATAGTAAGTGCAGTGAGATCCCCGGGCGCCGCTCTATATGGCAGCATACTCAGTTCACATAGTTTATACAAGTGAAAGGTCCTCTTTAAGAACCAGAAGTTTACTACGATTGAAACTCATAGAATGATGAAGCCCTTCTCAGTGTATACTGTGGGTACCCGCGGTTCACAAACCCGAGATCTCAAATCTGAGGCGACTGCTTTGAATTCACCAAATTCAGAGCAATTCCTCCTAGCCCTGAGGTATTGCCCCTTAGGGATACCTCTTTTCAGGGCCAGCAGGTGCCCACTCTCCCAGTGCAGGAGGTTATTCGTAGATGTCTTTTTTCTGAACAGGTTGGTGGTGATTCTTCTGTCAGTTCCTATCGTAATCATAAGGTCCAGAAATGCAATCTGACATTCCTGAATCTCTGATGTAAAAAATAGACCCATCTGATTCACATTCAGTGCTGTTACAAACTCAATAAAGCTATCTTGCGTTCCCTTCCATAATATCAACACATCATCGATGTATCTAATCCACAGTTGCATGCTAGATGTGTTCATCATGTCTCCAAACACAACCTCTCTCTCCCACCAGCCCAGGTAAAGATTTACAAACGTCAAGGCGCAGGGACTACACATGGCAACGCCCCTGAGCTGGTGGTAGATATGCTGATCAAAAAGAAAGACATTGTGAGTGAGGACAAAATCCAACAATTGTATCAGGAAGATATTGTGACGGCGACAATGTTCGCCTCTCTGTTGGAGGAAGGCCTCGACAGCCTTACACCAAGATTCATGGGGTATAGAGTTGTACAAGGCCTCCACATCCAAACTAGCCAGCCACACACTCTCCTCACAATAGATCCCCTCTAGCCATAGTGTCTCGGGCATACGAAGGTAAGGTCACAATGAAAGAACGCAAAATCATGTCCAACTATGTGCCAATATTAGCAGTGAGACTGCCTATGCCCGAGACAATGGGTATGCCCTTAAGTTGTGTCCCCTGCTTATGTAATTTGGGCAGACTATAAAACGCAGCGAGGATCGGAGACTTGGGTAGCATGTAGTCCATTAGCTGAGATTGTAAGTCTGATAATACAATTACTTCTACACTGTTTCTTAAAATAATAGGAGCCTTCTGTTTTCCTGTAAGTGTTTATCCCTCGTTATCTGTTATGTGAGCTCTGGAGCTGAGAACAAATATAGTGGTAAGGGAATGGATGACAGCAGTACAGTAATGGCAGAAGCGATACAGCTTCTGCTTCTGAGTGAAATGCACCTAACAGTACAGCTCAAACAGGGAATAACATGGCTGCTAGAAATATTAGGGAAACCCAAACAAACCTGCTCCTTCAAATTTATGATTGGACAAAGAAGCACAGTCATTATGCAGACTTTTAAAAAAAACTCAGGTACACTTTAAAGGGAATCTGTCACCCTAATTTTGGACTATTATATGCAGTAATACATGAGTATTTTTTATTTAGTATTTTCGTACTGCCCCCCATCCCTCCACTGTCAACACTAAAATGATTAGGACTAAAGCGCATACGCACGAGTCCTCTCCATTATGTTAAAAGAGCACAGCATTGTGAACCGCGTATTTAAATGCAGCTTTGAGTACTACTCACATATTACTGTAGTTAATAGTCCAAAATTGGGGTGATAGCTTCTCTTCAAGGGGTTTATAGTGTTAATGGCCAGTTAGTTGGTACAGAAATACCATAAAAAATCTTCTGCAGTTTTCAATCCAGAACCTGGATCTGAATACTTTGGTAATTGCATATTAATAAAAAATGTAGTACAGCCAGTGAGTTATCCAATAAAATGTATCTCTATAGCGCCACCTGCTCTTTGATCTTTTTCTTATTTCTTTGTCCTGTTCACTGAGATGGTCGCACATGCTCAGTTTCATCCTTCAACTGCCTCCTGAGCTGTGATAGGGAGAGCATGGACACGCCCCCTTAACTGCAGCAGAAAAGACACTCCCCTTGAGCTGTCAGCTTGATATAAATCTAGCAGAGCAATAAATGGGGAGATTTCTGAATCCATGCAAGGTGCAGGGCTGGTTCTAGCTTTGTTAGAGAGGTAGTGTCATGGACTGTATAATGTCTGCTTTTCATTTTTTACATTAGTCATGGGATAATCCTTTTAAGAATCTGAACAGCAGATAACAGTCGAATAATGGTGCTGTTTTTACAGCAAAATTTAATCATCTAAATTTCAATCTCCCAGACCAAAGTATAATGTTATTGATCAATTTTCAAGAGTGATCTTTAAGGTTATTATCACCCATCTAAAATGTAACTGTTATTAGTACCAGTAATGCAGATTTCAAAGTTTTATTGCTCTTGAATGTGAACAAAAATTCACACAGAAAAAGTCTGAATAATATTTCCTAGCAAATGTAATTAAACAGGGAAAAGTATGATACATTAAGGCAGACTTTGAAATTGGTAAGAATATTAACAATGGGACTTTAAAATTGATCCATTACTTAGGAAAGACAGATAAAGGCTGGCGAGGACATGGTGTTGACGCATGTATCTGATGGTTCATTACACTACATCGATCTCCTTTGCTGTCAGTGCAAATTTGCCCACAGCAAAAATAATACAACAATCGTCCTGTGTCAGTTATATGCGATGTGCCTATAAGAAGACCTCTATCAAGTATGGATCAAGAGAATTACACATGTACATACATCTAGGACCTCGATCTGCAAGTTATTATCATTTTATTTCTAGCTCAGTACTTTTTGTAAATCAGGGCTTGGACTGAATATCCATTAATCCACCAAGAGCAAGATATTATTATAGATGTATTAATGCACAAATGATGCAAGTTAGATAATACAACATAGTTATACAGTTACATAGTAAATATGGTTGAAAAAAGACCTAAGTTCATTAAGTTCAACCAAGGGATGCGTGGGGATATGAATTTTAGAAAAGGGAAGTGAGACCAGACTACTCATTTTCATAGGCATTCATGTTATTTAAATTTAAGAATTCATCTAAGCCTTTTTTAAAACTGTCCACTGTTCCTGCTGTGACCACGTCCTGAGAAAGTCTATTCCACAGATTCACAGTTCTTACAGTAAAGATGCCTTAACACCTCTGGCGACTGATGATCTAGGATTCAAGTGTTAAAGTGGTTTTCCACTTTAAAAATCAACTACCGAAGTCATTCAACGAAGTCACGCACGACTTTGTGAATAACTGACTTCGGCTCCTCTGAGCCTATACATTTTAATATTGCACGGAGACGGATCTCCGTACAGTATTAATCCGAAGTTTTGAACAGAGCGACTTTGGATGTAGCATCCGAAGCTTCCTTCGCTCAACGCTACTAATGATGCAAGAGGAGCAGGTCACCCCTGCGGACAGTGATTGGCTACGGCAGTCATATGTCCACCATCTATGGAGCTGCAGGGATAAGAAGAGCCGGAACCAGGAGCAACAGAGACAAAATCCAGCAGTGAGGATCAGTATAATCACCATCATGGGTCGACCACTCAGGGAGGTCTGTATTAGGATTGGATAACCTTTTTAAAGGCATTTTCCAATCTCATATAGTTTTTTTAATACCCTTGCCCACCTAGTGGGACCTGTGAAGGGAAACATACTTTCCTGTTCCTCGATGCTCTGTCCCGGATCTGTGGGTCCACTGCTGTCCTCGCTTCAGTCCCCACATGTAAACTTCCAGCATTGCTCTATGTGGTAATCCTACAGCTTGGTGGTAAGTATATGGTTTTGCATGTGGAGATCCCACGTTTGAATCCTGGGGGAGACTTAAATAAACTTTTTTCTCTCTCATTTAACCGATAATAAATGGCTGTTATATATAATCATACAATAACAAAAAAATGTCTTACTATATTAAGGAATAGTGTGGGGGGGGGGGGGCTTTGCTTAAAAATATGAACACTAATATAGTTTTTTTCATAGGCACAATATATTTATTGTAATATTTATTGTCTTTTTAAGCCTAAAACATTATTCTATATACTTATTCAATGTACTAAGGATATAGACTTTTATTATGGGTTAAATGTGGAACAAAAATCGGAAGAAAAAACCTGGAAGTCTCTCCCCGGATTCACACCTGGGATCTCTACATGCAAAACCATATACTTACCACCAAGCTATAGGATTACCACGTAGAGAAGTATGTTGCTTCTATGCTTATCAGCTAACACATATTACTAGTGACTTTATGATCATATGTTGTGCTTGTGACTATAGCAGTAATATGTCTATTAGCTTTCTGAGCAGATCTCAGTGTGGTGAAGCTACAGTACATAGAGTATATGACATGTAGATGCTAGGACACAGCTGTGCCCCTCTCAATGAAGGGGAGGGGGAGTGTGCAGAGCACAAGGGGTGTTACAAAACAGTGCTCAAAGGATTCAACCCCACCTCCTGATGCTTGAACTTCATTTGCATAAGAATGCAGATTTCATTATAGCTGTGTTTAGCATACACACAAAATAATGTTTTAATCAGCATGATGAGCCCTACCAGCCAGTATGTCTGGTTTAATAGGGTTGATCCTGGTGACAGAGCAGCTTTAATGAAAGTTATCTTGTGATCAGAGATCAGTGACAATGTCTTCAATTTATGCAAAAAAAACATCTGTAAATGCCATCTTCTAAACTTCCTATTATTCCTATTATATTTTCAGTCTACATAATTTGCATACTACACTTTCCTGTTTCCTGTTTTTTTAAGAATTGGAAATAATGTGACTCCTTGCTAGATTCAGCTAAACACATATGTGGCATTCAACAATAAGCCATCTGCTCACATAATGTGGACTATCAAGCACAGAATCACAAAAACATCTCAGTTTGTGCCAGATTTGTTCTGGTAGTACAACAGTTGCCTGATAAAGCATGTATTTAAAAGGAATCTATCATTAACTCCTTAACGCAAAATGCTGTGCATGTACGGCGAGGGATGCTGTGCCAGAACGCATTCCGCCATTCATGCACGGCGGGCTCTTTGGGCGGGTGCAGGAGCTGCACCCGCCCGATCACTGCAGGGGTCCGGCAGTCCCTGGTAGCCGGGCCCCTGCTGTGTCTGCCAACATCGCTGTTTACAGCGATGCCGGCGGATTAACCCCTTCTATGCTGCGGTCAGCACTGACCGCGACATAAAAGTGGTTTGCGGCGGGTGAAGGAATGCATCGGGTTCCCGCTGCTGTGGCGGGGACCCGATGTGTGACAAGGCATACCCGATGTTAGAGCTCTTGCACACGAACGTGTGCTTCCCATTGCCATATTGCGAATCGCATTTGCGATCCGCAATACACGGATGCCGTTCCGTGGGCATTCCGCATCACGGATGGGGACCCATTCACTTCAATGGGTCCGCAAATCTGGAGATGCGGAATGATGCGGGACTGAAGCACGGAACGGAACCCTACGGAAGCCCTACGGTGTGCTTTCGTGGGGTTTCTTCCTGTACTTCCGTTCCGCAAACTTCCTATCTTTTTGCGGAACGGCCAGGTCACAGACCCATTAAAGTGAATGGGTCAGCGATCCGCTGCAGCTGCCCCATGGACGGTGTTCGTGCATTGCGGCCCGCAATTTGTGGATCGCAGCACGACCACGGGCCGCAAACGTTCATGTGCAGGAGGCCTTAGTGTATTACTCAGTGTAATCCACTAACAGGCAATGCATTACAATACAGCTGTTGAAGTCCCAGAGTGGGACAGAAAAATTTAACATAAAATGGTGGATATATTTCTCTCTTCAGTATCTGTACTCTCACTTTATGTTATTTAGGCACTTTATGATCTCTCTGAGAGGTATATCTGAGGTCTAACTAATAGTTCTACTTGCTAAATTTGGTCACAATTTGCAGTATGCAGTTAGCAGTAACTATTTGCAGATTAGTTGAGTATCATCTGGTATGGTCGTATGCTATTTGGATTGCAATATGGAATTTGAATTTGGATTGTGAGCTTTGTAGTTTGCAATTGGTGGAACTGTAAGTAAACACATATATAACTAGTTCAGTATACAGTTCTAATCACTATATTAACAGTAGGAACATTATATAACGTTTTTAAATACCTATTTTGGCCTCTAAGTGAAGTGAATGTCTGTTCAGCTTCTCTCTCTGGTGAATAATTATTTCTAGCAGCTCCTGCTAGGGGAATTTCCGACACAGGCTGTGTGTGAGGCTGGCTGTGATTGGTCAAAACCCCTGCTGTGTGTGAGGCTGGCTGTGATTGGTCTAGACTCCTGCCCAGCAACAACAGTTTAACTATATGCTTTCTGTTGTGTCTGCTGTGTCATTGAGCTTACCTCACATCCATGTAATGAATTTTAAAGACATATTATCTTTTTTGCTTCTGTGAACACAATATATAACAGGTATATGACATGAAAACATAAAATCACTGTAAATAACTCTGCTTTTGTCTTTAACACACAAACATAGGAACTGTATTACCCTAAGTTCAGACCTGAGCGTTTTACAACGCGTTCCTACGCGCTGTAAAACGCTCAACAAGGAGAAACCAATGATTCCCTATGGGAATGGTTCTCACCTGGGCGTTTTACAGCGCGTACGATCGCTCTGTAAAACGCCCGACGCTCAAACAAGTTCTTGAGCTTTTTTTGGGCGTTTGTCGCGCGTTCCCGCACATAGATATTCGGGAACGCGCGGCAATGTGTGCACGCCTGTCTCTGTATGCGCGATTGTAAACGCCCGTACAATCGCGCATACAGAGCGCTCGTTTCACAACGCTCAGGTCTGAACCCCCTGTTAAGGTTATTGGCCGGATCAGCTGTAGCAACCTAGGACAGGTCTTAGCTGGCCAGCTACAATCAGAGCTTAACCACCTTAGCCCCCCTAGCTTGAACACCCTTAATGACCAGACCACTTTTTACAATTCTGCACTACATTACTTTCACCGTTTATTACTCGGTCATGCAACTTACCACCCAAATGAATTGTACCTCCTTTTCTTCTCACTAATAGAGCTTTCATTTGGTGGTATTTCATCGCTGCTGACATTTTAACTTTTTTTGTTATTAATCGAAATTTAAAAATTTAATATTTAAAAAATGTTTGGGTAAAAAAAATTGTTTGGGTAAAAGTTATAGCGTTTACAACCTATGGTACAAAAATGTGAATTTCCGCTTTTTGAAGCAGCTCTGACTTTCTGAGCACCTGTCATGTTTCCTGAGGTTCTACAATGCCCCGACCACCGGCTCCCTATACTAGACACGGAGGGAGTCAGGGTCACCTGGGTTTCAGCAAACAGGAAATCACAAAAGAATGTAACACTTATCTTGTAGCAGACTGGGAAATAGGATCAGCATGCACACACACTCCAGGAAGTTGTATAAGCTGCACACTAATGCATTATGGGGAGGAATTTAAAGGGATGCAATCAGTCCAACTACAAGACAGCTGAGAGAGGCTAACGAGATGAAGAACTGAAAACCAAAACAGAGAATAGCTCAAGGAGGAGGTTCTGAAAGACATCTGTCAGAGCTTCTCAGATGTCTGGTTGTGACAAGAACTTTTTATTTTTTGTCACAAGTTAGCGGGAAATTATGATTTTTTATTTTATTTTTATTTTTCCTTACAAAGTCTCATATTCCACTAACTTGTGACAAAAAATAAAAACTTCCATGAACTCACTATGCCCATCATGAAATACCTTGGGGTGTCTTCTTTCCAAAATGGGGTCACTTGTGGGGTAGTTATACTGCCCTGGCATTTTAGGGGCCCAAATGCGTGCGAAGTAGTTTGAAATCAAAATCTGTAAAAAATGGCCTGTGAAATCCGAAAGGTGCTCTTTGGAATGTGGGCCCCTTTGCCCACCTAGGCTGCAAAAAAGTGTCACACATCTGGTATCGCCGTACTCAGGAGAAGTTGGGGAATGTGTTTTGGGCTGTCATTTTACATATACCCATGCTGGGTGAGATAAATATCTCGGCAAAAGACAACTTTTCCCATTTTTTTATACAAAGTTGGCATTTGACCAAGATATTTCTCTCACCCAGCATGGGTAAATGTAAAATGACACCCCAAAACACATTCCCCAACTTCTCCTGAGTACGGCGATACCACATGTGTGACACTTTTTTGCAGCCTAGGTGGGCAAAGGGCCCACATTCCAAAGAGCACCTTTCGGATTTCACAGGCCATTTTTTACAGACTTTGATTTCAAACTACTTCGCACGCATTTGGGCCCCTAAAATGCCAGGGCAGTATAACTACCCCACAAGTGACCCCATTTTGGAAAGAAGACACCACAAGGTATTCAATGAGGGGCATGGCGAGTTCCTCGAATTTTTTTTTTTTGGCACAAGTTAGCGGAAATTGATTTTTTTTGGTTTTTCTCACAAAGTCTCCCTTTCCGCTAACTTGGGACAAAAATTTCAATCTTTCATGGACTCAATATGCCCCTCACGGAATACCTTGGGGTGTCTTCTTTCCGAAATGGGGTCACATGTGGGGTATTTATACTGTCCTGGCATTTTAGGGGCCCTAAAGCTTGAGAAGAAGTCTGGAATATAAATGTCTAAAAATTTTTACGCATTTGGATTCCGTGAGGGGTATGGTGAGTTCATGTGAGATTTTATTTTTTGACACAAGTTAGTGGAATATGAGACTTTGTAAGAAAAAAACAAAAAAAAACAATTTCCGCTAACTTGTGCCAAAAAAATGTCTAAATGGAGCCTTACAGGGCGGTGATCAATGGCAGGGGGGTGATCAGGGAGTCTATATGGGGTGATCACCCCCCTGTCATTGATCACCCCCCTGTAAGGCTCCATTCAGACGTCCGTATGTGTTTTGCGGATCCGATCCATGGATGCGTGGATCTGTAAAACACATATGGACGTCTGAATGGAGCCTTACAGGTGGGTGATCATCCCATATAGACTCCCTGATCACCGCCCTGTAAGGCTCCATTCAGACGTCCGTATGTGTTTTGCGGATCCGACCCATGGATGCGTGGATCCGTAAAACACATACGGACGTCTGAATGGAGCCTTACAGCGGGGTGATCAATGACAGGGGGTGATCAGGGAGTCTATATGGGGTCATCACCCCTCTGTCATTGATCACCCCCCTGTAAGGCTCCATTCAGACGTCCGTATGTGTTTTGCGGATCCGATCCATGGATGCGTGGATCCGTAAAACACATACGGACGTCTGAATGGAGCCTTACAGGGGGGTGATCAATGACAGAGGGGTTATCAGGGAGTGTATATGGGGTGATCACCCCTCTGTCATTGATCACCCCCCTGTAAGGCTCCATTCAGACGTCCGTATGTGTTTTGCGGATCCGATCCAAGGATCCGTGGATCCGTAAAACACATACGGACATCTGAAAGGAGCCTAACAGGGGGGTGATCAATGACAGGGGGGTGATCAGGGAGTCTATATGGGGGGATCAGGGGTTAATAAGGGGTTAATAAGTGACAGGGGGGTGTATTGTGGTGCTTGGTGCTACTTTACTGAGCTGCCTGTGTCCTCTGGTGGTCGATCCAAGCAAAAGGGACCACCAGAGGACCAAGTAGCAGGTATATTAGACGCTGTTATCAAAACAGCGTCTAATATACCTGTTAGGGGTTAAAAAAATCGCATCTACAGCCTGCCAGTGAACGATCGCTGCTGGCAGGCTGTAGATCAGCTCGCTTACCTGCAGTTCCTGTGAACGCGCGCGCCTGTGTGCATGCGTTCACAGGAAATCTTGCGTCCCGCGAGATGATGCGTATATGCATCGCTGTGCCTTGGAGAGCCGCCTCTGGACCGCGATCCTGCGTTAGGCGGTCCAGAGGCGGTTAAAATGGGACATGGTTTAAAAAAAAACAGTCCATCAAAATCTGCCTTACGAAAACTATATGGCATTCCTTTCCTTCTGCACCCTGCTGTGTGGCCATACAGCAGTTTACGACCACATATGAGGTGTTTCTTTAAACTACAGAATCAGGGCAATAAATATAGCGTTTTGTTTGGCTGTTAACCCTTCGTTGTTAGCTGAAAAAAATGATTAAAATGGAAAATCTGCCAAAAAAGTGAAATTTCTGAAATTTGATCTCCAATTTCCATTAATTCTTGTGGAACACCTAAAGGGTTAACAACGTTTGTAAAATCAGTTTTTCGTACCTTGAGGGGTGCAGTATGTAAAATGGGGTCATTTTTGGGTGGTTTCTATTATGTAAGCCTCACAAAGTGACTTCTGACCTGAACTGGTCCTTAAAAAGTGGGTTTTGGAAATTTTCGGAAAAATTTCAAGATTTGCTTCTAAACTTCTAAGCCTTCTAACATCCCCAAAAAATAAAATAGCATTCACAAAATGATCCAAACATGAAGTAGACATACGGGAAATGTAAAGTAATAACTAATATATGAGGTATCACTATCTGTTTTAAAAGCAGAGAAATAGAAATTTGGAAAGTTGCGAATTTTTCAAAATTTGGGGTATTTTTTTATAAAAATGAAATATTTTGATTTAAATTTACCACTGACAAGAAGTACAATATTTGATGAGAAAACAGTTTTAGAATGGCTTGGATAAGTAAAAGCGTTTCAAAGTTATTACCACATAAAGTGACACATGTCAGATTTGCAAAAATTAGTCTAGTCCTTAAGGTGAAAAATGGCCCTGTCCATAAGGGGTTAATATCTCTATGTATTATCCATTTATCCTTTTTTATAGATTGACAATACAATATCATGTTTTATTTAGCATTATTATATAATTCAAGTCAATAGGCTTTTCGTCTTGGCATATGACTGACCTAAGCTCTCCATCCAAAAGCTATCTGCTAATATTTGCTTGTTCCAGGTGGGAAGAAACCAGCAACCTATGATTTGTGGCTCGCTACAGCTGAGCCATAGCTGAGCCAAAAAGTAGCGAACCTCACTGATTTTGGCACTGCTCCAACGGTTCCTGGTTCCCCAGCTGATCTCTTCTTCTGGTTCCTCCTAACATGCAGGAACTGACCCTCAGGGGCTCAGTGGCTTCAGGAGTGACCCGCCCTGGACAGTGACAGACAGAATGGTCACTTCCTGTGTGTTAAAAGGAACAAGAAGGAAAGACCTGGGAAGTGTAGAAAAAGATCAAAGGGGATTGTTGAGGTGTTCATTGCTTCTGTTATTTTTCTGAACTTTTGCACAAATTTTTTAATAATCCCTTTTATATTTTTCTACAATGATTTTGATGGATGCCTTTAAGCTGTGCACAATACTTAGATTATTAAAGTGTACCTAAACCTCCAAACAATTTTCTTTAAAACTATTACAAATCCCCTAAATATATATTTTTGTGATATAGTTTATTAATTAATTTTATTGTGTTTTTATTAAAACAGATTAAAGAAGTATGGGCCTGTCTACAGTGTTTTTCACTGTAGTGCACACAGAATCCATACACCATAGCCATGTATGTCCTGTACAGATTCTGTATTCTACAATAGGCGCTGCAGTGGGCACAGGGCTGGCAGGAGCATATATCGCTCTGCACAGCACATTGGAGCAGGGTCTTTGATGCAGAGCTTTTAACAGACTGGCTAACAGGCTGGAGCAGCTATATGTTCTCCTGCCAGTCCCATGCTCACTGCAGCGCATATCTAAGGGTGCTGAAAAAATGTGCAAGCCCCCAGATAGCAGATTTATGATACCAGGGAGTAGCAGGAGAGGAGTACAAGACAGATTCAACACCAGAAGAGACAGCAGGAGCCAAATCAGAAGATACAGGCTAAAGCCAGAAACAACAGTATCGAAGCCAGGAGGGTCAGTTAAAAGGATTTACTGAGATTTTAACACTGATGACCTACACAATGGATAGAAAAGTACAGACGGTATCAGCAGCATCTCACATCATCGACTTTATTCGGACTTCAAAGCAGAAATACAAATGGCAATGTTTCGGCTGATACACAGCCTTTGTCAAGCCTACTCACATTGTGTTACATACATTAATTTATAGTAAAAACAAGTGCGCCACCCCCATCCGGATTATCCAAATGCGGGCAATGGCACAGACTGACCAATGAGAATGCGTATTCACTAAGTCTAATTCTCCTATATGCCTCACCTGAGTATCCAACAATCCTCCTAAAGGTTAACCCCATCATTGCATACTTGCTGAGTCTCAAATATAAAGCAAAACTACACTTGCCATATCCGGCGTTCCTTACCACTCAGGAACGCCGAATATGGAGGTAATTCAAATTCCTTAAAGGGAGTCTGTCAGCAGATTTACCCCTTTTTAACAGTTGCCATACCGCTGTAGCCGCAAAACAGATGATTAACACAGTACCTTTATATGCTTTGGTGGACTTTTAAATATGCCAAAAACGAACTTTGATGAGGGCTCGCAAGTGCCCAGGGCGGAGTCCACCGGGTTGGAGCCCAGGCAGCTCTGCCTCTTCGGCTCTTATCCCCGCCCAGCCTCCTCCTCTGCCCGCCTATCTGTTGTCTCTCCCCCTCAGCGAGATCCCGCGCCGACGCGATGACTTCCTTGGTCGGGGCATGCGCATAAGCTACTGCGATGCCGTGTCAGCAATGGGCATGGCAGTGCGCATGCCCCGGCCAAGGAAGTTATCGCGTCGGCGCGGGATCTCGCTGAGGGGGAGAGACAACAGATAGGCGGGCAGAGGAGGAGGCTGGGCGGGGATAAGAGCCGAAGAGGCAGAGCTGCCTGGGCTCCAACCCGGTGGACTCCGCCCTGGGCACTTGCGAGCCCTCATCAAAGTTCGTTTTTGGCATATTTAAAAGTCCACCAAAGCATATAAAGGTACTGTGTTAATCATCTGTTTTGCGGCTACAGCGGTATGGCAACTGTTAAAAAGGTGTAAATCTGCTGACAGACTCCCTTTAATAGAGGGCAGGCTCCTCGTCTCAATTCTATTGTGGGGGCTCACATTTAGAGTGCCCTTGCGATCACACAGGGGTTGACCTAATCACATGCGTGTCTGACTTTATTGTAATATGCGGATTGATTATCCGGACAGTCTGGGGTCACTACCCCACAATCCATACCTTTGGGTGGATTGGGATCATTGATCATCAAGTTTCCATTATGTATGCAATTGATCACTGTTTATAGTTATGGGACTTCTATGGATCCCTGGATACCATTAGTGTTTCTGTGTGTTGCCGCGGTAACAGTGGGAAGCCTTCCGTGAGGTCAGTAAGTTGTGCGTCGATGCCAGGATGATGTAATCGGGAGCGTTTGTCGCGACCAGATGACGTCGGCAGTAGAGGACGGAGCAATGTGACGCTTAGGGGTGGACCCACGGACGCAGGACGTAGACCATCAATGATGATGTGAATGATTAGACAGCTGGGTATACATGCGCATTGAGTGGTAAGGAACGCCGGATATGGCAAGTGTTGTTTTGCTTTATATTTGAGACTCAGCAAGTATGCGATGATGGGGTTAACCTTTAGGAGAATTGTTGGATATTTAGGTGAGGCATATAGGTGAATTAGACTTAGTGAATACGCATTCTCATTGGTCAGTCTGTGCCATTGCCAGCAATTGGATAACCCGGATGGGGTGGCGCACTTGTTTTTACTATAAATTAATGTATGTAACACAATGTAAGTAGGCTTGACAAAGGCTGTGTATCAGCCGAAACATTGCCTTTTGTATTTCTGCTTTGAAGTCCGAATAAAGTGGATGATGTGAGATGCTGCTGATACCGTCTGTACTTTTCTTTATATTTTGGCCGCTGGATCCAAGGCCATCGGTGAGGCTGTTGTATCTATTTGGATACATCAACAAGGACCGAGTGGTGCTGCTTCTACACTTTGTTTACTATACAGAGGATAGGTCATCAGTATCAGATTGGTGGGGTGCCGACACCCAGGACCTCTGCAGGTCAGCTGTTTGATAAGGCACAGATGGTCCTGTGACTGCCACGGCCTTCTCTGTGCTTGCCAAGCAAAGCGCAGTACATTGTATAGCGGCTGTGCTTGGTATCGCACTAACTGATGAGATACTGATAACCTATTCAAAGGATAGGTCATCAATAATAAAATCTCGGAAAATCCCTTTGAAGGTAATCAGTAGGCCAGGGAAAAATCCAGAAATGAGGCAAGTTCAGTACACAGGAATGTCTAACAGGAATGCAGAGTTGACTGAACACAGCGCTAAAAACAGGAGCCAGGACACAAAATCGAAGGCAAAGACAACAGTGTCAGACTTAAATCCCCCGCCTGGCTCTGAGATTGGAAATTGAAGCAAGAATCTTTTGGCTTGATGTCCAGGCCTTGAGATAGGTTGGCCAACTGGGGCTTGGCTTATTGGCAAAGCAACCCTCCTAGAACCGCTGGCTGGATCATGACTAAGTAATTTCCTGGCAATAGGATTGTGCTGCCACCCCAGATAAAGTACTCAAGTTTGCTGGCACAAAATGAGACATAGTTCTGGCAGATTTAGCTTAGAAAATCTCCCCCAATTATTATAGCCTTGATGACCAAAAATAAAGGAGGTCACATTAAAGGGCTTCTGTCAGCCCACTAAACCCTTTTTTTTTTTTCCGTTAATATTAATCCCTACACTGCAAGCTCCCTGTACATATGCTAAATATTAATTTTCGTTCAGTAGATATTGTTAAAAATCAAGTTTTATCATATGTAAATTACCTTGCTACCAGCAAGTAGGGCGGCTACTTGCTGGTAGCAGCCGCATCCTCCTCTCATCATGACGCCCCCTCCGCCGTTTGATTGACAGCGCCAGGGAATGGGTTCGTTCTCTGCTGGCCCTGTTCGAATTCAAAATATCGCGCCTGCGCCGTACCTTTCTTTAATCGGTGCAGGCGCACTGAGAGGCGGCCTCTCTCCCGGCCGCTCCATCCTCAATGCGCCTGCGCCGGGTGTGGATTTGACGTCATCGGCGCAGGCGCACTGAGAGGCGGCCTCTCTCCCGGCCGCTCCATCCTCAATGCGCCTGCGCCGATGACGTCACATCTACACCCGGCGCAGGCGCATTGAGGATGGAGCGGCCGGGAGAGAGGCCGCCTCTCAGTGCGCCTGCACCGATTAAAGAAAGGGTCTTTAATTTGGCTCATCGAATACAGGTTTTGAGCGAGGCAATTCCTCTATGACATTGTAATAGAACATATAGATATTTATTGTTCAAGGTAGGAATACCTCTTCAGAATTTAATACAGATTTAGGAGCTCTATTGCAGTCTGCCATCATATTACAAGTAGTATATGTTGTGGTAAGGTGAACAGTAAAATGTATGAGAAAAGTCCCGGAAGCAGTGTATATCTCACCCGGTTTCCTCAACTGGGTGAGATAAGTAAGATCCAGTATGGGTCTGGCTTCATCGAACATAGTTGCTGAAGCCAATTTTCTTTAGTAAATCAAGGGCTGGATTTTATTTGGATTGGGAAGGTAGGTTTGGTATTGGGACCTTCCCAATCCACCCCATTCCAGGGCATGGTTTTTCCTAACCTGAGGATATCGCAGGTGAAGCCTGCTGTAATCAGTCTGGCATAAATCCACCCTCAGTGTGTCAGTCAAAAAGAGAGAGTGATTTGGAACAGAGACCTGCAGAGGCTCTGTGTGTGTGGTCTCAGCCGGGCTAGGCTAAGGGGCCACAAGGCTGGGACATAGCCTGCAGTTTGAGGGAAGCAGTGACGCCTGCCGCAAAAGGGTCACAAGGTCAGAGTCGAGAGGACTGCTGGACCACAATCCCCCAAATGGCCTGCTGTAATCAGTCTGGCATAAATCCACCCACAGTGTGTCAGTCAAAAAGAGAGAGTGATTTGGAACAGAGACCTGCAGAGGCTCTGTGTGTGGTCTCAGCCGGGCTAGGCTAAGGGGCCACAAGGCTGGGAGATAGCCTGCAGTTTGAGGGAAGCAGTGACGCCTGCCGCACAAGGGTCACAAGGTCAGAGTCGAGAGGACTGCTGGACCACAATCCCCCAAATGGACTCGTATTTGCTACAGCCTGGAGGCTGCTGGACTATTTGGCTGAGAAAGCCACACCTAAGAGTAAACAATCCCTTACAATGTCTACATTTCAGAATACTGATATCAAAATATTAGCAGCCAGATACTGTGAACTGCAAAATTGTGATAATTACAATCACAACAATCCGCATAACCTCTTCAAGCTTTTTTGAAAAAATTGTCTCTTTTTGCAGATTGTCCAGGAATTTAGACACAGTTGCCAACCCTAATGAAACGCAACATTATTGCCGTGTTTGGAATCCATGTGATACAAATCCTAACTACGCTTGTGTGGATGAGACAGCTACCAAAAATTACACTTTTAAAATATGGCACCAAGCAAAGCTATTATTCTAAACAGTCTGCTTATGTCATATTTCTGCATCTATAAAACTGCATTTCTGCATGTATAAAAAAAATATCAAATACTCCACAAATGGGGCAGCTATCGTATGATATTATATGGTGTAACGAAGAGAAATCCAAGTACCTAGCAATTGGGTAAATGCACTCCAAAGCAATTGATCTGCATTTATTATGTATTAAGTTTACAGTGACTATCCTAGTCCTGTGCGTGTGCCAAGTTTCTGACATGTCTACTGAACAAGATTTATGTCTACCCTCTAGAAAAATAATTCAAGTGTTCTAATGGTTGAATTGAAGTTGACAAACATATTTATTTATTCACAACCTGATTTATTGTAGGCTTGCTTCTAGATCATTGTGATATATTATTTACTGTTTCTGAATGTGTCAGTCACAAGCTAATGTGTAAATTAGAGATGTCAGGCTTTTTCTTCATACATAATAAGCTTACTAAAATGTTGGCTTGCTGAAAACAAATACAATATAGTCACTTGGAGGCAGCACATTTTAAACTACCGTAGATCCTGACTAGAGAGCTAATAGAGGACTAGAGGCAGAGACATAGCTAGCGGAAATGCAGTGGAAGCAGGGCCGTCTTTGCCGCAGGGCAAAAGGGGCAGCTGCCCCGGGCCCAGTTGCTCCTGGGGGCCCATGGGAGCTCCATTCCCGACTCCCATTCACTAGTGGGCATTGCTAGGTTAAAACATTCGGGGCCTGGGCCCCGGATGTTTTGTCCCAGGCCCCGAATGTCCTGCCTGTGCCTGTCTGCTAGATACAACTGTATTGCCGTACACAGAACGGCAATACAATTGAATATAATACACTGGGAAGAGGCGGAGGACCTGTGGTGACATCACAGGTCATGTGATCAGCTAAACAGGCTGTGATAGGATGACCTGGATGATGTCACCATCATGTGACCAGTGCAGGATTGGACCAGAGTGAAGAGGAGGAGCCTAATGCAGGACTGGAGAGGTAAGTGAAGGGAGAGGCAGAGCAATACTGGGAGTTGTAGTTATTTAACTGGGATGTATGTTAGGGCTGAAGGGAGGGATGTTATTGACATGGGACTGTATGTTGAAAGTGGATGGTGTGGGGGGAATAATGTTGATGTACATGGGTTTAGGCTACGTTCACACTTGCGTTTGGGGATCCGCTTGTGAGATCAGTTTCAAGGCTCTCACAAGCAGCCCCAAATGCATCAGTTTAACCCCAATGCATTCAGAATGGATGCGGATCCATTCAGAATGCATTCGTTCGGCTCCGTACAGCCCCCCGTTCCGTTTTGGAGACGGACCCCAAAATGCTGCAAGCAGCGTTTTTGTGTCCGCATGGCCTTGCAGAGCCAAACGGATCCGTCCTGACTTACAATGTAAGTAAATGGGGACGGATCCCTTTGCATTGACACAAAATGGTGCAATTGTAAACGGATCCGTCCCCCATTGACTTTCAATGTAAGTCAGGACGGATCCGTATTGGGACTTAGAAATTCAAATCTATTACAAACGAATCGGTCCTGAACGGATGCATTCGTTTGTATTATCGGTGCGGATCCGTCCTGTACAAGTACAGGACAGATCCGCACGAACGCAAGTGTGAAAGTAGCCTTAGGAGGTGATGTTTACATGGGATTGTGCGTTGGAGGTGGCTGGGGAGGAGGTGATGTTATTTACATGGGACTGTATGGTGGAGGGAGGATTATAACTGCAAGGGGCACTGCAAATCCAGGGGACATTATAGGCATCTTATTACTACTGGGGGCTCTATAGGAGGGTCTTATAGATTCGCCTTATTTCTACTAAGCGCACTATGGGGGCCTTATTACTACTGAGGGGAACAATAGGGGGCCTTATTTCTACTACAGCAAGCAGCAGGATAACACTGTGAGGACTCCAGTTGGGGGATAATGATAGAATGTGAGGAAGCTAAGATGTCTGTGTGTCACTCTCTGCAGAGACAAGGCGGCTGAGAGAAGTTTCCAGACCGAGTGGAGAAGATCTACAGAGAAGATGATGACAGAGAGGAGACGTCATCTGGAGGCCCTGGATGTGACAGGTAAGTGCTGCTGTATAGCAAGTACAGCAAAGTGCGGGGGGGGTTTGGCGTTATCCAGGGGGCCCAAGTAAATTCTTGCCCAGGGTCCAATCAATATTAAAGACGGCCCTGAGTGGAAGGCACCCTCGGGCTCACTACCATGGTGGGACCTACCAGGAGAGTATTGGCCATCTCCTCGTGAGCACCATCATCCATAGGACTCTGATATAGTGGAACTCTGGTAGAACAGAGAGCCATAGGTTCCCTGCCCAACCACTCACCGTTTGTAAGTCGTAGGTTTCTTTAGGCTTGTGACCTACAGTACACTGGGACCAGGCAGAGGATGTATTCTGGCACAGGCAGTGTGATGGTGACTCAGGGATTCAATAGCATTGATCATCCGGGGATTGTGGTGAGCACCACTTATATTATTTTTGTTCATCTATGGCTGAGATGTAATTTTCGGTGCATCTGTGGTTGGAATATAATTTTGAGGGCTTCTGTGGCTGGCATATTATTTTAGGAGCAATTGTGGCTGGCGTAATTATATTTATGACACTGAGGCCTCATGCACACGGCCGATCGTGGCCATATTGCTGCCCGCATACAGCGGGTCGCAATTCTTGGGCACCAGCCGTGTGCACCCCGCATCACAGATGCGGACCATTCAATACGGGAGATCCGGTGCGGAACAGAACGGAAGCATGGATCAGAATCCCATGGAAGCACTACGTAGTGCTTCCGTGGTGTTTCTGTCCATGCCTCCGCACCGCAAAAAAATAGAACATGTTCTATTTTTTTATGGTGATGATGGATCATGGACCCATTCAAGTTGAATGGGTCTTGCTCCATCCTGGCTGCCACACGGATGTTGCCCGTGCATTGGAGACCACAAATTGCTGTCCCCAATGCGCGGAATGGACGCACAACGGTCGTGTGCATGATGCCTAAGGGGGAGATTTATCAAAAATGGTGTAAAGGTTTACTAACCCTATAGATGGTTCAAACTTAGGCTGTCTAGACGTGCACAGTGGCTCATGGTGGGTGATACATTTGGTTCAGGGATAGACACTTTCTGTACCAACTACTGCTTGGCTTAGTTTGAGACAGAATTGTGGTGAAATTAATAATGGCGAAATGGAGGACTCATAGTCCCCACCATCTTTCATGCTTCACCGCTTCTCACTAAGCACCATTCTCTTTTAAACCAAGTTGGAAAAGAGTGTAGAAACCCTAGTTGTTCCAAACTGTGCGAAAAATTGCGCCAATCGCTCCACGTTTTAGGCAGATTTTAGATCTAGACATATTAGTAGACCTGGACCAGAGTACAAAATAACTTGATATAGGCCTCTTTCACATGGGCGAGATTTCCACGCGGGTGCAATGCGTGAGGTGAACGCATTGCACCCGCACTGAATCCGGACCCATTCATTTCTATGGGGCTGTGCACATGAGTGGTGATTTTAACAAATCACTTGTGCATTGCGTGAAAATCGCAGCATGCTCTATTTTGTGCGTTTTTCACGCAATGCAGGCCCCATAGAAGTGAATGGGGCTGCACGAAAAACGCAAGCAAGTGCTGTTGCGGTGCAATTTTCACGCATGGTTGATAGGTGACGATCGGGATGGGGACCCGATCTTTATTATTTTCCCTTATAACATTGTTATAAGTGAAAATAATAGCATTCTCAATACAGAATGCTTAGTAAAATGTGGATTGAGGGATTAAAAATTAAAAATAATAACTCACCTCCTCCTCCTCTTGATCGCGTAATTGACGATCTCTTCTTACTTCTTTAATCATGAGCTGCTGGCTAAAGGACCTGTGGTGACGTCACATCACATGGTCCAATCACATGGTGATTGGACCATGTGATGAGCTCAGTGACGTCACCACAGGTCCTGAAGAAAGAGCGGAGACCGGCAGTTATGGAGGAGGTGAGGTAATTTAAATATTTTTTTAACCCTCAATTGACCTTCTACTAAGCATTCTGTATTAAAGAATGCTATTATTTTCCCTTATAACCATGTTATAAAGGAAAATAATAAAATCTACACTAGAACTAACCCAAACCCGAACTTCATTGAAGAAGTTTGGGTCTGGGTACCACATTCATTTTTTTCTCACGCACGTGCAAAACGTATTGCACTCGCGCAGAAAAAACTGAACCACACAACGCAATCGCAGTCAAAACTAACTGAAATTGTGTGCTCACTCGCACGATTTCCCTGCTACACACCGGCATCCTATCCGGTCCCAATCCGTAACGCCCGTGTGAAAGAGGACATATGTTGGTATTTAATACAACACTGTCCTTTATTTTTTTCACAATTTGGATATAAGAAAAAACATTAAGTGACACATTTATTAAGACCCACATTTTAGACACCGGTCTAAATAAGCCCCAGTGCTGGCAGTGGATCGCCAAAGTTATTTAGAGGTCCAGACCTCTGTATTAGGCCTAATGCACAGGAACGCATTTTCTTTCCGTGTTCGTTCTGTTTCTTTTGCGGACCGTATACGGAACCATTCATTTCAATGGGTCCACAAAAAAATGGAAGTTAGTCCGTGTGCATTGTGTTTCTGTATGTCCGTATTTCCGTTCCGCCAAAAATTAGAACATTTCCTATTATTGTCCGCTTTACAGACAAGGATAGTTCTGTTCTAATAGGGGTCAGCTGTTCTGTTCCGCAAAATACAGAATGCACACTGACATCATCCGTGTGTTTTGCGGACCGCAAAATACATACGGTCGTGTGCATGAGGCCTAACTTTGGCAAATCCTCTGCCACTTTTAGATGTAAGACAGCTTCCATGCTGTCTTACATTTAGACCATTTTCTATGCCTAAACCAGGCGTAGAAAATGATGAATGAGACTGGCATCCCGTCCCCTTGCCCGTCCCTTTTTAGATCTGAGCGGGGAAGAAGTTGCAGATTCTGCCGCAACATGGCGTGCAATGGAATCTGCGCCAGATATACACCACAAGTGCAGCGTATATCTGTTCTTAAATGATTCCCTAAATTCTAAAACAAGAGCAACAAAAAAAACAACTTAATGGCAAAAACAAAGTCAATAAAAAACACTAATTTCAGTCCACTCTACTGGCAGCGGAGCTGTAATATAATCCACAGGAAGCAGCACACTAAAACAATTGCGTAGCATAAAGAATTACTACAGAAGCTCTATTTAAATTACAGTGCTGCCATACCATGTACGCTCATAAACTGTGAGCACTGAGACTTTGTTCCTAATGCATCTAAAAGCTTTAATATGTATTCATAACTGCGGGGCATTCCTTTCTTTGAATTCATTAAAGGCGTTACATACAAATGTAAATGGATGTAATGTCATTAATATGTAGTGCTAACACTTTGTAAATTACATAGGGCAGATTTAGCAAAATTAAGCAAAAAAGAACTGGTTTTGTTTCCCATAGAATCCAATCACATTGTGGCTTTTATTAGAGCAGTTTAAAAATGTTTAACTGAGCTCTGATTGGTTACAGGTTTTAGAATCTGCTCTTTTGTTAAAATTCTACCTCTACCAGGGGGCGGTGAACTCCTGCAAAGGGTGAAATCCACAGCAGAAATCCGTAACATAAATTGACGTATTACTGATTTAATGTTCGCAGCCAGTGATAGGCCTCAGCGGTGACGTTTCTCCCAGTAGGCATGTGACCCCCCCCAACCCAGGGTTGGGCGATATCAAAAATATTCTCACAATAACAATATTAAGAAATTTATCGTGATAAAAGCCCATGTAGAATAAAAAACACTTAAAACATGTACTTGTGTTTCCTTGTTGCCCCCATACATTATAATGACTACTTGATGCCCCCATACAGTAATATCTCTTAGTTGGCCACCAAGAACTGGGTCACCGTTCCCCCCAATGTGATGGAGCTGCTGGTCAGGCATGTGCCCTGCTGCTTCATTCAGGGCCGGCCTTAGGTGTTCAGGCGCCCTGTGCGAGCTAACCTTGTGCCCCACCCCACCCCCCCCCCCCCTTACACCTGGTCGCATAAACACACACAAAGAGGAAAAAAATCTTTGTAACACTCACAAGACAGTGATGGCTCTCTGATTTCTGAAAATGTAGCAGTGTTACCTGCAACCCTATGTAAAACCACAGATAACACTAGTGCTGATAATGTGGTAGTGTTACCTGCAGTCCTATGTAAAACCACAGATAACACTAGTGCTGATCATGTGGTAGTGTTACCTGAAGTCCTATGTAAAACCACAGATAACACTAGTGTAGATCATGTGGTAGTGTTACCTGCAGTCCTATGTAAAACCACAGATAACACTAGTGTAGATCATGTGGTAGTGTTACCTTAGTCCTTAGTGTGCCTTCCTGTGTCTATCGCACGGACTCCCTGCTGGCAGCGCTGCCTCCTCTTCCTTCTTCTTCCTCCACACAGAACGTCCTGATGCAGCTGCGTCAAGACATAGGAACAGTGGGCATGGTGATGGTGACAGACAGGAAAAGACACACACACACACACACACAGGGACGGACACACACACCCATAAATATGATAAATATGATCACATCACAGTTCCTGCCTGTCTGCTTTGGTAAAGCTGGGCATAGCTGGGCTATGCCAGGCTTTAGCAGAGTGGGCACAGGACAGTGGACACAGGGCACACACAATATTTATGCAAGCACAGCTGAGCGAGTGCAGGGCAAGGGCCCACATACACATTACTCCTCCTGCCTGTCATACCCCCCCCCCCCCCCACACCGGGCATTTTGGGGGGCATTAGGGGTTGGATGATGCGGATTGTGCACATAGCTACCAATCATATCCCCTCCCCCCTCCTAAAGGTAACTGATGTGCTGGGGGAGAGGAATATGATCGGTGGCTATGTGCACACTCAACATCAGCAGCAAGGAGTTAAAGTCCAACCCTTAATGGCCCCCAAAATCCCTGGGGGGGAAGGGGGTTGCTGTAGTAGCAAGAAAGCACACTGTCCCCCTGTCCTCTATGAGCCCCCCCTGAGTCCTCTCTGAGACCCCCCCTCACCCATTGCACACTTTTCCCACTCCAGCACCCCCCCCCCCCCCAGTCACCATGGCATTTGGACATTTCTCCCTGTCCCCTCCAGATAGGCAGCATCAGCACATCTCTGTCCCGTCCCCCCCAGTCACCATGCCAATGCCATTTCTTGGTGAGCTAAAGGACCTGAGATGACGTTATGCCCCATTGAATAGGGTTGTCACAATACCAAAATTTGGATTCAATTTCAAACCCATAAAAAACTATTGCGATACTTGATATCATTTGTTACCACACGAAAGAAAAATAAAACACCAAAAAAGCAGCACGCATTCTGCATTCTATGGAACGTCTACATTTTAATAGATCGGACTTTTTCGGACGTGGCGATACCTAATATTTTTTTTTTCATTGTTCATATATTTTTACATGTAAAATTGGGAAAGGGAAGATTTAAACATTTATTTTTAGTTTTTTTTTTACTTTTTATTTAATTTAACTCTTAGCCCCCTTAGGGGGCTAGAACCCACATCCTATTCACCCTAATAGAGATCTATAAGGGTGAATAGGATTTTATACTGTCCCTTCTGCCCTATGTTTTGTGCACACAGCAGCATGGAGCTTCACATGGCAGGCTGGCAGCCATAGATGGCTTTAGTAGTGTCCTGGCTGGAGAGAGGGTGGGGACCACTGCACCACTAATGAATTTAATTAACCCACTAATACAAATGTAGGTGCCCCATTATTGAGGCCGGATGCCGGCTGTGTAATACGGCTGGCACCCGCCGCCTACATTTGTATTAGCGAGTTAATTATATTCATTGGTGGCACAGTGGCCACAGCCTCTTCCCTCCTCCTCAGTAGTATTTTTATTGGTGGCAGTGGTGGCCACTTCCCAGCATGGAGGGAGGGGCTACCTCCTTCTCCACTGTGCCGGCTGTTTTAGAGGCAGTCAGCACTACCAAGTGCGACTGCCCTTATGACTTTTGCTGTTTCTTAATACCGCAGTATATCGTGAGTACCGGTATATTGCCCAATCCTACCCGTCTGTACCGTTACTGCAGACTGCTAGCAATGCATTTATAACTTCTAGTAGAAATAATAACTGAATGGCACAGCATAGAGCTATAAGAATAGATGTTTCAGAACGGTTATTACATGGAGAATACATGTAGCTATTAAAACAGGCAAGTCAGGAGAGGTGACAGGCCCTCTTTAAATGCGTCCTGCGGGCGGTCGGTTTGTTCCTCCTTGATGCGCTGGCGCACGTTCACAGGAGCGCGCGTTCACGGGATCGGAAGGCAAACGAGTTGATCTACAGCATGCCAGCGGCGATCATTCGCTGGCTGTCACGGCCTATGGTGTGCTTAGTGACCTTTTCCTTCACTTGGTTGCCCGTGACTACGTTTGGTGTTGTGTGCATGTGGTGGCAGTGTCTCGGCCTTCTGGCATGCCGTTGCCCGCGGTAACAGGTGGAGTGAGATCTTTATGTGTGTAATTCCCCTTTAAGTGGCCGTCTTACCTTGCCTTGTGTTGGAAGGGTTAACTTCCTTCCTAGTGTGTGAGCACTGGGTGTGTCTGCGTGGGTGTGGCTACATGGGCTATTTAGCCTCAGTTGAGACCTGATGTCTGAGGGGTACTCCAGGCATGTTGCTAGAGTCATCCTCCTGGTCTTCTACCATCTGCCAGTGAGGGCCACCCTTGTGGTCACAAATGTTGTTATGTGATGTTAAGTTTATGTTTATGTGGTGTCTGTTATTATTGCAGCTATGTTTCTGTCTTCCTGTGTGTTTATGTGTGCTGTGTCCTTTTATGTCTGTGTGTGGACTTCAGCACTTGTGTCCAGGGATCCAGTCAGTGTGTCTGTGGCAGGTAAGGGTGGAAGTCTTTCACTCTCCTGCCATATCCATAGTCTGTTTATGTTTATATCCCCTTGCAGCTCGGCCAGTTTAGACTCCTGTTTCTCCGCATCCAGGAGGAACAGGTGGTCTACCCAGCTCCTAGTTCAGGGATCGGCGGAGGGTGAGTAGGGATCCGAGGTTCCAGAGCATGAACTCTCCTACCTTCAAGGTCGGCTCATGCAGCTAGGAGTCAGGGTCAGATTAGGGATGCGTTAGGAGGTGACCAGCTCCCTTATTCTGTTGTCCTGGCCGAGCAGCGCCTAACATCTCGTGGCATCGCACGGCTGAGGGTTTTCCCCATCCTCAGCCATGACAGTATGACCACAATGGCTCCTCACGTGGCGTAACCTTCGGAAGATGGTGCAGCATGCATCGCCATAGGTTGTCGGGTGCATGCGCGTTCTCCGGAGGGAGAGCGTTTTGGGGATCACCGCTAACGCCGCGGTTGGTAGCTTATTCCCCGCCACCTTACCTTCCGTGTCCGTGATCCCTCGTCCCTCTCTATGTTCCTTTCTCTGGTCGTTTGCTGGCAGCATTCCGTTTGTGTTCCGGCTGTGTGCTGGTTAGGGGTGTCTGTTGGCAGCGACTGGAGTGGGGACGTTAGTAGAGAGTGGACGCAGCGTCAGTGCGGTCTCCCCGGGCTGTTTCTTTGCTGGTCTCTGGTTCCTGTGTGTTGTTCCAGGGTCCGGCAGCAGTCCTTGGGAGGCTCGCATGTACCGGCGCTGATTCCCCCATTTTTTTCCCTTCTCCCATCTCTTTTTGAGTTCAGCTTTAGTTTCCCCTTTTTTTTTTTGGTGGGGGGGGCTTTGAAGGGTGGGAGTGTCACGCCCATGTTTATGGTCGTGACTCCTTGGGAGCCGCATGCAGTTGCCTGCGGTCTGGGTGTTGTGTCAACCGCAGCTGGGGGCACTGAGTTGTTTGCCTCAAGTGCGGTTGCCGCGGACAACAGGTATGCGTGCGGTTGCCTTTGGCTTTGTGTGTGTTTGTGTGCACTTTCCTTGTCTGGTGTGCACGAGGTTCATGTATGGTGTTATGAAGATGTTTCTTTGGTCTCTTTATTTATTGCAGCTTATGGTTTCCTGGGTTCCCGTGTGATGTGTGGTGTGTGCTGTGTCCTTTGTGTTGTTGTGGACATCAGCACTTGTACATGGGTTCCAGGTTGTGTGTCTGTGGCAGGTAGGTGTGGTACTAGTTTCACTTACCTGCCATTGCCATATGTCTGTTTATGTTTCCCCTTTCTTTATATAGCTTGGCCAGTGAGACTCCTGTTCGTCCGTATCTAGGAGGAACAGGTAGTCTTACCCTGCTCCTAGTCCAGGGCCACCCTGAGGGCTAGCAGGAATATCAGGTTCCGGAGTATGAGCCCTCCTACCATCAGGGTCGGCTCATACGGCTAGGAGACAGGGTCAGAATTAGGGATTGATAGGAGGTGACCTGCTCCCTGATTCCTGTCCTGACCTTGCATCGACCATCCAACTTCTGGCATCGCACGGCTGAGGGTTTTCCCCATCCTCAGCCGTGACGCTGGCAGGCTGTAGATGCAATTTTTTTTTTTGATTTTTTTTAACCCCAAAAAGGTATATTAGACGCTGTTTTGTTAACAGCGTCTAATATACCTGTTACCTGGTCCTCTAGTGGTCCCTTTTGCTTGGATCGACCATCAGAGGACACAGGCAGCTCTGTAAGTAGCACCAATCACCACACTACACTACACCCCCCCCTGTCACTTATTAACCCCTTATTAACCCCGATCACCCCATATAGACTCCCTGATCACCCCTGTCATTGATCACCCCCGTCATTGATCACCCCCCTGTAAGGCTCCATTCAGACATCCGTATGTGTTTTGCGGATCCACAAAACACGGACACCGCAGATCTGCAAAACACGGACACCGGCAATGTGCTTTCCGCATTTTGCGGATCCGCACATTGCCAGAACTATATAGAAAATGCCTTTTCTTGTCCGCAATTGCGGACAAGAATAGGACATGTTCTATAGGCTCTACCAAAAACGCTGTGTTCGCCCGATCAAGCGTGATCTTGTGCGCACACTTGCGTTCAGTCCGCCCCACCGCAGTGACAGAATTGTTATTTTTTCTGATCACTGCAAAAACACCGTAAAATCGCTGCGGCGCTATAAAGATCACTTTTGAGGGGCATGGCGAGTTCATAGAAGATTTTTCTTTTTGGCACAAGTTAGCGGAAATTATTATTTTTTTTTCTTACAAAGTCTCATATTCCACTAACTTGTGACAAAAAATAAAATCTCACATGAACTCACCATACCCCTCGCGGAATCCAAATGCGTAAACATTTTTAGACATTTATATTCCAGATTTCTTCTCACGCTTTAGGGCCGCTAAAATGCCAGGGCAGTATAAATACCCCACTTGTGACCCCATTTTGGAAAGAAGACACCCCAAGGTATTTCGTGAGGGGCATGGCGAGTTCATTTAAAATTTTATTTTTTGTCACAAGTTAGTGGAATATGAGACTTTGTAAGAGAAAATAAAAATAAAAATTTCCACTAACTTGTGCCAAAAAAAAAAAATATATTCTAGGAACTCGCCATGCCCCTCACGGAATACCTTGGGGTGTCTTCTTTCCAAAATCACTTGTGGTGCATTTATACTGCCCTGGTATTTTAGGGGCCCTCATTGGAATTTGGGACCCTTTGTGCACCTAGGCTGCAAAAAAATGTCACACATGTGGTATCGCCGTACTCAGGAGAAGTAGGGCAATGTGTTTTGGGGTGTATTTTTACATATACCCATACTGTGTGTGAGAAATATCTCTGTAAATGACAACTTAAATTTTTTTTTTATACAAAGTTGTAAATTTACAGAGATATTTCTCTCACCCAGCATGGGTATATGTAAAAATACACCCCAAAACACATTGCCCTACTTCTCCTGAGTACCACGATACCATATGTGTGACACTTTTTTGCAGCCTAGGTGCGTAAAGGGGCTGAAAGTCCAAAGAGTACCTTTAGGCTTTACAGGGTTGCTCACAATTTAGCCCCACCCAAAATGCCAGAACAGTAAACACACCCCACAAATGACCCCATTTTGGAAAGTAGACACCCCAAGGTATTCGCTGAGGGGCATATTGAGTCCATGAAAGATTGAACTTTTTGTCACAAGTTAGCGGAAAGGGAGACTTGGTGAGAAAAAAACAAAAAAAATCAATTTCTGCTAACTTGTGCCAAAAAAAATAAAAAATTCTATGAACTCGCCATGCCCCTCACGGAATACCTTGGGGTGTCTTCTTTCCAAAATGGGGTCACATGTGGGGTATTTATACTGCCCTGGCATTTTAGGGGCCCTAAAGCGTGAGAAGAAGTCTGGAATCCAAATGTCTAAAAATGCCCTCCTAAAAGGTACTCATTGGAATTTGGGCCCCTTTGCGCACCTAGGCTGCAAAAAATTGTCACACATGTGGTATTGCCGTACTCAGGAGAAGTAGGGCAATGTGTTTTGGGGTGTATTTTTACATATACCCATGCTGGGTGAGAGAAATATCTCTGTAAAATGAGAACTTTGTATAAAAAAAATGGGAAAAGTTGTCTGTTACAGAGATATTTATCTCACCCAGCATGGGTATATGTAAAAATACACCCCAAAACACATTGCCCAAATTCCAATGAGTACTTTTAGGATTTCACAGGGCATTTTTACGCATTTGGATTCCAAACTACTTCTCACGCTTTAGGGCCCCTAAAATGCCAGGGCAGTATAAATACCCCACATGTGACCCCATTTTGGAAAGAAGACACCCAAAGGTATTCCGTGAGGGGCATGGCGAGTTCATGTAAAATTTTATTTTTTGTCGCAAGTTAGTGGAATATGAGACTTTGTAAGAAAAAATTTATAAAAAATTAAAAATATAATTTTCCGCTAACTTGTGACAAAAAATAAAAACTTCCATGAACTCACTATGCCCATCAGCGAATACCTTAGGTTGTCTACTTTCCAAAATGGGGTCATTTGGGGCGTGTTTCTACTGTCTGGGCATTGTAGAACCTCAGGAAACATGACAGGTGCTCAGAAAGTCAAAGTGCGTAAATATTTTTTTTTTGCATAGTTTGTAAACACTATAACTTTTACCCAAACCAATAAATATACACCTATTGGATTTTTTTTTTTATCAAAGACATGTAGAACAATAAATTTATAGAAAAATTTATATAGAAATGTAGTTTTATTTGAAAAATGTTACAACAGAAAGTGAAAAATGTCATTTTTTTGCAAAAATTTCGGTCAATTTCGATTAATATAAAAAAAAGTTAAAATGTCAGCAGCAATGAAATGCCACCAAATGAAAGCTCTATTAGTGAAAAGAAAAGGAGGTAAAATTCATTTGAGTGGTAAGTTGTATGACCGAGCAATAAACCGTGAAAGTAGTGTAGTGCAGAATTGTAAAAAGTGGTCTGGTCATTAAGGGGGTTTAAGCTAGGGGGGCTGAGGTGGTTAAAGTGCAAAAGTTCAGAAAAACTCCAGCAAAAACCTAGGCGTAAAAGCAGCCTATGGGGGATCACTGACGTCTGAGGTGCTGATGTTCCTCCATTAGGGTGCCTTCACAAGGGACAGATTTAAGTTGCAGAATTTTCCGCGGCTGAAAATCAGTTCATTCATCTGAATGGGTCTTGCAGAAATCCACGTGCTTGCCACCCCATTGAAATAAATGAAAATTATTTTCAGGCGGGAAGATCTGCCGCGTGTGAAGGCACCTAATCATATTTTTCTATACCTATGTATTTTCTCTTTAAGTTGCAGCCACTTAATGATCACTTTTATGCATCATTTACTGACATGAATGTGCTTCAGTGTAGAAAAATGACTTGATATACCGGTATAAAAATGCTGCGATAATTGAACATATTTAGAACTTATTTCCCTTTTCAAATTCAATCACTTTATTACATTTTAACTTTAAGCTTCTCCCCAGTGATCACAACTCATCAGAACTGAAAGGAACCCTGTAGCATTTCTTCATCATATTATCTCTATAATTTTTAATAGTCTTGATGTGTTGATAACTTGAAGTTAAAACCTGTTTAACATGCAGATTTTTCGCCCACAAGAGCAATTAAGAGTTTCCCTCATAAATATCAGTAAATGGCAGAGCGGCACAAACACCCACTGTCTTGCAGTCTCAGAATCTTCAGCCTGAACTTGGAAGGAAGATTGGAAGTATTGCTCTGCAGGCTGCGAGAAAGGAATAGAATGACTCATGTAACAGGTGTCCAGTTGTACTGCTCATGAAGGCTGCAAGCAAATCCAATACATGAGCAAGTTTAGCAACTCGGATATAGAAACATGTTATAGTATATGGAGAGGGTCATATCAAATAAATTAGTGAATATCTTTCGCTAAGCATACATAGGAGCCATTGATGAGTTACTAAATTTTCTTCTACAATTAGAACATTAAAAAGTCCTTTATCAAAAATAAAGAACCAAACAGCTTACTGAATTCAATGAGTGGGTGCCAAATTGTAGATGTTTGTTCTTTTATACAAATTTAGCCTAAACTCCAGGACTCAATACCAGTGGATTAAGGCTTCATGCACATGGAAAATCTTGTGTCCTACTATATGTTCCCTCCATGTTGCACCATATTTGCCTCTAGAAACACAAGCCTAATGCACAGCCATAGGAGTAGTTACATTGGTTCCACTCTTTTAATCCATAGGCACTTTGTGTCCCACCATACATTCCCTCCATGTAGAACTATATGCACCACAAGAAACATAAGCCATATGCTTTGCCACAGGAGTATCTCCATTGGTTCAGATCTACTAAGCCATAGGTACTCTGTGTCCTCTTATATGTTCCATCCATGTAGAATTGTATGCACCACTAGAAACACAAGCCATAGGATAAGCTATAGGAGTGGTTCCACTGGTTCTACTCTACTAAGCCATAGGTACTCGGTGCAATCCCACATTTTCCCTCCATGCAGAATTGTATACACCACTAGAAACACAAGCCATGGGCATAAGTATAGGAGTAGTTCTATTAGTTCCGCTCTACTAAGCCACAGGTACTTTGCCTTGTCCCATATGTTCCCTCAATGCAGAATTGTATGCACTACTAGAAATATAAGCCATAGGCATAGCCATAAGAGTAGTTCCATGGGTTCAGCTCTACTAAGCCACGGGTACTCGGTGTCGTCCCATATGTTCCCTCCATGCAGAATTGTATGTGCCACTAGAAACAAAAGACATGGGCATAATTATAGGAGTAGTCCCATTAGTTCCACTCTACTAAGCCATAGGTACTTTGCGTTGTCCCATATGTTCCCTCAATGCAGAATTGTATGCACTACTAGAAATATAAGCCATAGTTCCATTGGTTCAGCTCTACTAAGCCGCGGGTACTCTGTGTCATCCCATATGTTCCCTCAATGCAGAACTGTAAACACCACTAGAAACATAAGCCATAGGCACTCTATGTCCTGTAATATGTTCCCGCCATGCAGCACTATATTTTGCCTCTATGGACACAAGCCATAAGCAGTATGAATTTTGCCATACGTTCCCTCCATGCAGCAGCATATTCAGAAACAAAAGCCATCGGCATCTCATGCCCCGCCATGCATTCACTCCAGGTGGTACCACTCACCACCAGAAAAAGTGCTTTTCGGGAAGAATACCCCAGCTACATAACATACACTTTTTCTGTCACGACTGTTTCTATCATGTATTCCTTATACATCCTTGAGAAAAAATATTTGTGTTCTTTTATATACTGTAAAATGTGAAGACACACACATTACATGGGGGCGTATTACATCTGTCCACGTCCATAAGTCCTTGTGCATATGCGCTTATTCACAAACAAATTGGTGTTGGTATTTTAGCCTTTTTGAATGTGACCAATATTTATCATACTGACATTTACATTACTTAAATTACATTTACAAATGGCCACAATGGCTAACCAAACATTGTAATAAAGGTAATATCTGAAAATACCAATCACAAAATTCTGCTAAAAATTGCCCCATTTTTAGGGATTGATGCTTTTTTTAATTAATAAAATGCCTAAACGCTTCTACATTTTGTTCTCTTCTTCTAACTATTTTTTTCCGGCTTGGTTATAAAGGAACACTAAACCTAATAATGAATAATAAAAGTAAAGAGGAGATAACCTTGCCCTCACAATTTGTCGGTCTGCAGGTTCCTGAAACAACCAGCCTTCAAGTAATATTGCACAGAACATAAATTAAAGGCTATAGATACCTTCTGAGGATTTTTATTTTATTGTTGCATTTTACTCATTTTGGGCAAAAAACTTTTTTTCAGTTAGTCTTTCTAAAAACAAATGTCAGCAGTTTTTGTGATACAAGCAGTTAAAAATCTGTCTCTTTGCAGACTGTCCCTCCTGATTTCTTGTCAGCTAACATTCCTGTGAACCCTTATCTCTGATCTCCTGACCTCATTAACAGTTCATTACAGCTAAGCTCTTATCAAACTGATAAGAATATGACTTAGATATAGTTATGAGGTCAGGAGATTAGAGATAATGCTTCACATGAGCCAAGAACTCAGGAGGGACAGTCTGCAAATAGACTGATTTTTATATGCATATATCACAAAAACTGATGAAAATTAGTAAAGTGGAATCATAAAAAAATTGCCCTGAAGGTGTCCATATCCTTTAATCTTTTGCCGACATCCTCCATACTATTACTATCTGCCGCAGCTAGAAGTGACTTCCCCCAAACCGCCGTAATAGTACGGTGTGCTGATTGGGTGGGCACAGGAGCTGTGCATGCCCGATCAGTACAAGGACCTGGCTGTTACTGACAGCTGTGCCCCTGCTGTTTCTATTTGCAAAGCTGAAAACGCAGATGACAGTGGATTAACCCATATATATGCCATGATCAATGCTGACTGCAGCATATAGGAGGCTCCAGGGGGAGGGGGCACCCTCTGTCTCTCAATTGGCATGTATTTTACTGCATTAAAACAGGGATCAGACCCCCAAAAGTTGAAGCCCCCTAGAGGGACAAAAATAAAAAGTGAAAAAAATGTTTTATAAAAAAAAAAATTAAGTTTAAAAAAAGAGTGCCCCTTTACCCTCATCAAGCCATTTTCAATAATAAAAAAAATACATATTAGGTATTCTATAAAAATATCACATGATCTACCCCATCAGGTGAACGCCGTAAAAATAAATAATACTAAAACGGTGATAAAACAGCAATTTTTTGGTCACCTTGCCTCACAAAATACATATATTACGTATTGCCATGTCCATAACAGCCTGTTCTATAAAAACATCACATCATCTATCCCATCAGGTAAACGGCATAAATTTTTTAAAAAAATAAAAGGTGCCAGAACAGCCATTTTCTGGTCACCTCGTCTCAAACAAAAAAAGAATATCAAGCGATCACATCTACCCCAGAATGGTACCAATGACACTGTCACCTTATCCAGCAAAAAACAAGCCCTCAGACAAGACCATTGCCAGAAAAATAAAAAAATAGTACTGCTTTCAGAAAATGGGAATGTAAAAACATGAATCTTTTTTTTAATGCTTTGTGTAAAAGTGTTAAAACTTGTAAAATTGGTATCTCTGTAATCATAATGTCCATCAGAATAAATAGAACATGTAATTTTACCCACAGGGTGGACGCCGCAATAACAAGACCCAAGAAGCAATGGCAGAGTTGCTGCTTTTTTTTATCCTGCTTCCCAAAGTTGTTTGTATCGTTAATTTCTAACGATAATTTGTTTTCCCTTAGTCCTAACAGCAGCACAGATGGGGTTAACTGCCCCCCGTGGACTGGTAGGACCGGCGGAATGTTTAATGAGCCCAAAGAATAAACCAATAAAAGAACTCCAGCTCCCTTAAAGGGAGGGGTTCATCCCCCAGCCCACCGTGTATATCACAAGAAAAAAATGCTTTAGGGCGGGAAATTTGTGTGCTGCTGTTAGGACTAAGGGAAAACAAATTATCGTTAGAAATTAACGATTCCCTTACGTCCTACCAGCAGCACAGATGGGGAGATAGCAAGAAGAATCCCCTAGGGAGGGTCCTCATGCTCGGCAGAAGCAAGAACTGTCTGCCCAAAGGCCGAAAACTCTGATACCCTAGCATCAATCCTATAATGGGAGATGAAGGTTGATTCAGAGCTCCAGGAAGCTGCCTTACAGATCAACTCTAGGGGGAGAAGACTTCTCTCCGCAACAGAGGTAGCTACGGCCCTTGTAGAATGGGCCCTCACAAACTCCGGAGGATCTAAGGATTGAGAGGTGAAAGCTTCCCTGATAGCTTCCTTGACCCAGCGACTAATAGTCGTTTTAGACGCCTTACGGCCTTTAGACTTACCGGCAAACAGGATAAAGAGATTTTCATCCAACCTGAATTCTTTGGATCTATCCACATAGATCTGAAGGCATCTAGATATATCCAGTGGATGTCGCACTGGGACATCAGAGGAGGAGGCAGAGAGTAATACAGGTAGAGAGACTACCTGATTAATATTCTGAAAGGTTGAAACCTTAGGTCTAAAGTAAGGTAGAAATTTTAAAAGGACCCTATCCTGTAGAAACATGGTATATGGGTATAACGCGGAGAAGCTTGTAGCTCCGAAATTCTTTTGGCCGAAGTTATGGCCAGAAGAAAGACCATCTTAAGTGTTAAAAATTTAAAACTTGCCTCCTCCAAGGGTTCAAAGGGGGGGGGATGCTAGCCCCCTGAGAACAACTGACAAATCCCATTGAGGGACGGGTTTCAGTATTGTAGGCTTCAATCTTTCCGCTCCTTTAAGGAAGCGCTTGATGAGAGGGTCCCGAGAATATGGTCTGTTAAGACAGGCCGAGATGGCAAACACTTGGACCTTTAGGGTAGATGGGGCGAGACCTCTGTCCATCCCATCCTGAAGGAACTGTAAGATCGCTGCGAGGGGCGGATCTGCAAACGCCACCTGGTTGGAGCTACACCAAGAGGTGAAGATCCTCATGATCCGGGAGTAGGCCTTTTTAGTAGACTCTGCTCTGGAATGCGATAAAGTTCTCAGGACCGACTCAGAGAGCCCATCCACTCTGGGAAGGGACTGATCAACCTCCAGGCTGTCAGGTTGAGTCTGTGCAGATCTGGGCAGAGATGCGTGTCCCATGACACCAGGGTCTGCTCCGGGGGGAGTCTCCAATATTGTCCCCGACTCATCTGAATGAGCTGGGAAAAACCAGGATCTCTTGGGCCAAAATGGTATGATGGCTATTACCGAGGCCTGATCCTGACGGATTTTCATCAATACCCTCGGAATCATGGAAAGGGGAGGGAAGATGTACGCCAGCCTGAACCTCCACGGTGTTGTCAGAGCGCCTATCGCCAGGGGGTTGTCCTCCCTGTCTAGGGAACAAAGCCTCTGTACCTTGGCGTTGAACTCGGTTGCCATGAGATACTCCTATGGCATCCCCCATCTGAGGACTAACTATTTGAAGATCTCCGGATGTAGTGACCATTCCATGGTCGATAGGCCGCAATTTAGGCGGTGCGTGATGACGTTGAAGGAGCCTCAGATGTGAGTGGCGGATAGATGGGATAAGTTCAGCTCTGGCCACCGCAGAATTACCCCGATCACAGACGGAAGGGGTAAGAATCTTGTGCCTCCCTGCTTGTCTATATAAAGCACGACAGTCCTGTTGTCTAACGGGACTTTCACTGCTTTGCCCCGAATCTGAGGGGCGAAGTGAAGGAGGGCTAGCCGGATAGCACACATCTCGTGGAGATTTGAAAAAAGATGCCACTCCTGAGGAGACCAGGATCCCCGAACTGGGGACCCGTCTATATGAGCGTCCCAGCCTACTAGGGACGCGTCCATGGTCAATATGAGCCAAGCTGGTTGGGTCATAGACTTCCCCTGTGGTAGATAAAACCACCCTGTGGGGGAAAGTTGGGACTGGTTGAATAGGGGGCACAGGGAATCTAGCCCCAGGGGGCTGCCGTTCCGTTTGTTTAAGACCTCCGACTAAAGGGGCCGGAGGTGCTATAAAGCTCAAGGGACTGCATCCACAGTCGCTGACACGAGCCCCACCATCTTCATGAGGGTCCATATGGAGACTCGTTGTGGTACATAAGGGACCCTTACTAGGTCCTGTATCCGCATTCTTCTTTCTGGTGTCAACTGGAGGGACATCTCCAGAGAGTCGACTAAGAATCCTAGATGACGGATAGAAGTCGAAGGGCTCACGTTCGACTTCAGCCAGTTGACAATCCAACCTAGGTGGAGCAGAAGAAAAAATGCGACATGAAGAAGATGGGAAAGTAGAGGCCAGATGTCCAAGTAAGGGACAATGGTCAGATCTTGGAGTCTCAATGCTGCCACTACCGATACTATGACCTTGGTGAAGGTCAGGGGGGCAGACGAGATTCCGAAGGGAGGGGCGGCAAACTGGAGATGTCTGCCTACTCCTAGTATCTGGACCGTGATCGTGAAAAATTTCCCAGCCTTGAGGTCCAGAATGGCCATCACCTCCCCAGAGCTGAGGAGGTGGCTGACCGACCTTATAGTTTCCGTGTGGAATCTGGTCCTCCTTAAAAAGGGATTGAGAAGTATTCAATCTATGATCGTCCGAAGATCTCCCGTCTTCTTGGGAACCAGGTATACTGGAGAATAAATCCCTAGACCCTTCTCCCCTGCCGGTACCTCCTCCAGGGTTCCCTTGGAAAGGTAGTCTTGAACATAGACCTCCAAGATTCTTTGTCTGGCCGGCAAAAAACTGCGAGTAGCAATGAGTCTTCCTGGGGGGAGAAAAACAAGGTCTATTAGATTGCCTATGGCAACGATATTTTGGACCCAAGGATGCGGGATTTCTTGGGCCCATAAGAGTCTGGATAAAAGACGCCCCCTTAGAGGGAGGTGGAGAAGGGGTACGGGAAAAACCAGAAGTGTAACGACAGGGATAGCAGGGCTTATCCAAGAGCCTCAGAGAGGCCCATAGTCAGGAGGTTTGTTTTGCCTCCCTGGTGGGTTTACGGGAGCGCCTAGAAAATTTTCTAGGCGGCCCCCCCCAATCTCTGCGTCCAACCTGCTGTCCTGGCCGGCCCCCGCGGGCTTGTCTACCCCTGCCTCGAAAGGATTGTTGGGGGAGACTCTTCCCCTTTTTATCTGAAAGACCCTCCATAATGGTGTCTAATTCAGATCCGAATAGACGGCCAGGTTCAAAGGGGAGCCCACAGAGGTTATACTTGGACGCATTATCTGCGTTCCAAGGTTTCAGCTACAGAGGTCTCCTAGCGGCAGATACTAAAGCCATTGTTTTGGCTGCCAACTTTAACTGAAGTTGGGCTGTGTCACATAGGAAGTCCATGGCCAAATTGACGGACTTGAAGGCAGCGAGGATATCATCGCGAGAGACACTCTGGTCGACATCCGTCTGGATCTGATTCAACCTGGCTCTGAGGAAGGACGAGACCTCTGTGGCAGCAATGGAAGTCGAGGCGGAAGCGGCGGCAGCCGAGTAACCTCGTCTAAGGGTGCACTCTGTCCTTCTATCTAGAGGGTCCTGCAGGCTAGACCCATCGTCTGCAGGAACCAGAGTGCGCCTGGACAACTTGGCAATTGCCATGTCCACCTTAGGAATGGAACCCCACGATTCCACTAAGGGTTTAGCCATTGGGAACATTTGTTTGAATTTCCTGGTAAGGACTGGGCCTTTTTCCGGCTTTTTCCACTCTGTGCGCATCACAGAGAGAAGGGTCTCATCTGCCCTAAAGACCCGCTGGGTCCGGTAGGCGGGATCGGAAGACTCCCCTACGTCAACATCATGGTCCCCCGACCTGATGGACCTCAGAAGCTTCTGAGTCTTTTCCGGTGGAAAAAAGCCAGAAGTCGATTCTTCTTCCTCAGAAGAAGATGACCCCACAGAAAGGGGTAAAGGCCTATCGGGGCCCCCGCTCACCTCCATAGGAGCTTGGGAGGGAACAGGTAGCCTCTCATTAAGGAGACGTACGACCCCTTGAATGGAATCGTCAACATAAGTTTTGGCCCACTGGTACATGTCCTGCATCGAAGGCTCAGTAGCAGTGGTGGAACGACAACTGTCACACCTGGAGAAAGGGCAGCTCTCATCAAGAGGCGTATTGCAGTCATAGCAAGCCAGGTGTTTCCTCTTGGTAGCTGTTTTCCGTAGCTGATTGGGCTCTTGGGGAGAGGCCATAGCTGAAAATAGAAAGGGAAAACAATTAAAAAATCAAAACATCCTAAAAGAAATAAGGGAAAAACCCTCCATGATTTTAGGAGCACGAACCAGAGGAGTCAGTAATAAGCTCTGAAAGGCAAAAAAATCCCGTCTGGATAGAGAAATATCACAGAAATGCAGGAGACTCTGGAGCTTGCTTGTAAGAGCAGCGCAGCCAGAGACCGACTGAATGGAAGCAGGGAGCTTAAATAGAGTAGCTCCGCCCAGGGGAGTTGCCATTCATCAGCTGTAGCCTTCCCTAAAAGAGAAGGTTAATGAATAAGTGGTGATCACCACCACACCTCCATCCCCCCTGGAGAAAGAAAAAAACCGGCCGGTACTTTATCCTGAATTTCTGCAGTCAGGACCGAACGGCCGGCCGAGGGACCGGAAGTGACGCCGCGGCTAGGCCCGCGTCACTTCCGGTCATGGCGGCGCCCATACCAGCCATGCAGCGGAGCGCTGCCGACTCACAGGGGGAGACCGAGGCAAGTAGAACTAATCCACTTGCAGAAAATGAGGCGCAAATATAAGCGCACTAACAACTAGAAAAAAAGGTGGAACACTCATGGCTCTAAGAGTCAAAAAACGTCCCCAATTCTCAACAAGGAGAGAGTAAAACTCGCCAGTCCACCTGTCCAAAGGACAGAAAAAAACACGGTGGGCTGGGGGATGAACCCCTCCCTTTAAGGGAGCTGGAGTTCTTTTATTGGTTTATTCTTTGGGCTCATTAAACATTCCGCCGGTCCTACCAGTCCACGGGGGGCAGTTAACCCCATCTGTGCTGCTGGTAGGACGTAAGGGAATCCCAAAATAGAACCAATGATAGTGTCAACTCATCCCCCCAAAAATAAGCCCTTACACATCTCCGTCAAGAGAAAAATAAACGTATGGTTGTCAGAAAATACCTGTACTGATACCCTACAGGTTGTTCAAAAGCAACATACTGCCTATAAATGAATCCATCAAAATCTGAGCTGCAAAAGCCAAAATGTGGTCTTTCTGTTCCGAACCGTGCTCTATACCCAAACAGCAGTTTACGTCCAAATCTATGGCTTTTCAGTACCCAGTGTGTCTTAGATGGCACCAGCTGGGCACAGCACACCACTGAAATGGCATCTCTGTGTAAAAATTGCAATTTTCACTTTGCACTGCTGTGAATTATTTTTTTACAAAACACCTGTGGGGTCAAAATGCTCACTCTACCCATTGATAAATTCTGTGAGGGGTGTGGATTCTAAAATGGGGTCACTTTTTGGGGGTCAGATCCTCTGCAGTTGTTGGCCAGTGCTGTATAAATCACCAAACTAGACCTCAAATGCACATGGTTCCCTTTCTGTTCTGAACCTTGTAATTTATGACCACATATGGGGTATTGCCGTATTCAAGAGAAAATGGGTAACAACTTCTGTCCTTGGTAAACCCATGATGGTTATCACTTATAATATTATTTACAGTCACATACTCCTGTATATAGTCCCTTAAGAGTCCTTCAAACATTTTTCTCACAACAGAAGTTAAACTAACTGGTCAATAATTATCTGTGAAGGACCCTAGATCCTTTTTTGAATATGGGCACCACATTTGCCTTGCTCCAATCACTTAGCACTGTACCAATACCTAGAGAATCTTTAAAAATGATAAACAGGGGGACAGCAATGACTGAACTGAGCTCTTTAAGCACTCTTGGGTGTAATCCATCTGGACCCGAAGCCTTGTTCACATTTACCTTATTTAACTTGTCTTGGACCATATCTACAGTTAGCCAATTGAGTATATTACTGGATGTACTAACAGCCCCAGTACAACAGATATCAGCTCCTTGATCTTCTTTTGTATATACAGAGCTAAAAAAAACATTGACCCTGCCTGCCCTGTGAGAGATCTGAGAAGATCAGATAGACTTGCAGCACGTGAGTCTGACAGGTCTTGCTGTGTTTCCTTTCTGTTTGTTGTTGTGGGCAGGATCCCACCTCTCCACAGGTTCTGCTTGTTAGCTGTTTAAGAGGCTCTATTTAAGTCTGCCTCTTACTGCTGACTTTGCGGTTGATATTTTCCTTCTGGAGTTCTATACTGGTTGTTTGTGGATCCTCTACTTCCCGCTTGTCTCAAGCTAAGTCCTCCTGTTTTCTCCTTTGTGCGTGTGTTGCTTCTAGGTCTCAGGGAGACGCTGGTCCCTTCACGGTGGAAGGTACAGGCTGTCTCATTCCCAGCTCCCTAAGTTAGGGTTTGCAACAATGTCAGCAGGGCTTAGATTCCAGCGTATGAGTTCGTTCACCATCAGGACTTGTTCATACTGTCAGCAGTCAAGGAGAGGATCAAAGATTGTGAGGAGGTTACCATTCCCTCCTCCCTAGCTTTGGGGCCTAGTCTGTTTACCTGTTGCTGTTTGTTTACTTGGTGTTCCTCTTATCCCCACCTGCCTAGACACCCATTTAGTAACTCTGCCTTTTTCTTATCTTCAGTGACTAACCACCCTTTACTATTATTTAGAGACCCTACATGCTCAGACCTTGGTTTTTCGGCATTTATATATTTAACACTTTTTGGGGGATTTGTTTTGCTCTCTTATGACACCTGCTGCTCACTTTGTATTTTTGCTAATTTTATCTCATTTATACATATTTTATTAAGCCCTTTTAAACTTCAAACGCTACAGCTGACCCCTCAGATTTTTTTTTTTAAATGCCTTTTTGGTCTTTTATTGCCCTTTTTAGGCTACTTTCACATTTGCGTTAGGAGCGGATCCGTCTGGTGTCTGCACAGACGGATCAGCTCCTATAATGCAAACGCTTGCATCCGTTCAGAACGGATCCGTTTGCATAACTGTTTATTTCAGATCTGATTTTTCACTTCGGAAAACTCAGATCCGACAGTATATTCTAAACACAGAAGCGTTCCCATGTGCTTCTGTCTGAGTGATGGGGACGCTTCAAGTTAGAATATACTGAGAACTGTGTACATGACTGCCCCCTGCTGCCTGGCAGATGCTGCCAGGCAGCAGGGGGCAGACCCCCCCCCCTCCTGTATTTAACTTATTGGTGGCCAGTGCAGCCCCCCCTCCCTCCCCAGTATTAATTGTAACCAGTGCGGCCCCCCTCCCTCTATATTCATCGGTGGCCAGTGCGGATTCCCAGTATTAAATATGACCAGTGCGGCCTCCCCCTCCCTCCCTCCCCAGTATTAAATATGACCAGTGCGGCCCCCCTCCCTCTATATTCATTGGTGGCCGGCCAGTGCGGATTCCAAGTATTGTGACCAGTGCGGCCTCCCCTCTCCCCCCCCCCCCTAATTAAAATCACCCCCCCCCATCATTGGTGGCAGCGGAGAGTACCGATCGGAGTCCCAGTTTAAATCGCTGGGGCTCCGATCGGTTACCATGGCAACCAAGACGCTATTGCAGTCTTGGCTGCCATGGTTACTTGGCAAAAAATAAAGCATTATACTTACCTGAAGAGCTGCGATGTCTGTGTCCGGCCAGGAGCTCCTCCTACTGGTAAGTGAAAGGTCTGTGCGGCGCATTGCCTATAGCACAGACCTGTCACTTACCAGTAGGAGGAGCGCCCGGCCGGTCAGACATCGCAGCTCTTCAGGTAAGTATAATGCTTGTATTTATTGCTAAGTAACCATGGCAGCCAAGACTGCAATAGCGTCTTGGTTGCCATGGTAACCAATCGGAGCCCCAGGGATTTAAACTGGGACTCCGATCGGTACTCTCCGCTGTCACCAATGATGGGGGGGGGGGGTGATTTTAATTAGGGGGGGGGAAAGGGGAGGCCGCACTGGTCATAATACTTGGAATCCGCACTGGCCACCAATAAATATAGAGGGAGGGGGAGGCCGCGCTGGTCATATTTAATACTGGGGAGGGAGGGAGGGGGAGGCCGCACTGGTCATATTTAATACTGGGAATCCGCACTGGCCACCGATGAATATAGAGGGAGGGGGGCCGCACTGGCTACAATTAATACTGGGGAGGGAGGGGGGGCCGCACTGGCCACCAATAAGTTAATTACAGGAGGAGGGGGCAGTCGTGTACACAGTTCTCAGTATATTCTAACATGAAGCGTCCCCATCACCATGGGAACGCCTCTGTGTTAGAATAAACTGTCGGATCTGAGTTTTACGATGTAACTCAAATCCGATGGTATATTCTAACATAGAGGCATTCCCATGGTGATGGGGACGCTTCAAGTTAAAATATACCATCGGATCGGAGAAAACTCAGATCTGATGGTATATTAATAGGGACTCCTGACTTTACATTGAAAGTCAATGGGGGACGGATCCGTTTGAAATTGCCCCATATTGTGTCAGCGTCAAACGGATCCGTCCCCATTGACTTGCATTGTAAGTCTGGACGGATCCGTTTGGCTCCACACGGCCAGGCGGACACGAAAACGCTGCAAGCTGCGTTCGGGTGTCCGCCTGCTGAGCGGAGCGGAGGCCAAACGGTGCCAAACTGATGCATTCTGAGCGGATCCGCATCCACTCAGAATGCATTGGGGCTGTACGGATCAGTTCGGGGCCACTTGTGAGAGCCTTCAAACGGAACTCACTAGCGGACACCCGAACGCTAGTGTGAAAGTAGCCTTACAGTAGCTTTAAGCCATGGGGGTTTAATTTTAGCCGTTTATACTTGTTACCTAAAGGAATACATTTTTTAGTGCAATACTCAATGTGTATTTAAAGCTCCCCAATTTTTTCCTCAGCATTATTATGTGACAGTAGCTGCTCCCAGTCTATGCCCTGAAATGTTGACGACAGCCCAGGGAAATTAGCATTTTTAAAATTCTGTGTCTTTGCTCTGCCTGACAGAGTTTGCTTTTTATAGTTTAGGGGGAATATAATGATATTGTGGTCACTATTACCCAGTGTTTCTTGAACAGTAACATTTCCAACAAGCTCTGCATCACTAGAAATTACCAGATCCAACAGAGCATTGCCCTTAGTGGGAGCTTCTGCAAACTGGCCCAAAAAAATGGTCCTGCATCAAGTGAAATCTTCTCCCCTTTGCGGTTGAGGCAGAACCATGACCCCAGTTAATATCTGGGAAGTTAAAATCTCCCATGATGACCACTGTACCAGTCTGTGCAGCCCGCTCTATTTGGTTATACAGTTGCGTTTCTATCTCCTCTGTGATGTTAGGGGGTCTATAGATTACACCAAGTATTATTTTTTCAGTGTTTATATCCCTTTAAAATTCCACCTATAAGGTTTCAACATCCTCACCATCCGCACCCACAATTGCCTCTTTCACACTTGTCTTCAGATCACTCCCCACATACAGGCACATGCCACCACCTTTTCTATTGACCCTGTCTTTCCTAAATAGTGCAAAACCCTCAATATTAACAGCCCAGTCATGCAAAGAGTCCAACCATGTCTCAGCCACACCAACTACATCTATGTGTTCTTCTAGTACCATAGCCTCCAGCTCCCCTATTTTGCTAGCTAGACTTCTAGCATTTGTGAAAATACATTTTAAATTACTATTACCTGTAAAGTGAATATCTGGGATTTTTGGGTCACCTTGGTTGATGTTTGTATGTAACAGGTTCTTGTTACCAGCAGTTCTATTTTTTATCGGTGTGTAGTTCTGCCCAGTCTTCTCCCTACTTTCCTCACTAACCCCAGACCCCACTAAATCCCCACTGTTCCCTCCTATATCCCACTCTCTATCTACACTATGTACCCCCTTTTTAGTATGACCTTCCACCCTACCCCTAGATCCTAGTTTAAAAGCTCCTCCAGCCATCTAAACATTTTTCCCCCAGAGCAGTTGCACCCTCCACAATAAGGTGCAGCCCATCCCTACTGTAGAGCCTGTAACCAACCGCGAAGTCAGCCCAGTTCTCAATGAACCCAAACCCTTCCTTTCTACACCAGCTTCTGAGCCACTTATTTAACTCCCTAAGCTCACATTGTCTCTCTGTGGCAATGGTAGTATTTCTAAAAACACTACCTTCTTCTCTCTTATTTCCCTAAAATCATTTTTAAGGACCTTCCATTTCCCCCTGACTTTGTCATTGGTGCCAATGTGTACCATGACAGCTGGGTTTTCCCCAGCCCCACGCAGCATTCTGTCAACAGATGACCCTGTCTGACCTCCTAATAATAGAGTCCCCTACTACCAGTATCTGTCTGTCCTTTGCTGCACTCCATTTCCCATCCTTCCTGCAGTGGTCATCCTCATTTTACATTTTCACATTTCAGAGTGGTCTTTTATTGTGGGCAGTCTAAGGCACACCTGTGCAATATTCATGCTGTCTAATCAGCACCTTGATATGCCACGCCTGTGAGGTGGGATGGATTATCTCGGCAAAGGAGACGTGCTCACTAACACAGATTTAGACAGATTTGTAAGCAATATTTGAGAGTAATGGGTCTTTTGTGCATGTACAAAATCTTTCAGATCTTTGAGTTCAGCTCATGCAAAATAGGAGCAAAACCGAAAGTGTTGCGTTTATATTTTTGTTAAGTGTAGATATGCAGATGTACAGTACAGACCAAAAGTTTGGACACACCTTCTCATTTAAAGAGTTTTCTTTATTTACATGACTATGAAGGCATCAAAACTATGAATTAACACATGTTGAATTATATATATAACAAACAAGTGTGAAACAGCTGAAAATATGTCATATTCTAGGTTGTTCAAAGTAGCCACCTTTTGCTTTGATTACTGCTTTGCAGACTCTTGGCATTCTCTTGATGAGCTTCAAGAGGTAGTCCCCTGAAATGGTCTTCCAACAGTCTTGAAGGAGTTCCCAGAGATGCTTAGCACTTGTTGGCCCTTTTGCCTTCACTCTGCAGTCCAGCTCACCCCAAACCATCTCGATTGGGTTCAGGTCCGGTGACTGTGGAGGCCAGGTCATCTGGCGCAGCACCCCATCACTCTCCTTCATGGTCAAATAGCCCTTACTTTCAAAGTTTTCCCAATTTTTCAGCTGACTGACTGACCTTCATTTCTTAAAGTAATGATGGCCACTCGTTTTTCTTTACTTAGCTGCTTTTTTCTTGCCATAATACAAATTCTAACAGTCTATTCAGTAGGACTATCAGCTGTGTATCCACCTGACTTCTCCTCAACGCAACTGATGGTCCCAACCCCATTTATAAGGCAAGAAATCCCACTTATTAACCCTGACAGGGCACACCTGTGAAGTGAAAACCATTTCAGGTGACTACCTCTTGAAGCTCATCAAGAGAATGCCAAGAGTGAGCAAAGCAGTAATCAAAGCAAAAGGTGGCTACTTTGAAGAACCTAGAATATGACATATTTTCAGTTGTTTCACACTTGTTTGTTATGTATATAATTCCACATGTGTTAATTCATAGTTTTGATGCCTTCCGTGTGAATCTACAATTTTCATAGTCATGAAAATAAAGAAAACTCTTTGAATAAGAAGGTGTGTCCAAACTTTTGGTCTGTACTGTACATTGAAACATTTATAAGGAAAAAAAATCACAGAAAATAATGCACTAACACAATAGATGCAAACCATATATATGGAATAAGCCCTCACTCTGGTATGATAAAATCTGAGACTCTCAGCCAGTATATTTTGATCAAAACACATCTGTGCCCACCTACCCTTTCCAAGGTGGTCTCAGTCAAGCAGGTCCTACTCTAAATCTACCTATGCTGTTGGGCATCTACATTCAGGAGAGCAGACCCTGCACATATAGTGTGCTGCTCCTAGTTCCGTCTGTGCGCATTAACCAACCAATGAGAGGAAGAGCATGCACACCTATATGTACCACCTAATCAAGGTCCCCTATTAGTTAGGTGGGGCAAAAGTGCACATGAATGCTACTCCCAAGATAGAAGTGCATTCACACCTGAAGATGCCATACCTTCAAGAGTATACTGCAAACTAAACAAAAATCACAAAAAAAGATAAACAAAACATCCTGCATGATGTAATAAATGAATATGCGGATGTGCATGGCTAAATTTATACATTTAATTTAGGGAATGTAGATGCCCAATGGCATAGATAGGTTTAGAGTAGGACCTGCCCGACTGAGAACACCTTGGCACTGGTAGGCGGGGCACAGATGTGCTTTGATCAAAATACTGTATATTGGCTGAGAGTCTCAGATTTTATCATACCAGAATTAGGGCTTAGTCCATATATGTTTGCATCTATTGTGTTAGTGCATTCTTTTCTGTGATTTTTCTTTTAGGTCATCAATAGTAAAAAGGGGACAGGCCCTTTAAATAGTCAAAGAGTTAAGTACCGAAAATAGTTAAAGAGAAAGTGTGACCTCTCTATCCAACTGTTTGCATAGACACATAGCTGTGGTTCACCCGATTAAAACACTTTTTTTCTTTTGTTGAGCAGAGGATCCGTTCCTAAGTTATGATACTTTTTATTAAAGGGGTTGTCTCACCTTATGCATTGCTTTATACACTCACCTAAAGAATTAATAGGAACACCATGCTAATACGTTGTTGGACCCCCTTTTGCCTTCAGAACTGCTTTACTTTTACGTGGCATTGATTCAACAAGGTGCTGATAGCATTCTTTAGAAATGTTGGCCCATATTGATAGGATAGCATCTTGCAGTTGATGGAGATTTCCGTTCCACCACATCCCAAAGATGCTCTATTGGGTTGAGATCTGGTGACTGTGGGGGCCATTTTAGTACAGTGAACTCATTGACACGTTCAAGAAACCAATTTGAAATGATTCGAGCTTTGTGACATGGTGCATTATCCTGCTGGAAGTAGCCATCAGAGGATGAAGGGATGGACATGGTCAGAAACAATGCTCAGGTAGCCTGTGGCATTTAAATGATGGCCAATTGGCACTAAGGGGCCTAAAGTGTGCCCAGAAAACATCCCCCACACCATTACACCACCACCACACACAGTGGTAACAAGGCATGATGGATACATGCTCTCATTCTGTTTACGCCAAATTTGGACTCTACCATTTGAATGTCTCAACAGAAATCGAGACTCATCAGACCAGGCAACATTTTTCCAGTCTTCAACAGTCCAATTTTGGTAAGCTCGTGCAAATTGTAGCCTCTTTTTTTTTCTATTTGTAGTGGAGATTAATGGTACCCGATGGGGTCTTTTGCTGTTGTAGCCCACCTTTCTTTCCCATTCTGACATTCAGTTTGGAGTTCAGGAGATTGTCTTGACCAGGACCACAACCCTACATGCATTGAAGCAACTGCCATGTGATTGGTTGACTAGATAATCGCATTAATGAGAAATAGAACAGGTGTTCCTAATAATTCTTTAGGTGAGTGTATGTTGAAGCCAACACTGTCATTAACAACTTACCAATGTAGTTCTGTTTTCCATGTTTCCTCTTCTCCAAGTTGTGTGTCATTTTCTATTCCTTTATAGACCTTGCGTTGTCAGGGATTACGGCCACCACTGCAATTCAGCAGCTGTGGTCGCGTCTGCTCACTACACACAAAGCGGGAGCTTTGGTGTCCAGGATCAGGAAGTGCGCCTAGCCGCGCATGTGCAGTAGGTCCACTGCCGGCCACCTTGTAGATGCTGTGTTGAACAGCTCCTGGCAGAAGCCTTCGAAGCTGTTCAACACAGTAGAAAGCAGGTCAAAGCATACAGGGGGGGAAATGTTCACGATGAAAGGCTGTCATCTAGAGATATATGACAGCCTGGTCGTAACGCTCATCTGCTGATAGATGACTGCCGTTCAGGGACGTCCGTCTTGCTTTTTTTTTGTACTCTGTGCTACGTTCCGTCACACTGTTATCTCTATATGCAAATATAAAGCTAACACTGGAGTTTGAGAACACATTCATGAAACTTGTGCAGCCCCGGGAGCGTGCACTGCAGAGGCAAGGGCCAGGATTACACTATTCCAGCACCACTTTTCTCTGCCATCAATCAAGGCAAGAGTAAACGCCCCCTGCAACTCTGATCAGTGGGCCTTGTGAAGCGCATGAGAGAGCAGAAAGGAGGAGGTGAGACAACCCCTTTAATATACAAATGAGGTCTTTAGTGCAAAGAGGGCATCACCATTGCTGTTGTTGCACCCAAGTTCAATTCCTTTCTGTGGCTAGCCAATCACTGGCTGCTCCCAGCAAAGAAGAGCATTAAAGGGGTTCTGTCACCTCGTTTTAGCATGTCCGCAATATACCTGGGCTCCTTCACAGGGGGGCGTGGCTGGGCACCAAGAAGGTAAGTACAGCCCCTGGGGCTCCTTACCAGGGTAATTTACATATCTATAAAATCATTTTTTTAAACACAATAAAAGGACACAGCTTTATGGGACAGGTGTATTGCGGACATGCTAGCGGCGATCTAGCCGTGCATGTCCGCAGCTCTATAAGCTAAAACGAGGTGACAGAATCCCTTTAAAAAGGGGCAGCCGACCATAGCGCTGTAAGACATTGCACCCATGAGCATTCAGTGCACCTGTGATACAGCAGGCCAGAATGGACAGATCAGCAAGCCTGCCACAGTAAGATAGTGCAGAGGCGTGAGGTACTGTGATAGAAAGCCAGTTGAAGTGTGCAGAGTACTGTGAGCCGGGTGGAGGGGATGCACAGCCGGTGGTAACACCTGTGCAAAGTGTGCCCCATGTGGAGAGAAGCTGCAGTCTAGTCCAGGCAGCAGAGACATCGATCATCACTGCCCCCAGAGGCAAACTTCTGAGCAGAGTTGTCTAATCCAGAGAGAAAGCCTGCTTCCAGAAATACTAAACTGGTGAAAAGCAGACCTGACTTAGTTGCCCATAGCAACCAATCACATTCCACCTTTCATTTTTGACAGCTCCTTTAATGAAAGGAGGAATCTGATTGGTTGCTATGGGCAACTAAACTAGTTCTACTTTACACCAGTTTGATAAATGACCCCCTTTGTGCCTGTAAAGCCTCTTCCCTCTGGTGGTAACCACTAAGCCTATTGTCTTGTACCCACCAAGTTTGTTGCCCCATGTGCATCCAGTAAAATCATTGGGGCACATTTATTAAGACTGGCGTTTTAGATGCCGGTCTTAATAAATCCCTATATCTGGCGGTGGATCTGCCGCAGTTATGAAGAGGCGCAGGCCTCTCCATAACTTCAGCGCATCCAGCGCCAGTTCTAAATGTAAGACAGCTTCCAAGCGGGGAGCTAAAACAGGCATAGAAAATAATGAAAATGAGAGGGGCCTGCCAGCTCGCCCACAATTTTAGACCTGGCGTGAGCAGCGAGAAGTTGCAGATAGCGGCACAACTAACAGATGCGCCTGAAATACCCTTAATTTAGGCGTATTTCAGATTAGTAAATGACCCCCATTGTTCTCAGGTTACAGCTTTGTCCGTCTGTTTAATTGTACCCAATCCTGGGTAAGGTCTGGGCCCCCCTTTACACACTGCATCATTCATTCCTCCTGTGGTGTATTTATCCGGAACCGGAGGGCTGCTTTACTATAATGATAAACCCCAACAAGAACATTTTATGACACGTAGGCCGAGATTTTATCTTTCTAGTGCAGCACATAAAACATTTATTCTCCAGTCCCTATAAGAGTAAATGGCCATTGATAACTCTTCCTACTCCGTCTTCTCTGGTTTTCCTGTCTCCTAATGTTAAGCCAGTCTTTCCATCTTATTGATTTAATGGCACTTTTAAGGTGCTATTATAACAAGTATAGATTCCCATATGACACATTGTGGTCCTTTTTCCGACAGCAAAATCATTTGCAGTCAGTTCTGAAGGCAACAGGAAGCTTCTGTCTGGTTGCACGTTATTTAAGGATCCGGATATACCGCACATAGAGACGCTCTTATTTTTATGCAGACATTGCAGTTATGTTTAGGGATGAGTGAATATCTTGAAATTCGTTTTGGGTCTAGGGCTACTTTCACACTAGCATTTTTTTTGCGGATACGCCATGGATCTGCAAAAACGCTTCTGTCACCATAATACAACCGCATGCATCCGTCATCAACGGATCCGGTTGTACTATGTCTTCTATAGCCATGACGGATCCGTCATGAACACCATTGAAAGTCAATGGGGGACAGATCCGTTTTCTATTGCGTCAGAGAAAACGGATTTGTCCCCATTGACTTACATTGTGTGTCAGGACAGATCCGTCCTGCTCCACACCACATCGCGGACAGAAAAACGCTGCTTGCAGCGCTATTCTGTCCGCGATGGGAGCGCAACCAAATAGAACGAAATGCATTTTGGTGCACTCCATTTCGTTCTGTTCAGTTTTGTCCCCAATGACAATTAATGGAGACAAAACTGAAGCGTTTTCTTCCGCTATGGAGAGCCAATGTAGCGGAAATGAAAACGCTAGTGGGAAAGTAGCCTAATTCTAATGAATCAATCAAACTTTACTTGAATCGGAAGTTTGCAGATTGATCTGAAAAGTTGGGGTCTCCTAGGACCACATGCAACTACTTTCAAGCTCTCTTACAGAAAGACAGCATAAGGCTACATTCACACAAACTTATTTTGTTTCCATGTCCGTTCCGTTTTTTGTGCAGATTGGATGAGGACCCATTCATTTCACATCCGTATGTCCATTCCGTAGCCCTACAAAAAAGATAGAACATGTCCTATTCTTGTCCTTTTTGCAGACAAGGATAGGCACTGTTACAATCGATCCACAAAAAAATGCAATACAGATGCAATAAGGTGATGGACCATGTGATGGACCATGTGACAGACCATGTGATGGATGAGCACAGTGACGTCGCCAAAGGTCATTTTCTCCCAGGTCCTCAAAGAAGAAGAAAGAAGAGAAGCCGGGCTACGTGAACAAGTGGATGAGGTGAGTTAAATTTTTTGAACTCCTCCATCCCTAATTTACTTAGCATTCTGTATTAAGAATGCTATAATTTTCCCTTATAACCATGTTATAAGAGAAAATAATACAAGTTTACACAACACCGATCCCAAACCCGAACTTCTGTGAAGAAGTCCGGGTTCGGATCTGGGTACCAAACATGCCGATTTTTCTCACGCGCGTGCAAAACGAATTAAAACGCTTTGCACTCACGTGGAAAAATTGTGCATTTTCCCGCGACGCACCTGCATCCTATCCAGCCCTTACACGCGATGCCCGTGTGAAAGAGGCCTAAGGGTTCGACCACACGGTGAGTTTGTGAGCGGCCCTGCTGTGGTGGAGTGCCGGGCAGCCAATTAGGCTGCAGCTGGCTATTATTAAGGCTCCATTCACATGTCCGCAAAAAGGTCCGCATCCGTTCCGCAATTTTGTGGAACGGGTGCGGACCCATTCATTATCTATGGGGATGGAATGGATGTGGAGAGCACACTATGTGCTCTCCGCATCCTCATTTCCGGAGCGCGCCCCCTATCTTCCGGTCCGCAGCTCCGGAAAATAATAGAACATGTCCTATTCTTGTCCGCAATTGCGGACAAGAATAGGCATCTCTATAGGGGTGCCGGCCAGTTGTATTGCGGATCCGCAATGCACTACGGATGTGTGAATGGACCCTTAGACTGCACTGTATAGCCAGTCTGCATTATTAATGGCTGTGCGGCACTTTCAAAACCACGCCGTGTGTTAGTACGCTTAGTAATGTCAAAGTGAAAGTGATATTTAAGGGTAAACGGATGGTGGCTGGTAGTAACATACTGCTTAAAGACATTCTGCACTTTAGGATTTTTTATGCTTTTTAAAATTAAAGAGGACCCGTCACCATTCCTGACATGTCTGTTGTAATAGCTTCATGCATTCCCCATGTGGCTCTATGTTGTGCCATTCCTTTATTATTTCTTCTAGAAGTTATGAATGAATTGCTATTAGCCTTCAGTAAGGCCCCTTTCACATGGGTGAGTATTCCGTGCAGGTGCGATGCGTGAGTTGAATCATTGCACCCGCACTGAATCTGGACCCATTCATTTCTATGGGGCTGTTCACATGAGCGGTGATTTTCACGCATCACTTATGCGATGCGTGAAAATCGCAGCATGTTCTATATTCTGCGTTTTTCATGTAACGCAGGCCCCATAGAAATGAATGGGGTTGCGTGAAAATCGCAAGCATCCGCAAGCAAGTGCGGATGCGGTGCGATTTTCACGCATGGGTTCTAGGTGACAGTCTATTCACTGTATTATTTTCCCTTATAACATTGTTATAAGGGAAAATAATAGCATTCTGACTACAGAATGCATAGTATAATAGTGCTGGAGGGGTTAAAAAAAATAAAAAAGTTAACTCACCTTATCCTCTTGATCGCATAGTTCCCGGTCTGTTCTTTGCTAGCTGTGGGCTAAAGGACCTGTGGTGATGTCAGATCACATGCTATATCACCATGGTGATGGACCATGTGATTGGAGCATGTGATCTGACGTCACCACAGGTCCTTTAGCCCACAGCTCATCATTAAAGAAGTAAAGAGACCGGGAACTACGTGATCAAGAGGAGAAGGTAAGTTAACTTTTTTTTTTTTTTTTAACCCCTCCAGCCCTATTGTACTATGCATTCTGTATTCAGAATGCTATTATTTTCCTTTATAACCATGTTATAAGGGAAAATAATACAAAGAGAAGGTTAATATCATTTTTAGTCAAGAAACCCACTTTAAACATAATAAGATCTTAAACCTTTCACGCTCCCACTTTAACCTCTGGTATCATAGCTATTCAACCCATTCAAATAGGTTAGGGGTGAGTCTAAAGGCTCTTTCACATCTGCGTTCTTTTCTTCCGGCATAGAGTTCCGTCGTCGGGGCTCTATGCCGGAAGAATACTGATCAGGATTATCCTAATGCATTCTGAATGGACAGTCCGTCCTTCAGGATGCATAAGGATGTCTTCCGTTCCAGAACGGAACGTTTTTTGGCTGCAGCAAATAGCGCAGCATGCTGCGCTTTTTGCTCCGGCCAAAAATCCGGAACACTTGCCGCAAGGCCGGATCCGGAATGAATGCCCATTGAAAGGCATTGATCCGGATCCGGCCTTAAGCTAAACGTCGTTTCGGCGCATTGCCGGATCCGACGTTTAGCTTTTTCTCAATGGTTACCATGGCTGCCGGGACGCTAAAGTCCTGGCAGCCATGTTAAAGTATAGTGGGGAGCGAGGAGTAGCATACTTACCATCCGTGCGGCTCCCGGGGCGCTCCAGAGTGACGTCAGGGCGCCCCAAGCGCATGGATGACGTGATCGCATGGATCACACGATCCATGCGCATGGGGCGCTCTGACGTCACTCTGGAGCGCCCCGGGAGCCGCACGGACTGTAAGTATACAGCTCCCCCGCTCCCCACTACTACTATGGCAACCAGGACTTTAATAGCGTCCTGGCTGCCATAGTAACACTGAACGCATTTTGAAGACAGATCCGTCTTCAAATGCTTTCAGTACACTTGCGTTTTTCCGGATCCGGCGTGTAATTCCGGCAAGTGGAGTACACGCCGGATCCGGACAACGCAAGTGTGAAAGAGGCCTTAGTTTCCACAAACATACAAATTTTTCCCTGATTGACTCAAAATCGGATAGTGAGGGAAGATTCCTGTTAGTTAAAGGGAGAATAAACATGCAAATATACACATTTGTAAACATTTACGCACCAAATGTGGTACATAGACAATGGTTCAATTCGTTCTGGCAACAACTATAGAAGTTTAGCAAAGGCCTGATGGTGGTAGCTCGAGATTTCAATATATCCCTCAACTTTAGTGTTGATACTTCATTAGGCAGGTCAGCTGTCCCAAGGGGAAGCCTAACTGATATAAAAAAATTACTACACAATAGCAATCTCACTGGTGTTTGGCGGACGCTTAACCCAAAAGAGAGGGATTGTACCTTCTTCTCCTATATTATATATATATATATATAATATATAGCTATATTATGTATTCATCCCGGTTACTTATATTCATCTCTGCACAGAAGCACAGATTGGCAATATGATACATTCTGATCACCCCCCAGTTTTCATTACCTTCAATCCCCCCCCCCCCCACTCGACGCTTCCCCTAAGACCTTCAAATGGCGTTTAAATGAGACACTCCTAGACAGACAAGAAATAAGAGACAGGATTGATAAGAAACTGAAGGCATACTTTACTACCACCAACGCGACAGAAGAATTTTCCCCACATATAGTTTGGGAAGCCCATAAATCTGTGATAGGAGGCAAATTCATCTCTGTAGCCTCCTACCTAAACAAAATGAGAAAAGATAAAATAGCCACTCTTTATGATAAAATATCTAAACTAGAACACACACATAAACGATTACTAGATAGATGAACTTAGGGCTCTTTCACACTTGCGTTGTTCTGTTCCGGCATAGAGTTCCGTTAGGATTATCCTAATGCATTCTGAATGGAGTGAAATCCGTTCAGGATGCATCAGGATGTCTTCAGTTCCGGAACGGAACGTTTTTTGGCCGGAGAAAATACAGCAGCATGCAAAAATCCTGAACACTTGCCGCAAGGCCGGATCCGGAATTAATGCCCATTGAAAGGCATTGATCTGGATCCGGCCTTAAGCTAAACGTCGTTTCGGCGAATTGCCCGATACGACGTTTAGCTTTTTCTCAATGGTTACCATGGCTGCCGGGACGCTAAAGTCCTAACAGCCATGGTAAAGTGTAGTGGGGAGCAGGGGAGCAGCATACTTACCATCCGTGTGGCTCCCGGGGCGCTCCAGAGTGACGTCAGGGCGCCCCAGGCGCATGGATGACGTGATCGCATGGCAGGTCATCCATGCGCATGGGGCGCTCTGACGTCATTCTGGAGCGCCCCCGGGAGCCGCGTGGACTGTAAGTATGCCGCTCCCCTGCTCCCCGCTCCTACTATGGCAACCAGGACTTTAATAGCGTCCTGGCTGCCATAGTAACACTGCAAGCATTTTGAAGACGGATCCGTCTTCAAATGCTTTCAGTACACTTGCGTTTTTCCGGATCCAGCGTGTACCTCCGGCAAGTGGAGTACACGCCGGATCCGGACAACGCAAGAGTGAAAGAGGCCTTAGGAAGGTTTTAAACTCTACGTCAGCCAAATTATGTCTCTCACTAAAACAGAAGTTCTTTGCACACGGTAATAAGCCTACTAAGTTTATGCTTGCTATTAAACAAATTGGTAAACCTCTACTACGCGATGATTCCAGCATAGCTGTGGCATTCCACAGCTTCTACACTGACTTACACAATATAAACGTGGCAGACTCAGAAGCTTTCAAGTATGGAAAGCTTGAGTTAACGCGGACATTTCTGAAGAAAGTCAATCTCCCTTTTATAGCCATAGACCAAGTATTACGTTTATGTATTCCCATTACCACACAAGAAATAAACTTATCATTAAAACAAATAGTCAAAGGGAAATCCCCCGGACCAGATGGCCTACCTGTTCTATATTATACTATCTTCAAAGAAACCTTATTGCCATACTCGCTCCAAACATTTAACGCTGCCTTATCCGGCAACCCTTTCCCTCCCCAAACGTTAAATGCCCACATTACTCTGATACACAAGCCTCAAAAGATCCATCCTTGTGCTCAAGTTACAGACCCATCTCCCTGCTAAATTTGGATCTCCAAATATATGCCAGAATCCTCTCTTCCAGGATAAAACCTTTATTAAAGGATCTGATTCACCCTGATCAAACTGGGTTTATACCAGGAAGAGAAGGCAAAGACAATACTTATAAAATACTGAACTCGATTTCTCTGAAAGGGGTGATTAAATGGTACTATTGGAAACTGACGCAGAGAGGGCCTTTGATAGGGTCACTTGGCCTTTCCTCAAGTGCACACTACTTCAGATGGGGTTCCCGGATTCCTTCATTACAGCATTAGAACAACCAAACGCTTATATCCATGTGAATGAGGTCCTCTCTCAGGCAGTCAAGATTAACAATGGTACCAGGCAAAGTTGCCCCCTTTCTCCAATTTTATTCATACTTTCAATTGAACCCTTCTTACGACATATTAGGTTAACCCAGGGAATAAATTGAGTAAAATGTGGTAATCTTGAGTTTAAACAAGCTGCATATGCAGATGTCCTATTATTAATGATTTCTAACCCAAGACAAGCCTTTCCAATTATAGTAGAGATATTCAGTTTCTTTGGATATACAGTATCTCAAACTTTAAAATCGCCAAATCCTAAGCAATGGGTATTAACCTACCACCCAAAGAATTACAGAGGTTGCATATGAACTCCCCCTTTGAGTGGACAAGCACATCTTTAAAATTTGAGGAATTAATATCCCTTCAAACTTGAAAGAGCTATACAATTTGAATTACCTACCATTACTAAAATCCATTCCCCGAAACGTTAAAGTCTTGGTCCCCAACTTTTATTTCTTGGCTTGGAAGAAGAAACATGTTTAACACTCTGATTGTCCCTAAATTCACCTATCTACTACAAGTCCTTCCATTACACCTTCCACAGCAATTTATTTATGCCTTTCATAAACTGTGCTCATCTTATATTTGGGGCTCCACCAAACCCAGAATAGCTAATAAGATCCTATTGCTACCATTTCATAGAGGGGAGATTGGGTTCCCCTCATTAAAAAGATACTACCATGCTATCCATCTCAGTAGAGTGATGGACTGGGTGAGGAAACCAGCACACAAACATTGGGTACTGATAGAAGAAAAGATGGCTAAATGTCCACTAAGATCACTGGTGTTCGCGAACCAGCAAAACCTGACAGAAAGACAACACTCTCCTTGCAGCAACACTGTCAGTTTGGCGGATCCCTGAGATAAGAGAGTCATGCTCAAAACATCCTTCTTCCTTAATGTCGATGGGAGACTGCCTCTTATCCTCTGGTGATGGCTACTTTTCTTTACCTCACCAGCTGAGGAATTCAGTACTTCCACCAGGGGAATTGTTAGACCAAGAGGGAACATTTTTAGACGCAGCTACTATGAGTACTAAATTTCAGACACCCAGCCTCGATGACTTGCAGTATGCTTTATACTCTCCTCTCTTAAGAAAGTACTATCATCTGATAACAGGCCACCCACTCCCACTTGTTATGAAAAAATATTAATCCAGACACAGTATGCTGATGACTTTTTGTAAAGTAATCTTTGACAATATAAACCACATCTTAAAACTAGGCAACTCGAGACTTCTGATATGTCCTAAAATAGCTTTACTATCTTTGTTCCCAGTTACATTCCCTAAATCAATGCATGGTTTATTGAGAATTCTAATTGCAAGGTTACTGATGTTCACCAAGCTTACCGAAATATTAATCTACTTCTATGTATACCTCAGATGTAATAATGTGCAGTGGGAACAACCCTCCTACTTGTTTGGAGTCCACTGTGACACGGCTGTTGGCTAGACACAGGTCCTACCTCACTGTAACTCTTCCACCTATATCTCCCCTTCCGCTGTTTTCTCTTTATTTATGTGCTAATAGTCTGCATTGCCAGCAAGGACTGTAATTATTTCAGTTCTCTACATCTACATTGCCTTGTTATCCTTAACTGCATAGGCTTCGGTCCTTGAGGATATGTCCATGCTAATGTGCTGTAGTGTTACCTATATTTACACTGCTAGTTTACTAGAGCCTCTGAGCACATTTTTTTGTATACTATATATGTCTTCTTTGTTGAAAATCAATAAAAAGATTTTGAAAAGAAAAAAGAAAACAGGCAGGTCGGGAGTGGTGAAAGGTCCTCTTTAAGGAGCCAAAAATAATTTAAATTTGGGGCAGATGTCTGCCGGTGTTTATAGACACACAGTGGTAATGGAAGATTTAACTGTCACGGATGCGGTGTGGGTGGGAAACTCCACACTGAGCACAGGAGGAAAGGGGAAAGGAACTAGGTCTGGAAACTAGGGTACAACCCTAATCCAAGTCCTGACTATCAGTATGAACTGATCTCGAGGGTAGCAAAGTTCATACACAGGAACCTAGAGCCCTAACACACCCTGTAGGGCCCTGGTATAGTGACAGGGCTTGAGACAACCTATTCCTCCACCAGAAGGATTAACAGGAGTCTCCCTCAGGTCTAGAAACAAAAGACAGGGAAATACAACAAACAAAATACAAATAGGGAAGATGACATTTAACTTCACGTGGAGCAAAGGCAGCGCCAGGAGCTCAACCGAGATCCAACAACCAGCTAGCCCAGAGTCCAGAAACTGAAGCTATAAACCGTACCCCCAGAAGGGGTAGGCAGTAATATATAGGGGAAGATAAATGACCAGCAGCAGCAGTACAGTATGGGACATGATGAATAAGGCAGGTGATGTACTGCTCTCTAGGGGAATTAATAGTGGCAATAGAGGCAGCAGCAATACAGTATGTGACATAATGGATAAGGCAGGTGATGTACTGCTTTCTAGGGGTAGTAGTAGTGGCAGTAGAGGCAGCAGCACAGTACGGCACATGATGGATAAGTCAGGCGATGTGCTGCTTTCTAGGGGTAGTAGTAGTGGCAGCAGCAGTATAGTATGGAACATGATGGATAAAACAGGCGATGAGATGCTTTCTAGGGGTAGTAGTAGTGGCAGTAGGGACAGCGGCAGAATAGTATGGGACATGATGGACAGGCAGAATGTTGCATCCATAGGCTTGTGATAATTAGCCACTGTCAGCAATGGCAGATGTATTTATTGGCATCAGCCTCACTGCCTCATTCCTGTTCACAAAGGTAATAGTTTCTACACTTGTGGAGGACAATATTTTCCACATCGGTTTGACAATACCACCGCACTGAATACCCTCTCTGACAGTACACTGGAGGCTAGACAAGACAGTACACTGGGTCAGTTACAGCCACTCGACCAATAGGCTGACCCACAAGTCCATGTGGTCAAGGAACAGGGTATGTACTGGAGAAAAGGCACAGTCGAGGCATGAGTGAACCTAGTTGTTCAGGTAGTGGATGTCCATCAGGTTTTTTTTTTAATTAAAGGGGTTTTCCAAGATTTTCATACTGATGAAAAAAACAGAGATTAGGAACGGCACTCAAATAGGTTTACAAGAGCTAGAAAAATGGAATGCAGCAGCTGACCGGAGGGACCCCAGATCCAAGGCGGTCCAATTGAACGTAGTAGAAGAAGTGTAGGCTACAGCAGCATCTCCACAAAATTCTTTATTCAGGTCTCTTTGTCAAGGCTATACTTAGCCGAAATGCTGCATTTTTTTGTACTGCACCTTGGAGACCTGAATAACGAATTTTGTGGCGATGCTGCTGTAGCCTACACTTCTTCTACTACTATCCTCAAGATAGGTCATTAGTATCTGATCAGTGGGGGTCCGACACCCGGGACCTCCCCTGATCAAGTGAAGAGAGCGCTTCCTTCTCTGCTGTAGTTACCTGCTCGCGCAGCCAGGACCCCCGCCGATCAGCTGTTTCCTAAGCCAGTGACATGGTCACGGCATGTTCATTGGTCACATGGTCTAGGTGCGGCTTAGCCCTATAGAAGTGAATGGGGCTGAGCTGTGATACCATTCTGTATAATGTACGGCACTCTGCTTGGTAAGCTGCGAGAAGACAGTGGTGCTCACGGGAGAACTGATGCCTTCTCAAAGAGATCGGCAGTGGTCCTGGGTGTTGGACCTGCACTGATTAGATACTGAAGAATTATCCATAGGATAGGAAATCGGTAAAAGAAAAATTTCCCAATTGAGTGGATCAAAACATCTGGCGAAGGGGGGAGCATCCAATAGAAGGCCACGACAGGGATGAGCCTCCCTAGTGTCACCCGCGATGCTAGGGAGGCTTTTTTTCACGTTCTGATGAAATGATGAATTATTGAAATAAAAAAAGCTCACTGTAATTGTGATACATGTAGCTAAGACGCAGCACCCAGTAACATGGCTGAACGCCTCCCTGAGGTCGCCGGACTGTGATGAAGATTGGGGTGATTCACACCAATAATAGACGGAGCTCTCAATAAAATGGCTGCAGTCACCCAGTGGCGAACTGACTCCTGCCATGTCTCTCTCCAGAATTATAAATTCTAACTAGCTATTGTTTTCTCCCTGGATTCTGTGTTTTTACAGGTTCTCCCGCCTTTGAACACTTATTGCCCCCCCTCTGGACCTGTGGAGGGAAGAATACTTGTGAAAGGGGCTGAGCTATGATACCAAGCGCAGCCGCTATGCGCAGCACTGTGCCTGGTGAGCAAGGAGAAGGCTGTGGCACTCACAGGAGTGCGCCGGTACCTTCTCAAACGGCTAATCAGCGGGGGTCCTGGGTGTAGGATCCCCTCTCATCAGATACTAAGGACCTATCCTGAGGAACGCCTCAATCAATCTTACCACGTGCCGTTCTCTAGGTGGGACTGTGTCATACCTCCCAACCGTCCCAGATTTCAGTGGCTGTCCCGGTACGGGGGAGCTATGTCCCACTTTCTGGCAGCTGTCCCTGTGTCCATATGAAGCAGAGAACCAGCTCCCTGCTTCATCATCCCTGCCAGCTCTCCGCACCTCTGGCCTGTGCAGGGGGTGGGGCCGGCCAGCAGTCAGCCTCGGCTCCGCCTCCTTTACAGACTAGAGCAGCCGATGTCCTGCTGCTGCTGCTAGGAAGAAGGTAAGTGTGCGGTGTATATATTATTTTTTTTTACTGGGGAGCACAGTGTGGGCATATTACCGGGGGGCACAATGTGGGCATATTACCGGGGGGCACAATGTGGGCATATTACTGGGGGTCACAATGTGGGCATATTACTAGGGGGCACAATGTGGGAATATTACTGGGGGGCACAAAGTGGGCATATTACTGGGGGACACAATGTGGGAATATTACTGGGGGCACAATGTGGGCATATTACTGGTGGGCACAATGTGGGCATATTACTGGGGGGCACAATGTGGGAATATTACTGGGGGGCACAATGTAGGCATATTACTGGGGGTCACAATGTGGGCATATTACTGGAGGGCACATGTAACACCCCAGAGTGGTGTTACCACTTCTGCACCTTGCTACTGTCTTTATTGGTCTAACAAAATGTCATCTTGTGTATTTATTCCAGGTCCTCCATAATGTGCATTCATAATCTTGTCATGTAACTGTTTATATCTAATGTGTCTGGTTCACCAGCAGGTGGCAGCAAATATGGCAGAGCTACATTTAGATCGAATGGAACCTTCCATTCCATTCTAAATGCCCTCCTTTCCCCGGAAAGAGGTGGGCGAGTCCCACTTCCTGTAGGAAGGAAGGGTGGGGACCAGTTTCTAGTTAGTCTAGCTTACCCCCTGCTAGGGGACAGGTGTGCAGGGGGCACGTCTTTGCTGGACGTCCCCACGCCAGGCAGAGCACCTTGAAGGGGTTCTGCAGTTTGTTTAAACTGATGATCGGCGGGGCTCCGACACAAGGGACCCCCGCCGATCAGCTGTTTGAGAAGGCCCTACATTTCTATCCCAAATAATGGTCAGGCTACAGGGCAGGGTCATCGGTATCAGATCGGCAGGGGTGTGACACCCCACGATCAGCTGTTTTGGGTTGCCTGGGCACTGGAAACTATTGTCATACAGTGCAGAAACAGAGGGCATTACACTGTGTTGTTTCTGGCGCTGGCACACTGCAGTTAGTACCCTGGCACAGCTACCACACAGTGGACAGAGCCTTCTGCTTCTGGTGCCGAGGTAGCCCCAAGCAGCTGTCCGGTGAGGGTGCTGGGTGTCGGACCCCACCACTCTGATACTGACGGCCTAGAATCTCTGCTGGTAGATCAGGTACCCCACTGCCAGTTTAATCATAGGTGGTTGTGTGTGGTATGGGGCACATGTGTGCCAATGATACAAGGCTGCCTGGCACATGCACTGTACAGCTGGCCAGCCCCACTTAAAATAATTTTCTCCTAATGACCCAAAGTCCCAGTCAATCACTGCGCTGGAGCCCATTGTGCTCTGCACCAGTGAGGGACCCGTCCTAAACAACACAGGGACCTCCCATTATAGACAGCCCCTCCAGGGCTCGTTACTCCAACGTGCCGGGCTCACCTAGCGGGGCGTGTCGGAGGCGGCTCAGGTGTGCAGGGTCAGCCCCGGCCACGCTGGTGATTGGCTGTACAATAGCCCGCCCCCTCCTCCTCAGAGCCAGGCTGTACGCGAACACAAACAAAGGGCAGGCGACAGACTAGTAAATGGGCGTAGCCTCGGCCAGTATCAGGACGTGGGCGTGTGACCAGACGGACAGACTAGAAGGGGGCCCTTTGAAACAGCGGCGCTTGTGGGCAGGGCCAGGCGGTGGGCGCGCCTTGTGTTGAAACCACAAGGAAGTGGGCGGGTCGTTGGTGGCTGTATGCCGCTGTTTGGGCGCGGCTTGTGAAAGAGTGACAAGCCATGGGCGGGTCACTGTGGAATGGGATGCGCGTTGTGGGCGGCCTCCCTGAAAGTGATAGACTGTGGGGAGGGCCAATCAGAATAGCCTCTGCCAGAAATGGGTGGGATCATGAGGCGGATTGACTGCTCCGAGCCACAGCGACACGCCCCGCCGCTCCAAAAAATGGGCGGTGTAAGGCGGACAGGCCCCGCCTCCTCTGGACTCTTTCCTTGTGTGAATAAGCTGCAGTTTGAATCTGCAGGGAAGGGGAGGAGTCAGCGGCAATGTGGTGAAACGGACACAGAAAGTGGCACAACCTCTCACTACTACTCCTGCCCGCAGTACAAAGACGCGTCTGTCTGCACGGAGCCAAGAGACCACGGGCACACGGGCTGCCAACTCAGGGCACGGACGGGCAGCCAGCCCCGGGGACTGGGCGATTGGTCAGCGGGCAGAGGCCGGGCTGTTCCCGGCTACAGGTCAGATGGCAGGATGAGCAGGGACGTGGGAAGTGCCATTGTCTGCAGTGCCAGGCTCCAGACACAATGAGGGCTGACAGACGGATGACTGCTGGCAGTGCCACCTGCCCGTACCCGGGGCTTTCCCCGTCTTCTCAGTGAGCCTGCTGCCCTCAGCTCAACTTGCGTTTCCCGTCCGCCTCTCAGATTACCGCAAGGTGTGCACAGTCCAGAGGTCCTGTCATCAGATGCTGCCCGGCCCCCCATAGAAGAAGCTGATCGCACAGTCCTTGTATATCGCTGACACATCGCACCGATGGAGGCGGCCGCGGCCGGGGCGGCGAAAGCCAGAAGTGCCAGCAAAGGGAGCGGAGATGGGGGGGTCGCCAGCCCGAGCCCCGGGTGCCTGGCACTGACTGGATGTGGGCACAGCTCCCCTCCCTGCCCGGAGGGCCAGCAGCAGTACAAGTTGGATGACTTTGACACTGTGGCTACTGTGGGTGAGTTGTCAAGATGTGTCCTGGTGAGGTGGAGTTGTCGGGGGTCTCCTCGGGTATCTGTTATGTAGGAAGGTGGCATCTAGGACCATTCTCACTGCAGCGGAGATGGGGACCATAGAAGTCAGTGGAACTGACCGGTGCTGAGAGAAGTGGCGTATAAGTCACATTGCGTGCGCCGGACAGGGCTGATGTGTAGCTGTCATGCCCAAGCATTTCTGAAATTCTGGAGTTTTTGGGGTTGGGGTTGCGGCACACGTGCGAGCTCCGCTGCGACCCCATTCATTTCTGTGCTAGTACCGCTACACCGCTATTCTTGGGCACGACAGGTGTTGCTCAACCAACATCGCCGGGTAGCCGAAGCCTAAGGCTAGGTCTGCGCGACAATTTTTATGATGGTAGTCTATGGTGTCGCACTGCGGCATACTGCGACAAAAATATCCATCTCAAATTGATTTTTTGCGACTGTCGCAACATTTCGCATGTCGCAGTGCGACACCATAGACTACCATTATAAAAACGTCATGCGACAAATGTTGTAGACCTAGCCTAAGACTTGGCATTTTGTCGCGGTTTCCAAAGGGTGAAATCTGCACAAAGAATCGACCTGCTGTGGACTTGTGACTATATAATAATATCTGCAAAGTGTCCGTGAGACGTGTCGCCGTCCACCTTGCTGCTGCCTTGTCCATTCCATTTTTAATGATTTTTTTTTGTGGCCCGTATGCGGAACCAATTATTTCAATGGGGCCGCAAAGAAACCCCAGAATTGACTCCGTTGGCGTTCCGTATCCGTATGTCCGCAATTCCATTCCGCCAAAGATGGAACATGTCCTATGTTTTGCGGATAAGGACAGGCATTGTTACAATGGATCTGCAAAAAATATGGATGTAACACGGATGTCATCCGTTCTTTTTGCTGACCCGAAACGGTCGTGTGCATGAGCCCTTATGCTGAGGTTTTTCTTCATTAAAAAAATGTGCCTAATCTGCGACGTGTGCAGATGGCCTTAGGTGTGCTGCACATTGTTAACATTATGTGCGTTTTTTCCGTGCAGATTTTGGTGTGGTGAAACCGCAGTGTAAGGGTCCAGTCACACACCCGCAAAACACGGACACCTGCAATGTGCGATCCGCACATCGCCAACACTATAATAGAAGATGCCTAATCTTGTCCGCAATTGCGGATAAGAATAGGACATGTCCTATTTTTTTCCAGAACGGAATTGCGGACCCGGAAATTTGGATCCGGACAGCACATAGTGTTGTAATGGAATTGCGGAGGTGTGAATGGACCCTAATACAGCACCAGCAAAGTGATGGGGTGCAGAAACGGACCTGTGTGTGGATTTTGGTATCTGCAGCAGGACAATTGCCACTTTTTTTTTTTTTGTGCTGATTTCACCCTTTTCAATGGAATGGTGCGATCTGCGGAAAATCTGCACCAAAAACCGTACAAAAAACACACAAAAAAGGGATAAATGTGGTAGTTCGGATTTATGTGCGTTTTCTTTTAGTGCAGATAAATCTTGCATGCATATTAAACCCATCCGCTGACCATCTCATGTGTATAGGGGCCTCCCAGCGCTCCCCCAGTGGCAGATTTCGGGGGAAAGAAGAGTCGGCCATGTTGGTTTTCAACATACCTGATTCAAGAAGTCACCCGACAGAGGTGTCTGGCAGCGACTTCCTCTCCCATTCCCAACACATGCATGCTCGGCTGAGGCCAGTGTGCGCGGGAGAGACATGCCGCCAACCGCTCTCTCAGGTGTGTGGCCGGCTTTACACTGCTGTGCGGGGCATAAAAATTCCCATCTCCCGATCCACGCGCTGGACCATCGACTCCTGTGTAAGGAGCTATAAAAAAACTGTCATTTTTCAAATAAAATTTAGAGGGGTTGTCCAAGTATTTAATAATTATGTCCTCAATATCTGGTTGGTGGAGGTCCAACTTCCAGAACTCCAGCTGCGCCATACTGTCTCTCCCTAGGCCAGTGACATTACGTGCATCGGTCAGGTGGGGCTGAGCTGCAATACTGAGTACAGCCACTATCCAATGGACGGCGCTCACCACAATGCCGCAGCCAATCGGCAGGGGTGGTGAGAGTTGGGCCCGACCAGTCACATACTGATGACCTATCCTGAGGATACATCCTCAATATTAACCCCTTACATCCGCCCCACAACTGCTCCACCGCCGTGTGCCCCATCCTTGTAGTATACCTGTATGGCCTCATGCACACGACCGTTGTGTGTTTTGCGGTCTGCAAAACACGGATGGCATCCGTGTGAGTTCCGGAATTTGCGGAACGGCACGGACAGCCATTAATATAACTGCCTATTCTTCTCCGCAAAGCTCGGACAAGAGTAGGACACGGAACGGAGCAACGGATGCGGACACCACACAGAGTGCTGTCTGCATCTTTTGCGTCCCTATTGAAGTGAATGGGTCCGCATCCGAGCCACCAAAACTGCGGCTCGGACCAAAACAACGGCCGTGTGCATGAGGCCTATTTCCGATATTATCAGATCTGTCTGTGGACAAAGATTCACATACAAGTTCTGCAATTCTTCCGGCATGTTAGAAAGAACAAAGACGCGGTGCAGGAGAAGACGTCTTCTTAGAGTGAAGATCTCTTCATGGGATAGAGGCAAATACTCCTCACTGCGGAAGGTCTGGTTACTGGTTTCTCCTGGTTACTGCAGTGCTGCTCCCATTAATTCGGGCTAGGAGTTGGACCCCTGCCGATCCGGTATTGGTGATCTACGATGGGTCATGAACAGATAGTCCTGGAAAATATGGCATTTTAGACCAAGATCAGAGAACTCTGTTCAGTCTTGCCGGTCTAGAAGTTCTCCTACTTGTTGAGGTCCACGTTCCTCACCTGGGTTGTAGTCCTCTAGTTGGCACTGGGTATTGAGCTCCGATCATTAGACCCTTGGCTGGACGTGAACTGTGATAGCTGGAAATACACTCGAGCAGTTGGCACTTCCCTTCAGCCTCTTCTGGTAGCAGGTGATGCAGAGTGATTTAAGGTCACCACTCTCCAGATCTGTAAAAGATTCAGTAGATTCACGGAGCACTTCCTATTCAGCTCACCATGTGAACAGAGCCTTGGTGCTGGTTGTGTGGCGGGCGATGGGCACTGCTGGTTGGACGCCCATGATGGGAGAAGTTGGAAAGCTGACACAGAAGCTTTTGATTTCAGTAATGTCCCTTCGCTTAAATTGGGGTGTTTTCCAGGAACAGAAAACTCTGCCAAAGGACTTTCCCCGCCTTGTAGGACCTATATGGAAATTGCGTTAGTGAAGTCAGACCTCAAACCACCATTCATCTCCCTGCATGTCCTTTGGTCTCCATGTCCCCAGTGTTTTTTGTGGGATCGTTTTCCCTGTCACACATTTAGTTTTGTCATCGGGAAAGATGCTTCTTCTTAGCAATAGCTTCTGGGCTGCGCTCTTTGTGTGCTACATCTGTTCTGATTATTTAAGGTTATCCTCTACCCACACGAGAATGGGGGCCCTGTGGAGCCCCCCTGAAATAGACGGATTGGAAGGTGAGAACTGCACGCCACAGCTCCATTCATTTCTATGAAAGCACAGTAGATAGCCAGGTGCTGTACTCTGCTATCTCCTGCGCTCCTATAGAAGTGAATGGAGCAGTGGCGCACTTTTCCGATCAGCCGCTCACTTCTCAGGGGCTCCACATGTTACAGGGCCCCCGTTCTCGTGATTGGTGGGGGTCCCAGCTGTAGGACCTCCACCAGTCTGATAGTTATCCCCTATCCACAACAGCAACTTGTTATAACCAGGATACCCCTTTTAGTATTATCGATACAGGTCTGTTGCAGGGCACGAACCCCAACTCCCTCACCACAGCCCCGGCCATTCAGGACTTTGCATATATCTTTTTAAGGACTTGATGCATCCGCTCTGTTGGCCGGTAGTGATTCCTCTCCACCTTTCCCCTCACATGCACCTATGGTTGCCACCTTTCCCAACAAAAAATACCGGCCAAGTTAAGCCACACCCAGATGGGTTGTAGTTGTGGGGGCGTGGCTTAACACAGGGTGTTAAGTTGCTATCATACTGTGGCTCCCAGTAATATTAATACTCCCCTCAGAATTAATACTGTCCTCATTAGTGCACCCTAGAATTAGTGCCGCACAGAATTAATAACGCCCTCATTAGTGCACCCTAGAATTAATAATGCCCCCATTAGTGCCCCCAGTAATATTAAAGCCCCCCTTTAGTGCCCCCTGGAAGAGTAATGCCCCCAATAATGACCCCAAGAAGAATAGTGCCCCCCAGTTAGAATAATGCCACCCATCAGTGCCCCCAGTTAGAATAATGCCCCCATTAGTGCCCCCAGTCTGCTTCTGCAAAAAAATAACACCTCCTCCATTTGCTTGTGCTGTGGTGAATGCCCCCTGCTGACTGGAAGCTCAGGACAGGACCTGCTCTCCAGCGTGATGACGTCTCACAGGTCCTGTCCTGCACATCCAGTCAGCAGCGCAAGCAAATGGAGGAGGTGAGTGTTTGTTTTTTAATTTTTAATTAACACAGGAGGGTTGGAAAAAGGCAGCCCTAATGAGCGTTCCACAATGGATGCGCTCATTAGTAGCAGTCCACACTGGAAAATACTGGCAATTAACATTGCCGATAGAAAAAATTTACCGGCCTCGGCGTTGCCACTAAATTACCGGCCTTGTGAGATGGGGTGGCAACCCTACATGCACCCTAGGTTCAGTTAAGCGCACACCACATCTCTGGTGGCGGCTTATCTCCTCTAACAATAAAGCATCGGTCATGTTGAAATTCAACAGCCCGATTCTTCTCTCCCCCGACATCTGACAGACATCCAAATATCTAATACACATTGGATCATCAGTCCTGGTAAAATCAGTGAGGGAGACTTCTCAAACTGGAGTAAAGGAAAACTGGCTTAGTTGCCCATAGCAACCAATCAGATTCCATCTTTCATTTTCCAAAGGAGCTCTGAAAAATGAAAAGTGGAATCTGATTGGTGGCTGTGGGCAGCTATTCCAGTTTCCCAGTGGGTTTAGCCGACCATAATGTGTATGGGCACCTTTAGTACTGTAGGTTTTATGCAATTTGCTCCAGTGCCCGGCCAGATCTGCCAAGTTTCAGTCTCAGTCAGATAGATCCAGATTGATAGCTGAATATAGGCCGACCTTTGCATTGGTTATTGCCTGGATCCCGTGTGTGGGTTGGGGGGATTTACAGTATAAATTGGGGACCTTTGACTGTAAGTAGATAGAACATGTTTGAAGGCCTTTTAGAGTTTTGTTGCATCCAAATGCAATTGTGTGGCATGAAAGGACATAAAAGCCTGATATATGACCGAAGTAACTATTCAGGTCACAGAAGCTACTGGAGTGTGACCTGGATGTCCTTTTTAGTTTGGTCCTGGTAGCATTGCTGTCACGGATCAGCGGTTGTGAAACCATTGTGCCAGTAACTGGTTTGACGTTGGGCCAAACCCTGAGGCCTCTTTCGCGCGAGCGTGACGGATTGGCTCCGGAAGCATTCAGTCAAACTCGCACCATTTTGCAAGCAAGTTCAGTCAGTTTTGTCTACGATTGCGTCCAGTTTTTTCTGCGCGGGTGCAATGCGTTTTGATGCGTTTTTCACGCATGTGATAAAAAAAAAAAAAACTGAAGGTTTACAAACAACATCTCTTAGCAACCGTCAGTGAAAAACGCATCGCGTCCGCACTTGCCTGCAGATGCAATATGTTATTCACTGAAGCCCTATTTACCTCTATGGGGCCAGGGCTACAGAATATAGAACAAGCTGCGTTTTTCACGCAACGCAGAAGTGATGTGTGAAAAAAACCGCTCATGTACACAGACACATTGAAATTAATGGGTCAGGGTTCAGTGCGGGTGCTATGCGTTAACGTCACGCATCGCACCCGCTCGGAAAACTCGCTCGTTATTCTTTCACTTCCCCAGTAGTCACCCTTTAAAGCCTCATTCACACATCAGTGTTTCACGTACGTGTTCTCCGCAGACAGCACAAGTCCCCATTCAGTTGAATGTGTGTATTCATACATCAGTGTTTTAGCACGGTCCGTGGGTCCCGTGTTTTCAGCACGGATGCATGTCCTATCTTCCGTGTTCCCGGATCATTCACACCCATTATAGTCTATGGGTCCATGAAAGCCACCGATGCCGTCCGTGTTTCAAGGATCATTAAAAAGAGATGCTTTAAAAATGATTTTTCAGCTGTTCAGTGTCAGTGAAACACGGACAGCAAAAAACGGACACACGGACCCAACACGGATACTTCACAAACAGCTTCACGGATGCATCACTGACCACCTGCTCACAGATTTGAACACGGACATGTGAATGAGGCTTTACTCATGAACAGGGATATTGACTGCTTCCTCCTGGAGGGTCCTGGTGTACTTGGCAGCTGACCCCCTGGAATCATGAACTCTGGAGCCAGCGCCAGGAGACTCAGGAGCTGAAAAAGGCACCAAAACCGCAGACACAGTCTGAACAGGCACCAGGACTAGAATGCAGGTCTCCGGGGATCTAGATGGCACACAAAAACAGGCAGGCCGGGAGCAGAGCTGAAACACTGGACGACTAAAACACAGACTGGGCCAAAGGAGTAGGGAACGCAGACTGAATACGGCAGGAACACAGGCAGGATCAGGTCAGACATGATGGCGGACGCAGATCAGACATACAGACTGAATACGGCAGGAACACAGGCAGGATCAGGTCAGACATGATGGCGGACGCAGATCAGACATACAGACTGAATACGGCAGGAACACAGGCAGGATCAGGTCAGACATGATGGCGGACGCAGATCAGACATACAGACTGAATACGGCAGGAACACAGGCAGGATCAGGTCAGACATGATGGCGGACGCAGATCAGACATACAGACTGGATACGACAGGAACACAGGCAGGATCAGGTCAGACATGATGGCGGACGCAGATCAGACATGATGGCGGACGCAGATCAGAAATACAGACTGAATACGACAGGAACACAGGCAGGATCAGGTCAGACATGAGGGCGGACGCAGATCAGACATACAGACTGAATACGACAGGAACACGGGCAGGATCAGGCCAGACATGGCGGACGCAGATCAGACATACAGACTGAATACGGCAGGAACACAGGCAGGATCAGGTCAGACATGATGGCGGACGCAGATCAGACATACAGACTGAATACGGCAGGAACACAGGCAGGATCAGGTCAGAAATGATGGCGGACGCAGATCAGACATGATGGCGGACGCAGATCAGACATACAGACTGAATACGACAGGAACACAGGCAGGATCAGGTCAGAAATGATGGCGGACGCAGATCAGACATACAGACTGGATACGACAGGAACACAGGCAGGATCAGGTCAGACATGATGGCGGACGCAGATCAGACATACAGACTGGATACGACAGGAACACAGGCAGGATCAGGTCAGACATGATGGCGGACGCAGATCAGACATGATGGCGGACGCAGATCAGAAATACAGACTGAATACGACAGGAACACAGGCAGGATCAGGTCAGACATGAGGGCGGACGCAGATCAGACATACAGACTGAATACGACAGGAACACGGGCAGGATCAGGCCAGACATGGCGGACGCAGATCAGACATACAGACTGAATACGGCAGGAACACAGGCAGGATCAGGTCAGACATGATGGCGGACGCAGATCAGACATACAGACTGAATACGGCAGGAACACAGGCAGGATCAGGTATGACATGATGGCGGAGCAGATCAGACATACAGACTGAATACGGCAGGAACACAGGCAGGATCAGGTCAGAAATGATGGCGGACGCAGATCAGACATACAGACTGGATACGACAGGAACACAGGCAGGATCAGGTCAGACATGATGGCGGACGCAGATCAGACATGATGGCGGACGCAGATCAGAAATACAGACTGAATACGACAGGAACACAGGCAGGATCAGGTCAGACATGAGGGCGGACGCAGATCAGACATACAGACTGAATACGACAGGAACACGGGCAGGATCAGGCCAGACATGGCGGACGCAGATCAGACATACAGACTGGCAAGGACTGGAGCGGCAGAACAACAGAAGCACATACTGATACTGTTGGCAGCACACGGTGCAGATTTAATGTGCACCAAAACCAAACACAAAAAACACATTTTTTGGGTGGCTTTTATGCGGTTTTTGGTGCAGATTTCACCCTTCCATTGAAAAGGGTGAAATCAGCACAAAAAGCAGCACTATATATAAACGCAGGTATGTTGTTGCAAAAACCGCATGTGTTTTTTCGGTGCATTGTTTTGCCACACCAAAAATGCAGCACTGCCAAAACGTTTAGCAGCGCCCGAAGTAACGCACATATAAGCGGTTGTCTTATGCACATAGTTAGTCCACACCTGAGTTTTTATACTTTTCTCGCATTGCGGCACTTGTCAGTGATTGGTCATTGTAGGTTCACCTCTGCGGTGGATTCCGGTGTTCTGTTCCTAGGCTGGAAAAGAATAGAAGAATCTGGCAATCTGGCCGCAGAGATGCGCGTAGCTACGTATAATAAAAGGCAGAAAACAAGTGAGCTCTTTATACTCGCCGTTACCCACTGCACTGTACATAATAATTTTCTCTTTAGGGACTTTCCAGGAGAACAGAACATTGCAGGCCACCCAGAGGTTGTACTGGATAATACTATTGACTATATGTCTTTATTCACACTAGTGATACAGTCTAAGGGCTCATGCACACGACCGTGTGCCCCCCCCCGTGGGCGTATTGCTACCTGCATACAGCGGGTCCGCAATACACGGACACCGGCCGTGTGCATTCCACATCACGGATCGCGGACCTATTCACTTAAATGGGTCCACAATCATGGACATGCGGAACGGAGGCACGTATCGGAACCCCACAGAAGCACTACCGAGTGCTTTAGTGGTGTTTCTGGCCGTGCCTCCGCACAGCAAAAAAGTAGCGCATGCACTACTTTTTCGCTGTGCAGACCGTCGGATGCGTGAAGGGGTCCACGATCCGCATGCGTCTGCCCCACGGTCTGTGCCCGTGCATTGTGGACTGCAATTTGCAGTCCGCAGCGTGGGCGTGGGCCACTTACGTTTGTGGGCATGAGCCCTAATACAAGCATAGTGCAGCCTGCAGTGCGAAGATGACCCACTATATGTAAACGGGATTCTGTCAGCATTTTGAAAGCTGATTTTATCAAAGCTGTCATTACACCATGAAAGACGTAATCCTCCACAATAGGAAGCTTGGGCTCGACCCGCAAATGGTTAAAAAAAAAAAAATATGGCTCTTACACTCACCTTGCCAGTCCACTGACTATGTCGCTCCAACAACGCCCGGTCCCCAATGCGCTCCCCTTCCTGTTCATTTGGTCAGCCTAAAAGATTGTTCAGGAGAGAGCAGTCAGCCAGTCCGATAGACTTGCTTGTGAAAAGCATTCTGCTATGGACTGGAACACATGCAGGTTTGGAAGCCAAAGGGTTAATAGAAATCTGTTACATTATTTTGTTCTTATTATCGGCTTTTAAACAAAATTTTTAAATGGTCGCAAATTTTTCAATCAACTTTGCAGAGATCAGTGGTGCAGGCAAATATAAGAAACTTTGTAATACATCTTATCATAAAAAAATGCTTCTTTCTCCACCCCACCCCCCCCCATCATCCTAAACTAATATGTTGTGCTACATCAGTTTTGAGAGACCAAAACAGATTGCCAGCTCCCCAAAGAATCAGATTACATACTGCCCATTAATGTCTGTGGAGAGGTGACAAGGAATGAGCTGCTAGAGGATGAAAAAGGCATTGTTCATGTCTATTTTCTGTTCAGGGCCTCCACAGATTCTGTAAAAAAACAGGGACAAAATCTCTTGAACTTTTTTTCTTCTGCTAAACGAACGGAATCCCAAGTGAAAACCGAACAGACAGTATTGTAGTCAGTGAGGTCCATTTGGTTCAGTTATGTGCTGATCTGGCACTTGATGTGAACAAGTCCTGAGATATATTACAAAGTTTCTTATATTCACCTGTACTATTAATTTTATACAAGGTTGAAAGGCTTGTGACCATTTAAAGGGAACCTGTCACCCTGAAAATACTGTCCAATCTACAGGCAGCATGTAATAGAGCAGGAGGAGCTGAGCAGAATTATATGTATAGTTTTGTGAGAAAAAGTTCAGCTTGTGTTTTATGCATTTAACTCACAGCATCTTTCTTTGTTTAGGAGTCATGTGGGTGGTCCTATCGGTGATTGACAGTTCTATCTCTATGAGATAGGACCACCCACATGACTCCTGAGCATAGAAAGTTACGGGATTTTACTTTAAAGGGGTTGTCCGGGTTCAGAGCTGAACCCCATTTTCACCTAGACAGCCCCCCTGACAGGAGCATTGGAGCAGTTCATGCTCCGATACTCTCCTTTGCCCTGCGCTGAATCGCGCAGGGCAAAGGAATTTTTTTGAGTTCCGGTGATGAACCGGGCTCTCCATGGGGCTGCCAGGCGGAGGCTTCTGCCCAGCAGTGAGCCCGGTGACGTCACCGAACACACTGCTGGGCGGAAGCCTCCACCTGGCAATGTGTTATTTCAAATAAAAGAGCCGTTGCCCTGCGCAATCCAGCAATCAAATGCTTCGATGCTAACATCAGGGGGGCTGCCTGGTGAAATTATGGATATGTCCGGGTTCAGCTCTGAACCTGGACAACACCTTTTAATTTTTGGCTTTATAAGATGCACCTGATGATAAGACGCACCCCAGGTTTTAAGAGGAAAATAAGAATAAAATATTTTTCATCAGGCCTCTTATCAGATCCTCAGATCAGACCCCCATATCAGGACATCACATCGGACCCCATATCAGACCTCAGATCAGCCTTCAGTGTCAGACCCCCAAATCAGAGTTCCTTGCTAGAACACCATCAGACCTCAGATCAGATTAAAATAAAAAACTCCTACTATGCCATGGTTCCTCTCCACGGCTGGTGGTCTCTGCAGAAGTCACACTACCCTGTCTTTTCCGGCCTGCGCTGCACTGACGGTCAGGACAGTGCAGTGCTGTCCCAGGAAGGGTGCGTACCAGAACCGCTAGCAGCTCTTCACTCCCTGCGCCCGGCACCTAATGAAAAATACAGTAAATACATGAAATATGAAATCCAAGTTATATAAAGCTTTTTTTTCAGGCAGCAATTTATCAATCTGCTCAGCTCCTCCCAATCGGTAACACGCTGCCTGCGGATTGGACTGCATTGTCAGGGTTACAGGTTCCCTTTAATCTATTTGTCATTTGTCGATTCAAAAGGTCTCCGGTATTTTAATATTGTTGACCTATCCTCAAGATAGGCCATCGGTATCAGTTGGGCAGGGGTCAGACACCCTGTATCCCGCCAGGTCAGCTGTTATGGAGCAGCTTCAGCGCTGGAAGTTGGGACTACACAGCGCTGTCTGTAGTGGACGGGCCTGCTTACTGCTATACTGCTGCCATTTACCTCAGTGGGACCAGCTCCATGGAGCTCTGGAGCTACTGCAGACCACAGATGATTGGGTGGGGAGCAGGGTGTCATGGGCATAGGCCATCAGTAGTACCGGAAAAGCTCCTTTAAATTTGGCGCACCTAGAAATTGCATCCCAACACATCCATTCATAGATGTCAATAGAAAGCAAGCTGGGATTTTTTATTTTTTGGAGTATTGCCTTGGCCAGCCCTGCTAGATGCTTAGGATGTTTGCACCAATGTATTTGCATTTGTTACGTTAGTTTTCATAATATTATGCTCATGTGGAACAATCCAATTTAGGCTACGTTCACACTAGCGTTTTTTTTTGAGGATCCGTCATGGATCTGCAAAAACGCTTCCGTTACCATAATACGACTGCATGTATCCATCATGAACGGATCCCGTTGTATTATGTCTTCTACAGCCAAGACGGATCCGTCATGAACACCATTGAAAGTCAATGGGGAACAGATCCGTTTTCTATTGTGTCAGACAAAACGGATCCTTCCCCATTGACTTACGTTGTGTGCCAGGACGGATCCCTCTTGCTTCGACACCTTCATTTAACTGATGATCTATCCTCTGGATAGATCATCAGCTTCTGATCGGCGGGGGTCCGACACCCGGGACCCCCGCCGATCAGCTGTTTGAGAAGGCAGCGGCGCTCCAGCAGCGCCACGGCCTTCTCACTGTTTACCGCCGGGCCGCCCGCCCACTGACGTCACGACTTGTATCAACAAGAGTGGGCGCGGCTAAGCTCCATTCAAGTGAACAGAGCTTAGCCGCGCCCTCTCTAGTTGATACAAGTCGTGACGTCAGTGGGCGGGCGGCCCGGCGGTAAACAGTGAGAAGGCCGCGGCGCTGCTGGAGCGCCGCTGCCTTCTCAAACAGCTGATCGCCGATCAGAAGCTGATGATCTATCCAGAGGATGAAAGTGCAGAACCCCTTTAAACATGACTTTATTTTTTTCTTCAATCTTTCATAATTGGTAGGTAGGTTGGTGTAGGTTGTATGTTGTGTATAGCAAGAGCAAAACACATGATGGACCATGGGCTTTGAATAAAGCATGTGACTGAAGATTTAGCAAGGAGGCGATAAGCCTTTGGTTGGAAACCACATGCCTCAGATTACACCGACGGAATCTATACCCATGGAAAAAATGGTCTCAATTGTCTCGACTCCCGACTGTAGGTTATCTTATTAAGACTAAGTCCTTGTATAGTATTGCAGTCTCTGGAAGTTGGTTACATGCATGTTCTGGGGCGTGCAGATGAAGCAGGAGCGAAACCCGGATCAGGCAGCATTTTATTGTATATGTGATGTTGAAAGAGAAAAACTTTGTAAGGGCTCATGCACACGACCGTATGCCCTCTGTGAGCGGGGCCATATGTCCCGGAGCGGCTTACATCATGCGCACGGGAGCGCACAGCATCATAGGTTACTATGCTAATAACGTATATTAACCATAGGTTACTATGATGCTGTGCGCTCCCGTGCGCACAATGTAAGCCGCTCCGGGACATATGGCCCCGCTCACGGAGCGCATACGGATGTGTGTATGAATATAAAGTATTCTGAATGCTTTTATCTACGGGTCTGCTCTATGTTGTTTCCCTTTTAAAGGCGTACACGATAACGTAAGCTTCCATACTGTGGAGGAACAATGGATATGCTTGCTGCTGGTCGGTTCAGAGATTGAGAAGGTGGTGAGAAAGAGAAAAGGAAAGTAGCCCCCTGAAAATCAGTGGTTTTTGTGCAATCTTGTACCGAAGCATAAACGGCATAAGTGATGGTATAGTACTGTATCGGAGGTCAGGCCTAGACAACTCTGTTCTAGCTTTAGGAGCCAGCCAACAACTACATGGTCTAAAATAAGGCCCCCCTAGTAGTACCATCCCCTGCAGACCCGGTTACTGTGTCCCATAGTCAGTAGCTACAGCATCCATATTGTGCCCCACAGTGTACCCAAAGTGGTTTTACTGTCTCTATAGCGAGTTTACTTTAAAAGGGGACTACAGGAAATTTCTGTCTTATAGTAAGAATAAGATTTGTGGATAAAATGGTTTACTACCACTACCAAGGGGACCTGTCACCAGGAAAATACAGTGCAGTCTGCAGGCACCATGTTGTAGAGCAGGAGGAGCTGAGCAGATTCATATATAGTTTTATGGGGAAAGATTCAGCGTATTAGTCAAATATTTATTTAAAGGCTATAGACTCGTTTGGGGGGCGTTTTATTTTATTTTATTATTATTGCATTCTACTCCTTTTGGGATAAAATACTGGTAGATTTTTATTGGCCTTTATTAAAATTGTGCAGAAGTTGTACTACAGGGGTTAATTGAGAGTGTGTGCATGCAGACCTGCTCAATCTGTAGCTCTGTTCTTTGTACTCCTGACAGCTCCTAAACACTCGCTACAGCTCAGTTCTTGTCACGCTGATAAGAATATATCTTAAATAAGTGCTTCAGGAGATCACAGAAAAGGGATTCACATGAGCTGTCAGATGACAGGATTAATTGTAAACACAGATACACCAATTACGGTCTGCAAATTGAGCATCCGCAAAACACGGATATCGCACAGTGTGGGTTGTGCATTTTGTGGACCACACATGGTCTTCACTGTGATAGAAAAAGCCTATTCTTGTCCACAATTGCAGACAAGAATAGGACGTAATCTTTTTTGTGGGGCCGCAGAATGGAACTACGGATGTGGACAGCACACGGTGTGCTGTCTGCATCTTTTGCAGCCACATTGGAATAAATGGGTTTTTGCAGAACGGATGCGGACCCATTTATACAGCCGTGTAAAGGTAGCCTTATGCTGAGAAAGTGCCTGAAAATGTTAACAAAGTCCAATTGAAAAAATTATGCTTTTTTTTTGTTTTGTTTCCGAAGGCATCCCTAGCCTTTAAATCTCTGTTCATTCTGCTCCTAGGAGTCCTGTGGGCGGTCCCAACCAGTGATTTACAGCTGTTTGTATGTCACTGATGGGACCGCCCACAGGACTCCCAAGCTTAGAATGTGCAGAGATTTAAATGTATACATTACTGAATCTTTTCCCATAATACTATATGTCAATCTGCTCAGCTCCTCCTGCTCTAGAACATGCTGCCAACAGACTGGACTGGATTTGCAGATGTGCCAAAAATATTTGATCTGCAGGGTGTCCAGCTGACGCCCCAACCCCCGATCCTAAGAGTGGGTGATCCATGTACCCTATTTTTCAGAGGAGAACAGGCTGTGCATCACCAGAACTCTCATTATTATCTCTGAGAGCCACAGAAGCAGCTGAGGCCTTTCGCTTAAAAATTGTGTTACAAAGTTATAACGTCCTATCTCGCAAAGAAAAAGCCCAAAAATGCCTATGTAACATTAAAAAAAGGTTATGGCCCAAAAATGAAGATGTGGAGCTTAGAATGAGACGGTTAATAATGGCTTGATTCCATCTAGTAGATGAGTGCTTCTAAGCAGACAGGAGCGTCCTACAGCCCTCGGTGACCGGAAAAGTGCCAACATTTTCACATTACACTAATTATCTTTGCTGCGTGTATCACGAAGCAATATGTTTAAATATCTCCTGCCCTAAAATCTTGGCCTGCGAGTGACTCATGAGGACTGGATTTGGAGACCAGACGTGTAACAGATCTAGTATTTACACGGCAGATGCTGATCCTTCTCTTTCTGTGCCATGGACCAGAAGCCTGAACCCGGTGCAGCCCTGGATATTACAAACCAGGAATGCTAATGGATTGTCCCTGGCCGTACAATCCTGCCTTACTGCTCCGGCCTGTACCGTACTCAGTATTAGGATTTCTATCCTTCCACTGCCTGTAATAATATCCTCAGAATACCAGGATATTGGAGGAGATGGGTGGCTTGTAAGGCTACTTTCACACTTGCGTTCGGTGCGGATCCGTCTGGTATCTGCACAAACGGATCCGCACCTATAATGCAAACGCATTTTTTTTCTTTTTTTTTTGTGTTCATGATAGTGCAAACGGATCCATTTTGACTTTACATTGAAAGTCAATGGGGGACGGATCCGTTTGAAAATTGAGCCATACTGTGTCAACTTCAAACGGATCCGTGCCCATTGACTTCCATTGTAAGTCTGGACGGATCCGCTTGCCTCCGCACGGCCAGGCGGACACCCGAACGCTGCAAGCAGCATTCAGGTGTCAGCCTGCTGAGCGGAGCGGAGGCTGAACTCTGCCAGACTGATGCATTCTGAGCGGATCCGCGTCCACTCAGAACGCATTAGGGCTGGACGGATCCGTTCGGGGCCGCTTGTGAGAGCCTTCAAACGGAACTCACAAGCGGAGCCCCGAACGCAAGTGTGAAAGTAGCCTAAGGTTCCAGTTTCTCCCAGTAGCAATTGACTTAATTGAATGCCAGGGCCTTCTAAAGCCACCGTGGATAGGGCTCTTGGCCATCACTCAGGGGCAGTTACACAGGCCAGTGATCGGGAATGAAGATCTTTTCTTCAGTGACTCGTGGTCCGCTTTTTGGGGAACGGACATGCAGAGGTGGAAATCGCACACATGACCAGTGCTTTCCCCATCCATGTGTCCGTCCTGCAAAAAGATAGATGTCCTATAGTTGGATGCAAAATGCAGACCATGGAGCCATTGAAGTCGATGGGTCAGCAACACCGACGGCATCCATATTTTGCGGACCATATGGTCGTGTGCATCAGGCCTTATGTGGCATAAAATAATGCTGGTTTGTTCTTTGTTGGCATCACATCGCCCTGTATAAACCTGGATATGCTGCCTACAAATGGAAACAAAAGGGGGCAAATAATGTTATCATCAGTCGTTCGACCCTATACTAAAGATAATTGCCGCATGTAAATGCAAGTAATGAGTGCCAGTCGTTACTAGGCAGAATATCTAAAGGAGGGCTGTCTGGAACAGGAGACCCCACAGTAGCTCTGCTTACATTTCATGTGCCCTTTTAGGGTGTTTAGGCTTCATAGTTGGGATAATGGCCCCCTCTAACATAGAATGCTCTGCGCTAGGTTCACATGATCGTGAAATGCGGCAGCCTGTTCCGGCATAGTTACCTGCTGATGGCTGCATGCAGCGGTATTTGGCAGAAGCCTGACATTTGTGCCAGAAAGCCTCTGGATCCTGTCGGATCTCATCGTAGTCAGTGGTGACCCAGTGGTTCCTGGCTTTATCCGGCAGATGGTGGCGGTGATGTGATTCGCCTACGACACCGCTTTCTGTGCCTGGGTGGTACCTCATCTGCACTTGCACTGTTCAGCGTATGTGCAGAAGAGGATCTGTCCAGGGTCGGTACAGAAAGCGGAGAAGCCCCCAGCGCTCATGTACAGTGGACAGGTCATATATGTCCATAGTGGGGGAAAACCCTATACATATTACGAAGACTTGACCTTTTGATTACCTTCACTTCTGCTTTAAGGTTAGCCACGGTTACATGGTGCCTACTGCCTAGAGAGTTACCCGTCTTTACATATTAGTCCTCACGACTGGTTTTCTGTATGTTATAACCTTACGTGTCACCAGTCCAGTGCCTAAAGCGGTCTTGTCCTTGTCTTTCTTCCATTACCCCTGAGATCCCCTCAGGCCATGTTTACCACTGGACACTCGGAACTTGTAGAGACACATTTGTGGGAGCGGTTTCACTCATTTTAGTCACAATCTCTTTAATACGAGGGGTGGTCTGCCTCTCGAGGATAGTTGATAGTTGGAACCTCTTACTCTTAAATAATTGGGGCGGATTTACTAATCCTAAAGATGGCGTCAGCTTAGACCGGCTGTCTACGCCTGCACCAGATCGCTGTGACTCGGGCTGGATGATAAATGTAGCGCCTGGCTAGACATTTTCGCCTAACTCTGTATTGGTTGCTTTGAGACAGAATTTTACGCTATTATTGTGGCACAATTTTGACGGTGAATATCACATTTTAGACCACCCCCCGTTTCCGGCAAAGCCACACCCTTTCTGGTAAACCACACCACCTTATTGAGACCAATGCAGAGGATCTCTAGACGAGCCACATGGCACCCATCTGTGCCAAGCTTTGGAATGGTTTATGTCGAGGTGCACTGACATTAGTAAATGCGGCCCATTGTTTTGCTGTCATCAAAATGATTGGCAGTTTATGTAATACATGGGTAGACGTCCGTGGGCTTCTGGATCTGTGCCTTTGGGCTCCAAAAGATAGGACATGTCCTATCTTTCGCCACTTCCTGCTGATTGGGGTGGACCCATTGAAGTCAATATAGAGTGCACACGTTTTACAGAATTGCTGTTTGCGGTCCACAACGTGGGCACGGTGGCCCCGCGGTCATGTGAATGAGGCCTAAAGTATATGATGATGCTATTTTTGCACCCTATTTTTACTGGATGTTCATTGTGATTCTTCTGCGCCTTGAAATGGGATCAGACAAGTTTACATTTTCAATAGTTTATTAGGGATATTGCTTTCTTATTGTAGGTTTGTGCTGTTTAGCTGTTTTCTAGGCTTTCCGGTAGCTTCCACCTTTCTTACCACACACGAGGACAGCTGTCAGCCTCTCCATTTGGTGGCTTTACAAGATTTTCCAGTTTACTGAACCAGATCAGCCGGCGACTAAACATGTTTCCTAGTCTCTGCTGATTGTATATGGGAGGATAAGTTCTCCGTATTTCGTGCTTAACTCTTTGTATTATCAGTAATAGCAGTATAAAGCTGGCTATACACATAGGAGGATCATCTCCCTGCGCCAGTTTTCCAGCCTAAAAAAGTCACCACAATGATTGCGACTGTTTAGATGTCACTTATAGCAGATTTTGGTTGCAAATATCGATTTTATGCCGCCCTCACCATTTTCCTAAAAATGGGGTGTGTGGAGGACAGAGGGGTCATGGCTTAGTATGATGAACTTCACTTGAGCACATTTTTGGGTCCAATAGAAGCTCCGAGCAGCCACCTATTTCTTTCAGGTGCACGGACTACCGGAGCATGTGCCTAATTTGGGATGAGACCTGCTTTTCATCATAAATTAGTCGCATCCTCCGGCAGAGTGTTTGATAAATCTCCCACTTGGCTGTTGTCAGTGGGATCGGTCGACAGTCTGATGTGCATGCGGGTGGCCCGGCTGACCCCTGATATTTGCCATAGAAGAAGACAAGGGGGTTCAGCCTGCTCAACCCTAAACAAGAGGGGCTAACAGAGGCTTGTCCTAAACCTGTTGCAATAAACGGGTGTGTTTTTGGTGGATATCGCGATAAGTTATGGCAAAATATATGGCCAGTACAAAGAGGACATGTCCCCTTTCCTTACATATGCAAAAAACAAAGTTAGGGTACTTTCACACTAGCGTTTTTGTTTTCCGGTATTGAGTTTCGTCACAGGAGCTCAATACCGGAAAAAAACGGATCAGTTTTATCCTAATGCATTCTGAATAGAGAGCATTCCGCTTAGGATGCATCAGTTCAGTCCCTCTTACGTTTTTTGACGGAGAAAATACTGCAGCATGCTGAAGACCCTTGCCGGAATGCCGTATCTGACATTAATTTACATTGAAGTGTATTAGTGCCGTGTCCGGCATTAAGTGTCTGGCAAAACGGATCCGGCTTTCCGGTCTGCCTATGTGCAGACCTTTAAAAATGCAAAATACCGGAATCCGTTTTTCCGGATGACATCGGAGAGACGGATCTGGTATGTCAGTGCATTTGTCAGACGGTTCCCATTAGTTTGCGTCCGGATTGCAGGATCCGGCAGGCAGTTCCGGCGACAGAACTGCCTGCCGGAATCCTCTGCAGCACCTCCAAACAATATGAAATACTCTACGGGTCCACGTCACCACGGCTGACACACCTCTCCTGACATGTCTGCTTTAGTAAGTACTTGTATTCCCTGTAACATATACGTTTCATATACTCTGTGTTGCATTCCTCACTTATTGAGTGATGAGTGTTACGAGTTGGGGGCGTGTCCCTCCACAGTCCGACACTGGCACCACTGTTTGAATAGTGTCAGAATGTGCAGGGACACCCCCCAACTGGTAAGACATTGAGGGGGATTTGCTCAGAAACTTCTAGTAAGAATAATAGAGGAATGGCACAATATAAGGTCATGGGAATAGATGTTCCAGAATGGTCATTTAATGAGGACCTGTCACCTCTCCTTAACATCTTCATGCATTCCCCATGTAATAACCGTTCTGGAGCCTCTATTCTTATGGCTCCATGTTGTGCCTTTCCTTTATTATTTCTTCTATAAGTTATAGGTATAGAAAGTCAGAAATGCAGCGCTCACCTGCGTATCGTATCAGAGGCACGGATGTGGCTAGGACGAGGCCGACATAAACTGTGCATCAAGCTTCTGGTAAAACAATATCCTTTATTTGATGCGGTAAAATCCATACAGTGCAAGACAAGTGTCTGCATCAAATAAAGGATATCGTTCTACCAGAAGCTGGATCCTCTTACTTTTTGCACTACTAGAAGTGATGAATGAATTGCTAGCAGTCTGCAGTAAGGGTACAGAAGGGCGGTAACTAGTATGGGGGTGTGTCCCTGCACAGTCTGAAAATGGCAGCACTGATTGGATAGAGTGAGACTGTGCGCATAACCCCCCTCTGTACCCTTACTGCAGACTGCTAGCAATTCATTCATAACTTCTAGTAGAAATAATAAAGGAACGGCATAACATGGAGCCATAAGAATAGATGCTCCAGAACTGTTATTACATGGGGATGCATGTAGCTATTAAAACGGGCAACTCAGGAGAGGTGACAGGTCCTCTTTAAAAGGGTCTTGCAGTTTGTTTAAACTGATGATCTATCCTCTGAATAGATCATCAGCATCTGATTGTAGGAGGTCCGACACTGATCAGCTGTTTGAGAAGGCAGTGGCGCTCCAGCAGCGCCGCGACCTTCTCGCTGTTTACCGCAGGCCCAGTGACGTCACGACTAGTATCAACTGGCTTTGGCGCGACTAAGCTCTGTTCACTTGAATGGAGCTTAGTCCCGCCCGCGCTAGTTGATACAAGTCGTGACGTCACTGGGCCTGCGGTAAACAGTGAGAAGGCCGCTGCGCTGCCTTCTCAAACAGCTGATCGGCGGGGGTCCCGGGTGTCGGACCGCCGACGATCAGATGCTGATCTATCCAGAGGATAGATCATCAGTTTCAACAAACTGCAGAACCCCTTTAGGCCCCATATGATCTATACCAGTGTATTACTGTACTGTGCCGGCAGCAGGGAGCGCACGGCGTCATAGCAACCAGTGACGCCGTGCGCTCCTGCTCTCAGGAGGGATCCAGGCCGCGGTTCCACGGCCCGCACACGGCTGTGAAACACGGCCGTGTGCATGGGGCCTTAAAGGGAACCTGTCATCAACTTTATGCTGACAGAAATGCTGATTTCAGCGCTTTGTCACTCATGAGGTAAAAGTAACTGGTTGCTGAGAACCAGCATCATAATCATTGTAGCACAGGCCTTGAAAAGAGTCACATCTACCTGAGAAGAGTCATGGTTATTCACAATCTCCTGCTCTCCCTGTCCATCTGCTGATGATTGGCCGTTCTCTCCTAGGTAGAAGACTGTCAGTCATCAGCAGGTGGGCAGGAGAGCAGGAATTCATGAATAACCAGGACTCTTCTCAGGTGGCCGTGACTCTTCTCCAGGCCTAGTCTGCAACGATTGTGATGTTGGTTCTCGGCAACCACTTGCTTTTAACTTATAAATGACAGACCGCGGAAATCATCTCACCTGTCTCTACTTTATGCTGCCGTTAGTATGGGCAGAATTAAGTTGATGACAGTTTCCCTTTAAGGTAGAATATAATTATTTACTAAAACGGGAGTGGTGTCAGTTCCTCTTTAAAGGGATTTCTTCACCTAGTTAACCATTTTCTATATGCCCTTATTAGGGCCATAATGTGAGGGTCCTTTGCTCGGGAGCCCCCCACTGTTAGCCAGAATGGACCTTGTGTAGATCCAACCGGATGAAGGGAGTTTTACAGGCAGTGCTCCCTGGGAAAAGATTATGCAAATTAGCACTCTTCCAGAAGAAAGAAAAAGCTATTTTTTTTTTTTTTTTTTTTTTGTAGCTACCCTTAAAGGGGTTGTGTCACTTCAGTAACTAGCATTTATTCTGTAGAGAAAGTGAATACAAGCCACTTACTAATGTATTGTGATTGTCCATATTGCCTCCTTTGCTGGCTAGATTCATTTTTCCATCGCATTATACATTGCCCGTTTACAAGGTTATGACCAGCCTACAATCCAACACCAGTGGCGGTGCTTGCACACTGTAGGAAAAAGCACCAGCCTATGTGAGTTTCCATAGTCCTTGCCACCAGAGAGGCCGCCACTTTTTCCTATAGTGTGCAAGCACGACCACCACTGATGGATTGCAGGGTGGTCTGTAACCATGGAAACAAGCAGTTTATAATGTGATGAAAAAAAAATGAATCCAGCCAGCAAAGGAGGCAATATGGACAATCACAATACATTAGTAAGTGCCTTGTATTAACTTTCTCTACATAACCTACCGATATGCCCCCATTGTCTAAGATGGGATAACCCCTTTAAGTCAATTGTGGACCCATGGAAGCGTCTAGAAACATGACGAGGAATTGTAACCTAACCGGAATGCCAGACGGAAGCATGGTTGCAGAGGTATTTCTCCTGTCCCTCAGTCATCCTCCACGGACAATGTTGTGATGTACGATGTGAAGAACCATGGCTTTGATGTTGCAATCCACCGGCATCTGTAGACGTGATTCATGAAGGAAGTTTCCTTGTGATGAAAGCGGATGATACAAGAGGCCGAGCAGCTGCAACACTTCCTCACTCTTTGTTTTCGAGTGCCAGCTCTTGTACTTGTAAACAGGTTTGCCGTGTTTCCAGAAGAAAATACACCGGTATCGCTCTGGTATCTCGCCTTAGGAAACCATTAACTTAATTAGAACCTTGGTGGTTGTATGTGCAACATGAGTTGCGTTTCCTCCCAGACTTGTACCAAGAAAAGTGACATTGCTCTGCACTTAGACGACACCTATTCTTCTTTGTGTGAATGTTACGGTCAATGTCACTAGTGCGTTGGAGAGGACACTTCCGACTACAGAGATCATTTATGGGTTGTCCATGGTACTGTTCTAAGTGCCAACACAAAAGGCAGTGGTCGGGGACCATATTGTTTATTTCTCATCATTGCGTGTTCATGTTTCCTATATAGGGGATGAAGGATCGTTGCTGCGATCGTTCGCCCCTATACCGGTTCTTTTATGTTGCTGCCCACGAATGATGATTTCATGTGCTGCGTAAACGATCGGATCTCCCGTCAGACAAGGGTTTTCTCATTTGTCAGGTGATCGGTGGAGCGTTGACACCGGCCGTTTATCAAGTTGCAGGGGTTAAAAGGAGCGAAGGACCTGTCTGCCTGAAAAAACAGCCCTGAATTTCACCGCGATCTGCTGTGGGTTGTTGCTGTGTGAATCTGGAGCCTTTACAGTACCAGCAAAGTGGATGAAATTTTAACAATTCTGCAGCGTCATTTGACCTCCAGCCTGGATTTTAAATCCGCAGCGTGTGAAATTATACTGCAAATTTCCACTATCTTTAGATTGGATTTGGGAAGAAAATCCCTTTGTGAATCCTTCACACATCACACGTTTCGATGAGCCCGGAGGCATTTATAAAGAGGCGATCCCCCATACCGTGCGGATAACGGTTATGTGAACTCATCCAGTATTTATGAGACGGTACATTACCAGTGTCTTCTATCAGCAGTACCACTCTGACAAGTGGTGGACTGAGGGCAGACGGGAAGAGTTAATTACGGTAAATGTCTGTGCTGGCTTTCTAGTGTGTACTCGTAGGAATATATTGTGTGCGCCTACATTTCCTGGTATATATGGCACTACCTATATGCTGGATGGAGGGTATTGCATGCCCATGAGGTCCAGTATCTACTGTGTTAAGGGAATCTGTCACCCTGATTTTGGACTATTATCTACAGTAATATGTGAGTAGTCCTGCAGATAAAGAATCTACTGCCCGTTCACCTGCTGTCAGCTCTCAGAGCTGCACTGAAATACATGGTCTGTCCTCTGCATTATGTTAGAACAGCACAGCAGTGTGGACTGTGTATTTCAGTGGGGGAACGGGGGGCAGCAGGAACATAAAAAATAGTGATCTGGGCTCCCTATCTTTAAGACTACTCATGTATTATTATACATAATGGTCCAAAATCAGGGCGACCAATTTCCTTTAAAGGGGTTGTCTCGCTTCAGCAAATGGCATTTATCCTGTAGAGAAAGTTAATACAAGGCACTTACTAATGTATTGTGTTTGTACATATTGCCTCCTTTGTTGGTTTGATTCATTTTTCCATCACATTATACAATGCTTGTTTCCATGGTTACGACCACCCTACAATCCAGCATTAGTGGCCGTACTTGCACACTGTAGAAAAAAGCACCAGCCTATGTGAGTTTCCATAGTCCTTGCCACCTGAGAGGCCGCCACTTTTTCCTATAGTGTGCAAGCACGAACACCACTGATGGATTGCAGGGTGGTATGTAACCATGGAAACGAGCAGTGTAGTCCATCAGATGTGGTCGTGCTTGCACGCTATAGGAAAAACCACTAGTTTATGTGTGTTTCCACGGTCCGGGCCACTAGAGAGGCTGGCGCTTTTCCCTATAGCCAGCAAAGGAGGCAATATGGGTAATCACAATACATTGGTAAATGTCTGTTATTAATGGGGTTGTACCCTTATTTCTACCCAGGCAGCCCCCCTGAAGCTAGCATCGGAGCATCTCATGCTCTGATGCACTCCCTTGCCCTACACTAGATCGCGCAGGGCACGGGTTCTTTTGTTTTCAATAACATACTGCCGGGCGGACTTCCACCTGGCAGTATGTTTGGTGACGTCACCGGCTCTGATGGGCGGGCTTTAGCGCTGCCCTAGCCCAGGGGTAGGCAACCTCCGGCTCCCAGCTGTTGTGAAACTACAACTCCCAGTATGCATACTTGCTCTGCTCTTCTAAGAACTCTTATAGAAATGAATGGAGCATGCTGGGAATTGTAGTTTCACAACAGCTAGGAGCCGGAGGTTGCCTACCCCTGCCCTAGCCGGTATACTGGCTAGAGCAGCACTAAATCCCGCCCATCAGTGCCGGTGACATCACCGGGGTTCCTGGCAGCCCATAGAGAGCCCCGGTACGTCACTGGATCTCTAAAAAAATGCCTTTGCCCTGCGCGATCAGGTTCCCCCTAGTGCCACCAGCTGGTATCCCCCCCCTAGTGCCACCAGCTGCCTCCCCTAGTGCCACCAGCTGCTCCCCCCTCAGTGCCACAGCGTTGGTCATGCTATGCTGTTTCAGTAACTCCCGTGGAAGTGGATGAGAGTTATACGGACCTGCATGGCAGTCTGTCTGGATGTTTCTGTAATCCTGGACGCCTCTGGCTACTGCATAGGATGGGTATTCACTTCTAAGCCGTGAATGGTCGAAATGGGAATAATTCTTTAACATCTCATTTAAACCGCCACCATATTGTTATACAGGGTGTTATTAGGTTTGTAAAAATGTCTCTCTTCAAATTGTCTCTGACATTATACAAGAAAAAATGAAGCTATAAATTTGCCCATGCCACCTGTCATGTGGGCAGTCATGGTCTCGGGAGTCCTGGCTTGCACGCTGGCTCCAGCAACGCACTGGCAGATGAAGTGGAACCAGTACACCTGACTTCACAGGGTATAACCTCAAAAATGCTCTTCTGAATGGGCAAACTTTTTCTAGACATCTCTGGAACGCCAGCCAGGGCTGCAGGACCACTCCTGAGACCAGGACCAGCCATGTGATTTTTCACAAGTAGCGCACATTATAACCTTTTTATATCTTTTAAGCTGTAAGTGATAGATAAGAGTGACAGTTTTACAAACCTACGTTGCCACAGGCTTCTTACAGTATGTGATCAGTTTCCCATTTGACTATAAGTGCCTCTCTTACAGCCATTGTAGATACCTTCACAAATCTAGAAACAGACAATGTCTATGATCCACCTAAGTCACCTCTGAGGAGCGACACTCCATGTTCTTAAATCTCATCTCATTTTTAAGGCCCGGGACGATTCACACATATAAAGCTGCTGTTTATGAGGTATACGTATCCTGCTCAAACAGCCTTTTCACATTCTTTCCCTGAAGAGAGAGAACGGCTCGCCGGTGGGAATACCGCTCAGGCTTTGGCTCTGATGCCAGAATATGATCATTGGGGAGAACTGCAGCGCCCGTGCTGTTGGCTGGAACAGCCGGAGGTTCAGGCATTGCGATCAATTATCCCAGTGGCGGTAGAATATTTGCGGTGGTGACCTCTTACCTTGTTTAGACCCTAAACACCATGTGACCAAGCACCTGCTCTCAATAGCATAAGCACTAATATGAAGAAGACTTAAATCGTTTACATGTATGGAGACCTCTTGAAGGTGACCTCTTTCCAGACAGAAGAGAGTTGCATCACTTCCCCTGTCCAAGCTTATGACATATGTCCTAAACATATAGAATTAAATGGGTTGTCCATAATTTATTTTTTAATTCCCTTCCAGCAGGACCATACTTACCTGCTCCCTGCCCCTTGGTTCCAGCTCCATGGGTCTTCACTGCACTTCCAGTCCTCAAATACAAACTTCCTGCACAGAAGGAGCCACCAATCTGACCCCCAATGTTAATCAGACCTCAGATCAGAGCCCCAATGCTAATAAGGCCCCAATCAGAACTCGGCTTAGACTCCAACGTTAATTAGACCTCAGATCTAATCCTCAGATGAGATGCCAATGTGAATGACCCCCAATCAGACCTCAGATTAGAGCCCCAATATGAATGACCCCCCAGACCTCAGATAACAGCCCCATTATGAATAATCCTCCCCCCAATTCAGACCTCAGATCACACCCCCAATGTTAATAAGACCCCAATAACACCTCAGCTCAGACCCCAATGTAAATGACCCCCATTCAGACATCAGATCTCCGAATGTGAATGACCCCGAGACCTCAAATAACAGCCCAATTATGAATAACCCCCCCCCCCCCATTCAGACCTTAGATCAGATCACTGAATGTGAATGACCCCCCAGACCTCAGATAACAGCCCCATTATGAATAAACCTCCCCCCGCACCGCTCTTTCCTCCTGACACGTAAGCGTACACTATGACCTGACGCTGTGTGACATCAGGTCATAGTGTGCTGGAGAAGAAGATGGACGAGCTGTGGAGCGACACCCTTACAGGAGAGGTAAGTATTTTATCTCACTGGCACTGGGGACATGGCTAGGAGGGGGAGATAGTGGCAGCTGATGGCACTGGGGAGCAGCTTGATGTCACTGGGGGGGGGGGGGGGGGGGGCAGCTGATGGCACGGGGCTGATGAGTTTTTTTTAAGAAAAATGTTCTTTTAATTCGTTTTTTGTTATTAGATTAATCAATAGAATACTCGATTACAAAAATAGTCGATATCTGCAGCCCTAATGTCTGGTAACTACTCGGAATGGCTTTAATACATACCCCCTACTAGTCGCCGCAGTTCCATCACATGTTCTACGATTAGCGGCTAAAATTAACCTGTTGGTGGTGAGGGCGCGTTCTAAAGTGCCCACTTCTGTCAGGGACTATTAGCTGCTTTAGGTATGTGAAGAATGCATTTTGGCCACACTCCCTTCAATTCTCCAAAAAAACAAAGTCCGTGGAAATAGCTTGTGAAGTGCGTGACATTACAGCTGCTTTGATCATGCAGAGTATTTATAGTGGAAGAGTCCCAATGTCCAAAAATGTCACACCCAGCCGGGCACATGAGTTGTAAACAGACCTTTGGTTATTCAAATATATTGTTCCTAATGATTGAACCGTAAACATATTGGACAGTGGTGCGAAACGGAATACGGAAAAAATGAAGAGCTTTCAACTATGTCGCACAATCGCGAGTGGGATGTGGTCTAACTATAATCCAACCAGGGACACTGTACTCACCATCAGAAAAACAGAAAGGGCTAAAACTAATAAAAACTGCCAAAAAGACAAAAGAACGCAGACTGGGAGTAGTGACTTACCCTCAGGAGCTGTAGGTAAGTCACTGACAAATCTAATGATGGATGTGACACAAGCAAGGTGAGAACTGAACAGCCACACCCCACTGGATGTTTGCGTCTTCCTGGGGCCATTGTACTTACATACGCCCCCTATGTACAGTAGGTGTAACGTCTACTTTTGTGTTTTACAAGAAGACCCAGTACATTTTGTTTTGTCCTGTTAATGCTCATCAAGTGTTAAACTAAAACTTTAACCAGGATCGGTCATGTTTTAGATGCATCCGGTCAGAGATGATTCTTTTCTGTCGATGCCTATGAAAGGTCTTATTATGTTGATGTAAGACTTTTCTATGTAGTTTTGTATTAATATAAAGTCCAACTCCTCAAGGGCTTTTGCTTGTCTCTTTTTTTGTCATGATAATTAGGGCTGCAGTAAACGATTATTTTAGTAATCGAGTATTCTACCGATTATTTTTACGATTAATCGTGTACTCTAATAAGAAAAAATGAATTAATAGACTGTTTTCCTTTATAAAAACTCATCAGACCCCCTTCCATCAGTCCCCAACACCCTTCGTTCCCCCCGTGCCTTCGGCTCTCCCCCACCCCAGTGCCTTCGGCTCTTCCCCACCCCAGTGCCAGGACGAATCTGTTTTCTACTGTGCCATATAGGGGTGCGCCGAAAATATCGGCCGAAAATGCACCTAATCCATTTCGGCCGATATTTGTACATATCGGCAGAAAATAGCGGGGAGGAGCTGGGGGCCGGTGCGTTCACTGTTCTCCGGCCCCCAGCTCCAGTAGTTATAAAAAGTGTGCAATTAATACGGATTCTATTCATGAGGCCCCCTCTGCAGTAGAACATTCAATACAGCCACATCCTACTCACAGGGCTGTTATCTTAATGCTGGCCGGCCGGGCAGACGAGCGGCAGCGTCACGACTGACGTCATGTGCCCGGCCTACTTTCTGAATGAAGGAGGCGGCGCAGGCATGTGACGTCAGTCGTGACGCTGCCGCTCGTCTGCCCGGCCGGCCAGCATTAAGATAACAGCCCTGTGAGTAGGATGTGGCTGTATTGAATGTTCTACTGCAGAGGGGACCTCATGAATAGAATCCGTATTAATTGCACACTTTTTATAACTACTGGAGCTGGGGGCCGGAGAACAGTGAACGCACCGGCCCCCAGCTCCTCCTCCCAGTCCCTCCCCGCTATTTTCTATTAATTGTACAATGGGGGGGGGGGGTCTGTGGATGGCACTGTTATGGGGTGGGGGGGGGTCTGTGGATGGCACTGTTATGGGGTGGGTGGGGGTCTGTGGATGGCACTGTTATGAGGTGGGGGGTCTGTGGATGGCACTGTTATGGGGTGGGTGGGGGTCTGTGGATGGCACTGTTATGGGGTGGGTGGGGGTCTGTGGATGGCACTGTTATGGGGTGGGTGGGGGTCTGTGGATGGCACTGTTATGAGGTGGGGGGGTCTGTGGATGGCACTGTTATGGGGTGGGGGGTCTTTTAAAAATATTTGGGCAAAAAGGCAGTTTCGGTTTCGGTCAAGGGGTATCCTGAATTTTCGGTTTCGGACCAGAATTTTCATTTCGGTGCACCCCTAGTGCCATATTGTGTCAGTGAAAACAGATCTGTCCCCATTGACTTACATTGTGTGTCAGGATGGATCCGTTTTCCTCCGCATAGTCAGGCAAACACCAAAACGCTGCAAGCAGCATTTTGGTGTCCGCCTCCAAAGCAGAATGGAGGTGGAACGGAGGCAAGCTCATGCATTCTGAGCGGATCCTTTTCCATTCAGAATGCATTAGGGCACTGTTTTGGACCGCTTGTGAGAGCCCTGAACAGATTTATTATTTTTTCGCACAGATTTTGACCTGCGGTGCAGATTTTAAAATCCGCAGCATGTCAATTTATTTTATTTTTCCTTACCGGGTTTTCTCCATTCACTTAGTAAAATCCGCACCAAATCCGCAACAATTGATGCGGATTGACCACACAGATTTGCCTGTGGATTTCAGTGCGGATTCTCCGCACATGAATCCTGAACGTGTGCATGTACCCTAAATTTCTTCACATACCACCTTGACTTTTTCCCTTAGATACGACTATTTTAACCTCTACAATATGAGGATCTTCTCAAGATGGCTCCTTTGCCAGCTCTCTGAGGCCAAAATTGCTTTCCCTCACTTCCCATACATGCTTGCTGTGGCCATCAGCTCCCTGCCAGCCAATCAGATTGGATTACTGAGAGACACGCCTCCTCACTCTGAAGCCTAATGCAGGCATGCAGTGTGAAGGACCGCCCCTCCGTCTTCTGTTTACAATGAACCAGAGACAGACGAGCAATAGCGACGGTCTTTTAAGGGAGCAGTAGAAAGGGACAGGAGACGTTAACGAAAGCTGTTATTATAAGGTAATTACAGATCTTTTGACAATCATTGACAGACTAACGCAGGTATACATGCCTAGCTCTAATAAACTACTAAATATATAAAAAAAATATGACAATTACACTTTAGGAGAACCTACAGTACTTGTAATATCTTGGGTTGGACGGCACTCCTCTTGTGTCGTTCGGTACGGTGCTCAATGGTAATGGAGGTAATGTAATGAGAAGTAAACCACGGCACTCGTATTAGTAGTTTTGAAGATTTTGTATTTTCATTTCATTTTTTCATTTTATTCATCATTATTTTTCATTTCATTTATCATTCCATTTTTTATCAGCATCCAGGAATAGTATATGCAAAACTGGCCAACGTTTCGGTCCTAACACGGGACCTTGTTCACGGCCTGGAGTAAAGTAAATGTATTACATCAGGGTATTTTTTTACATAATAAATAAATTCATAGTCAATTCATTAATCTTGGTATACTTGTATTCCTGACAGCTCTGGGCATCTTTTCTTCTAATTCTTTGTTGTACCATTCCTCTTTTGGTCATGTCTAGACGTGTATGAATGGATTGCCAGCAGGTCTGGTTGGGGGTGTGACACTGCCAGCACTGATTGATTAGTGTCACTGTGCACCTCTGCACACCCCAACTGGTAACACCTAGGTGGACCAGCAAGCGATTTATTTTATTTTATTATTATATTATTATTTTAATTTTTTTACCAATCTTTGATCAGATGGCCACACAGATCTTTTGTTATACACACCAACTACTGGTCTGCGTTGGACAGAAATTGGGTGTAATACAGCCCTATGCCACGTTTTTAGATCTCGTTCGGTTTACTACGGGAACCTTATCTTCTGTAGTCATTCTTTTGTAGATCCATCTTCCTGAAGACAGTTCCTGACCTCTGCACTATGATGGCGCACTGGGGTTATTCATCAGTGTCTCATTGTAACGTGGCATCATGCCCGGCAGATCACTGTCTCTGCCCCTTTGCTAAATGGTGAAAGTATTTCTGTGGGTCACCTGATGTGGGGTGGCGACTGGCTGCGGCTTTTTTGTGACATTTTAAAAAGATGTACTTCATAAATGTGATCTTCTGTCAAAACCTAACCTCTGAAAGAGAGGTGTGGGAAGGCGCAGCTCACCAAAAGTTGCAAAATTTAGCGCACAGTGTTGCACACAACATCACTTTCGACATTTTTAGGCCAGAAATCAGACTTAGCTGATAACACACAAATTTTTATAAATGATTTTGGTATTTTAAAATGCATTCTCAGTAAAGGTTCCGTATCAGCATAAAATCCATAAAAAAAATATTAAAATGCCGTATGCCACTCGCTGAGAAGAGCTCATATCGATGACTAGATGCAACATATGGAGTTCTACAAAGTTCTGTACTTACTAAGTACTCCGGATTCTCCTCCAACTCCTCCGCATTAAACAGCATATGAAGCAGCCAAGGTCTAATATATTTGGCTTGCACAATAAAGGGGAAAGTGCTAAGTCTTGGTGGGAGGAAGATGTTTTCTTAATTCAGAAAAGGTCATCAGCTGCCCTTACATTTCACAACAATACTTACAGCACAAAATAGGGTGTCATATCAAGTGTATTGAAAATGACTTGGATATAAAAAAAATAATAATATTGTAACGCATTTCAGACTGAGCAGGAATGGGAAGGTATAGTGCGTTTTAGCTTGTAGCACTTTAAACTTGGCATATTTCAGCTCCACCACCACTAGAGAATGATAGGCCATTTGTGTGCTCGCCAGTTAGGAGTCTATGATGATTAAGTACATCGGGGCGGGGGATCCTGAAATAGTATTTAGCCTTTCGGAAAGTCACTTCAGCCTGCTTTGATCTAGATTGCTTTGATGCATTTTACAACAGTCTTGTCAATTCATTTTACTTAGATTGCTTAAAAAATAGGATTACATAGGTGGAATATTGATATTTTTAAGAGTTGGCACCAAGTCAGCACTCTCATCTATGTGATATATCTATCTTACTTATATGGCCTATGTCCAGTGCCTATGGTGTCTTATTGATCATATGGTGCTCATCTTGCTGATCGGGGTATGTGGGACTATATGTGGCCATTGCAGTAGGATGGTTCTTTGCTGACGTCTTATCAGGCTGTCCTGGTAGGTGTGAAATTTGAAATTGGACTCTCAAAGTTGACAGTTTATCATAGAGGAAAAGTTTGGTTCCCACACCATGTTACGATACTTAAGATACTCCTACCAGGTCATTAAAATACTGAGTATGCAAATTGTTGCAGGAATAGTATGAATAAAGTCATATTTAAAGGATTTTCCAAGTTGTGTAAAAAAAATATAAAGCATTATAAATCTGAGGAGGGGAGGGAAGATCCTGTGCACAGCATTTGTCTCTTCACTGCCTGGAAAAGAGAAAACCATGCAGCTGCTCAGTATCTGAGGCAGAGCCTCCAACCCTGAGTCTGTGCTGCTTACGGTAGAAGGTGTTCAACTTTGTCTAAGAATCCAGTGGGAGGGGAGACACAGGACAGTCAGCTCAGCCAGCAGATCCCGGCAGTGCAGGGGGGAGTGACTTGTCACTCCAACCAGCACAGCCTTCACAGTGACGTTCCGTACACAAAGGCAGCCCTGCTTCCGCAGGCTTGTCATCAGAGCAGGGAAAGAAGCTCTAGGAGAACATGGTCACTGGAGATGAAGGAAGTGACCTGAAAATCCTTTACATTTGTTTAGTTAGAAGCATACAAAAAAGTAACCTGGACAAGCCCTTTAAGTCACTATGCCATGTTTGCTCATATGTCCAGAAAAGTGGGTTTGGGTTCCAGACCTCTTGGTCACCAAGTTTTTTTTTTTATCCAGACATTTTCTGGCAGGCACTGTGGCAATTATCTTTGAAGGAAACCTGTCACATTCCACCTGGTGTCTGAACTGCAGGAAGCATGTTATAGAGCAGGAGGAGCTGAGCAGATTGATTGTATAGTTTTATGGGAAAAGATTCAGTAAAACTTGCAATTTATACATTTATATTCATGTTCATTCTGAGCTTTGAAGTCCAGGAGGCGGTCCTATCAGTGATTGACAGCCTCCCCTCTATGACTGTGTATACAGAGATAGCTGTCAATCACTGATAGGACCTTCCCTGTATGACTGTGTATCCAGATAGAGCTGTCAATCACTGATAGGACAGCCTCCTTGATGTCGAAGCCCAAAATGAGCAGGAATATAAATGTATAAAGTTATGCTGATTATTATCTGTCTGCTCTTCCTGCTCTATAACATACATTATATTTTCATAGTGACAGGTTCCCTTTAATGTTTTATGCAGTTTGAAATTAATTTTAGTGGTCAGAAATTCCCTTTAAAGGGGTCTTACAGTGCAAAAAAAAATTGGTGTCAGCAGCTCAGAGTTGGTTAAAAATGTACTTCCTACTCCCGTGTGAGCACATAGAAAATGGCCACTTATTTACTGGCTGAGGTGGGTCACTGCTGTCACATTGATTGTCTGATCAGGCACTTTCTATGTGTCAAATCGGAAGCAGGCAGTAGAGAGTGGCGGAGGCCCGGGCAGTGGCAGGACGGCAGGGAATCGGTGAGCGGAGTATTGGTTCTTTTATGTTTATCAGTCACATTTTGTTTGAGCTGGTAAACCCCTTTAATGCTCTACTACTTTTAGAGTGATTTGTTTCTCATCTATTACCATATCTGAGGGCAACATGGAGCGTGATGATATACAGTCCCCATGCTCTAAAAAGCTGTTTTTATGCTGCCGGGTCCTACTACCCCCACCCACACATAGATATGAAAGATAAAAAGAAAAGGAGGCAGCTCCACGTGTGCTGTGTCGGTATGTAAAGAGATAGGTAAACACCATATTGTCCTGATGAAGAGGGATTTTCTAGCCTCGAAACGCGTAGACTATTTCCTGAATAAAGCTACCTTTTCAACTTACTGGTGACCGCGGTTGCAGCTTGGATCATACCGCATGCTGGTCAGTCACCAGAAATCACCAGCAAGGCATTTTACAGTGACTCCTCACAACCCCCTATGGTAAGCGTATCCTAATCTGATATTGTCCTGATGAAGAGGGATTTTCTTCCCTCGAAACGCGTAGACTACTTCCTGAATAAGCGCAAAAACACAAAATGCAATCACATTTTGTGTTTTTGCGTTTGTATCTGTATTTCGCCATAGCAATCTGCACCTGCTAGGGGTTGTGCGGGCTGAATCCCCCATACTTCCTGAATAAAGCTACCTTTTCACCCAACTGATGACAATGGTCTGGCTTTCTTTGAGCAGCGCCATAGCAAGCAGTCAACCATCAAATTATTTTTCTCTACTTCTGGACACCCACACATAGAGATTGGCAGCTTTGTATGTATACATGTATGCAGGTCAATCACTCTGTGTGGGTGGGGGACGTACGACTCTTAGGCTTTCTCCATCGGTCTTGATATTGATGGCCTTAACAGCTGAAAATGCTGCATAAAATAATACCACATTTTTTTATCAGCAAGCTCAACATGTCCCTCTCTATCATATGCTGCCGTCCAGTAGGGAATCATTGAAGACCTGACAGATCCGTTTTATCTCCCATGGTCATTATACCTGCTAGTAAGTGGTTTGCTGTGGTGGTAGGTGACAGTGCAGACTGGAAAAGACCATGTCTGTTGTTTTTATTATTTATAATGTTTTTAGCTGCAGTTTTGATGATTGACAGTAGACATCTCTCACGACCATGTGAACATTGTTGACATTCAGCACTTCAACACCTCAGTGCTCTGGGGAGTAGCACTTAAAATTGTGCTCTGGTTGCCACCTGGCTCCTAAGGAGATGGCTGAAACCGCTGAGATAGAACTGTATAGAGTTCCCCACGAGAACTGGTAATCTTACAGTGGTGCTAGATCGCTGTATTTCGTTTCAACCTGAAGTGAGTTATTCTTGAAGGATGCAAAAGCATCTTGAATCTCATCCCATATCTTGTCTAGGATTGGATTCTAATGGATTTTCCAGGAGAATAATTTTCCAGGGAGCTGAGTGGATGGAACCTTCATTATGTTTCTAGAGCCACCAGAAAACAGCAGATCGGTGGGGTTTCCAGGTGTCGTACCCCACCGATCTAATAATAATGACCTATTTTGAGGTTAGGTCATCAATATCTAAAAACTGGACAACACTCTTTAAAATAACAAACTATTATATTACTCACCTCACTGATTCACTTCCTCTGCTGTTGGACCACTGCTCTTGTCTCTGCTTCTCCTCACATCCTGGTCCTTTACTGCCCACTCAACCAGTCATCTGCTGAGGTCAGTAACTGCTGCAACCAGTGATTGCCTGGGCAGACAGTCCAAGCCACATCCTGCATGGCAAGTCTTAGGGCTGTACTACACCAACAGATTATCTGACAGATTTTCTGACAAATGATTGGTCAGATGTTCATTTACACACACAGATCTTTTGTTATACTAACTATTGGTCTTATTGGTCAGATAATCTGTTGGTGTAATACAGCCCTTAGAATATTATGTGCAGAGGATTGAGGACTTGAGCAGTGACTGAACAGCAGCTGGAGGTAAGGCAAGTAATGATGGTTTGTTGTTTTAACTCACTTTGATCCCATTTTAATTATTCATCGGGAAACTTTGTTCTTTGGGAACAATGATTTTTTGCACGTGCCTTCAGCCTGCCTCCTTAAACAGAAGATTCATGCTTACCTGCTCCCGTTCTCCACACTCTATCTCACGCGCTGTTTACATCCACCGCAGCATAACCATGGTCCCATACTCTGCTGCAACCAATGACTGTTTTTTGCGGTGACGCAGCCCCAAACAGCACGTCACCACTGAATCCAGTCATGGACCATGCCCAAGCTGCAGCAGATGTAAACCCCATGTGGGGACCGGAACATGCGACAGGCAGTGTGGAGGAGCAGAGCAGCAGGTAAGCCTGCATCTTCTGTTTACGGAGGCAAGCTGGGAGCAATTCCCAAAAATTCTAAGGGGTTGTTCAGCCCCATGAACCTTTTACTAAAAGCTTATAGTTCTATGAAATAACCAACTGAGTAACATTCACTCTCCTGATCCCACTCCTCTGTCATGCTGCCACTTTCAGGGTCCACTGCCCATCTCTCTATCCAGTCCTCCAAGAAGCAGAAATGAACCGCAGCACTCCCATGTCTTCAAGAAGTAGATAGTTTATTCACCAAATTGTGCGACGTTTCGACCTTACACGGTCTTTCTCTGTTTAAGAAAGACCATGTAAGGTTGAAACGTTGAACATTTTGGTGAATAAACTATCTACTTCTTGAAGACCTTGGAGTGCTGCGGTTCATTTCTGCTACTTGGATGTCTGGGGACCACGGACGGGTACCCATCACCGCTGGCACCACCACTATACAAACTAAAGAACCTAACCTGAAAGTGCTGCTACACATCACAATGAACTTTTCTATCCAGTCCTCCAGAGATTATGTTTTATGGATATGTGACTGCTGCAGCCAGTCACATTAGTGACCACAGTGGTGTCCAGTCACTGGCTGTAGCGGTAATCTTAGAAGTGTTGGTTGCAGCCAGTGATTGAGTACAGGGGTAACATGTCCATGTGCATACATCATCACTGGAGGCCAGGATACATAGACTGGCAGAAGACACTGAGCTGGGCTGGGGTATCGGTAAGGTGAGGGTTACTTGGTTGGTTATTTTATAGCACTGTAAGCTTTTGGTAGACATTTCTACCCCTTTAACCCTTTACAGACTGGCACTCCAGGAGCACTAAAACATTTTACAAGTGGCTTGTCTGATAGTCAGCTAAAGGGAGGATTAACATTTTTGTAGTTTTAGCCCTTTCTTTCCGTGTCATGTGAGTGGTGTATAGAAAATCAGCTGGGATCATTACAGCCAGCACTTTTCTATATGATACATGATGCAGATCCTATTATGATTATTCAGCGTAGTTTTATGTGTTTGTCTTCTTATGTGGGTAACAAATGACACAAAAATAAATGTTAGTAGGTTATATATTAGGTTATATTATAAAACTGCCAAACTGAACTGGTTTCCTGCACTGCCACCTTTATGACATCTCCGTGCTTATCCATCACCAGTAAGGCTGGGGGACATGTCTAGTGCCAGTATTTTGTATGGTTTCCCCACTCTGTCTGTCTCCCGTCGCCTCCATGTTGGGAGGGCACGCTAGGCACACTAGTATGAATTTCCTAATGGCAAATTAGCAAGTGATGAAACTAATAGGCCCTGGATACGGTGCTGCAGACTGGGTATTCCAATTTTAGCTTGAACTCTCAGTGGAATTACAGGAGGATTGCAATTATTTCAGTGACATAATTCACAAGTCTATTCTGTGTTCTGTTAACCCCTACTTTGCAAGAATGATTTACATAGCGGATTCCTCTTCAGGCCTCTCCATTATGACCAAAGGCGCTGGTTGAAGAGGTGCCATACAGATTAACGGTGCCATTCACTGAATTCCATCATTAACACTGTAATTTGTGGAGAACAGTGTGATTGTGGGATTTATAGTAAATTAAAGCAACTGTAAAGTTCGGGAAAAAGACTTCACATTGACTTAGGAATGAACAGAACACTTACCTGGTGGCCTCCTTAGTATGGTTTAGCCACCAGTTCCTGGTCTCCTCTTATGGCATCCAAGATGACCATACCGCTTCATAGACTACTTCAGACATACTGTGCATTTGGTAGCACAAGACACTTCCTGCTGCCCTCAGATTGGCCCACACGGGTCATGTGAGGCAGTGCTGGCCAATCCTAGAGCGGGACTGAATAAGCCTGAATTCTCTTGGACTACCAATGCACAGTGTGCTTCATGTAGTCTGAGAAGTGGTGTGGCCATCTCCGATGACAGGAGCCCTGGATTCTGTAGATCTGCAGATGAAAAGGTCACTAGTTAAGTGCTCTGTTCATTCCTCAGTTAATGTGTGTTTTTTTTTTTTTTTTTTTTTTTTTAACCAGAGGGTTGCTTCAAAAATTAAAAAAAATACCAAATCAACTTCTAGAAACTGCCCCTTTGGAGTCATTCCACTGTTGCTGGCCTAACCCATTTTTTCGTTTGAAAGGTCTTCATGTCATTCTACATTTTCCATGAAGAGGGACTGTATGGTCAGTCACATAGAGACAACATAGTTGATAGGTAGGGGATAGATGAGAAGGACTGTCTTACCCACTTCACTTGTATTACTCCTGGTGACTTCTAGGCAGGAGGTCATCTCTCACTGTTTTTAGGACACCAGTGACCCTTTATCACTCAGAAATATCTTTGTTAACGGAGATTGTACATCATTTGATGATAATATGGTCTCTGAATGGTACCTGAGTGAGCTTTTCTGGATCTTTTTCAAACTAGTGAAGAGGAATGGGATTGATTGATAAATTGGTTCCTCAACCTGGTTTGTTTGGAGTTAAACATGTCTTTAGGGTTACACAAGCCACTCGGAGGCCAAAAGAGTGCCTTTTGGTCTCTATTTGGCTGGAATATGTCACTATACTGCAAAAAAAGGTATAGAATAGTGTATTTTTTTTTTTTTTTTTTTTTTTTGTTACACTGTGGGATCCAATGGATGATGGAAGCAACTGCACAGAATCTGGTTGAGATACCTATTTAACCCATACGCCCCAGTGTATATACAGTATATTAGATGGAGGTAGGGGTGGGCGATATAGACAATATAAATTTGGCCAACGATAGAGATTTCATTTATATCGCGGTAGAACATGGCATGCACCGCTCTCGGCACGCACCATGTTCTCCTGAGCCGGCACAGTGGAGAAGGAGGGAGTCCCTCCCTCCTCACTGTGTGCGGCTGCCGCTGACCACCGATGAGAACAGATTAGAAGGAGGAGGGACTGTGGCCACTGCGCCACCAATGAGAACAGAGAGGAGGAGCAGGAGGGGAGGCCATGAGGGGTTAATTGCGGCAGATCACGTCACGCAGTAATAGAGGCCAGGTATGGGATATGGCCGACACATGCAGGCTACGTTTGTATTCAGGCATATTAACTATATTCATTGGTGGCGCAGTGGCCACAGCCCCTACCTTCTACTCCCCCTCTTCTAAATATTATATCAACTGCACCCCTCCCCTCCACACAATTAAATCATTGGGGGCAGTGGCCCCAGGGTGGCAGCTTCTGATCGGGGCCCAAGCAGTGTAATCGCGGGGCTCAGATCCGTTACCATGGCAGCCAGGACGCTACTCAAGCCCTGCCATGGTAACCTCCCTGCTGCTGTGTGCACTATGCACACGGCAGCAGGGAGAGTGTGAGATCCTATTCACCCTGATAGAGCTCTATTAGGGTGAATAGGACAAGCCCCTAAGGAGGCTAATAGTTATTAAATAAAAATATTTAACCCCCCCGAAATATAGAATATATTGCGATGTATATCGCACATGCTTAAAATTATATCGCAATATAGATTTTAGGCCATACCACTAGATGGAGGCCATAAACATGAAGTGAAGACAGCCTTACACTACCATGGGGAATGGTTAGACAGTGTTGCCTTGCACTATTGCATTCGATGGAGATTCATTATTTCCTATAGTATAATTTATACCGATGATAACCGTGTCAGATTGGGGTTCCTTGGGCCCACATGAGGAAATTATCCACGGGGCCCAACCTCATAGATTTTCATTTAAAGAAATACACCCTAGTAGCAAGTGATTGTCTCCAAAGATAGGTTCAATTTTTTTATTTTGTCCTGGACCTTTTGTATGCACTATGGTATTAGAGGCCTGGGCCCATCAGAGGAGCCAGTCTGACGCTGGATGCTAAGAACTCGGGAGGTGACGGCAGCCTCCCGGGAAAGTAATCAAATCACAAGTGAATGTTATTTGTCACGTTTTTTTTTCTCTCTATTTGCCAACTGTTGATTAACTATTTCAGTAATTTCATGAAGTTGCCATGAAGTGGCATGGTGTCTTTTTATTATGACACATGAGCGTGGGAGTTGTCTACTTTATGGCTTGTGTTTGCTGATAATAGCCGGAATATCTACACATTTTTAAAGCATAAATGTAAAAGCTCATATTACTTTGTCGTCACTGACTTTCTAAAGTACGTCATCGTGTGATTTACTATGTCTAAAATTGTCATTCCTCTGATCGGAAACTTAAATTATTATAGATTTTATCTGATAACCGAGTCTGTTGACAAAATGCTAGTGAGGAGGAGTAGAGTGAAAAGTCTTCTCCTGACAGATTTAATGAGGATATTGCCCGTAATTAGAGGTGTGAGGTCACATGAAGCTTTTCGGTATATTATTTGTAGCAACATGTAAACGGATTTGTGTGAAATAAAGGCATAGCGACCTACTATAGCTTCAGTGACAAAGGCACTTAAAGGGAACCTGTCGCTTGCTTTGTGGCACTAAACCAGCAGCGTGGCATTACGTAGCCGGAGTTTAGCTTTCTAAGGCTAGTTTCACACTAGTGTTCAGTTGATCTTCAGAGCGCTGGTGTGAAACTAGCCTAAAGATGGTCCTGTGAAACCCGGCTGTTACGGGATTACCTAGAAAAGAAGTTAAAGCGGTTACCCCATCTGGGACATTGATAGCATATTGCTAGGATGTGCCAAATGTCAAACAGGTCCCACCTCTGTGACCCTCCCTTATCTCCAGAACGGGGCTCCCGAAGTGTGCTCTCCTTTCATTACTATGAGAGTTTCGAATATTTTTGGAAGTCCCATAGCACTGAATGGAGAGCAATCGCTACCACCCCTCCATTTGCTACAATTGGACTACCGGAAATAGCCGAGCCAGTGGTGAATAGAGGGTAGGCCGCGCAAGTAGGACCCGCACCTCTCTGGGTTTGCCTATGCTTCGTAAGATGTTAACATTGCGAGGACTGGAACATGCAGACACTAGAGGCAGTGCGAAGGACTGGAGCGTTAGGGAGACGGTACAAGATTTCTCACGTGTATCCCCCATACTCTGGAACTCGCTTGCCCTGCACATTAGACTCTTCCCCCAAACCTTCAAAAGTAACCTGAAAGCCTACCACCTACAATAAGCATGCTGCCACCACACAGCCAAATGAGCAGCGTTTACCCTCCCCTACTATGTTCTTTCTCCTTCCCTGGTAGGTCATGCGGGCATAGTCATCTACCCCACTGTACCATTCTGTGTAATAGTTTCTTGTAGTCTTATATTATGTATGTGTAACCCCCTCTTGATGTACAGCATCATGGAATTAACTGAGCTTCCAAATCAATAATAATAATAACTAATAGGTATGAATATTCTGTTTAGAGGAGTAAGCTGCTGGCACTTGCCCAAAAATTCATTATCCCCGGAAAACCCCCTTTAAGTACAGATGCTACTCCTCCACCTCTCTTCATCCACTCATGTTGTTGGCTTCAAAAACTGCATTAAAAAACATATATATATATGTATAGCAGCACCCTGAGATACTTTGGAAAAAAATTCTGAACTAGGTTTGGTCTTTTAGAAAATAATATATATTTTCTTTGTACAGGTTGATTGTTATGAGATTTATTAGAGTGTGTTCACATGTGGCAGGTTATGCTGCGGGTCTTCTGTTGCAGAATTGTGGTGGGATAATCCATAGCATATTACAGTTCCAGCAAAGTGGCAGAGATTTTGCCAAATCGTATCTACACTCTGCTGAATATTCTCAGAAGAAATTAATCTTCTGTGAAAAATCTGGATGTAAAGCATGCAGATCCTGCTGTCAATAATTGATTTTTCCATCTAAATTGGGCTGCAGAAGATCCATCCCATATGTCTGTCCCCTAAGAATTTTAGGGTAGATAACATTATCCTGTAATTAAAGGGGTTGGGCCAACTTACACTTTAATTGGGAAGACTAGATGGGCCAAATGGTTCTTATCTGCTGACCCATTCTAGGTTTCTATGTTTTCACTAGGATATGCCACCAATGTCCGATAGTTGCGGGTCCCACCTCTGAGACCCGCACCTGTTTCTAAAATGGGCCCTTAAAAGTGAGGGAGAACACGTACGCCGCATGCACTCCATTCTCTTCCATGGGACATCCGGAAAAAGCCGAGAGACCGACGACTCCGTTATTTTAGGAAGTCCAATTGAAGTAGATGGAGAGTCAACCATGCCAGTGCACCTCTATGGGAGTTCTGGAGATAGCGCAGCCAGCACTTGACTATTTTCAGCACTCCCATAGGAGTGAAAGGAGGTTGGCGTGCCCTTCTTCAGAGCTGGATGCGGGTCCCAGAGGTGGGACCTGGACCTATACGACATTGGTGGCATATCCTAGCAATATGCCACCAAAGTGTGAGATGGGCCAACCCCCTTAACTATCTTGAACAAATAAAATCATGGAGGATTTTGTAAAAGTGTTATATTATAAAAATCTTGAAGGGCCATTTAATAATTTTAGAAATAAATAGTAGATTCTTTAAATAGTCTAACTAACAGTTTTAACCCAACTGAGCCCAGGTGAAATGAGGAGGTAAAGAAGAGCCCAGGGCAAAGGCCGCAGGGCAATGCATTTTCATGGACTGATTTCCAATTTAAATTTGACAGGTGTCCACTCATTTGAGCAGCTGCAGTGCTGCTTCCCCCTCCGCCGCCGTCAGTATATCTCTTCCCTTTGAGCTACTGTTTGGCAAGTTCAGGTGAAAATGAGATGTTTGTACAGGAGGCTTTGCAGTGAAGTATCTTACTGAAATGCCACCTTGAGAATGCCAGCTTCTAAAAATGTGCATGTAAACAGTTCCTCGTGCAACTCTAGTTGCGTGAAAATAGATTTAAAAAGAATTACATTACAGAGGTTAAAATGTGTCTTAGAAATGTCAAGAAGGTACTGGAATGAAAATATGGGTTGTGGACACAAGATGCCCCTAAAAGGGACATGCTAAATGTATCTCTCTGGATGTCATCAAGCTTTAGCATTTCAATTAGTTTCCTATGGCAGTCATATGTTAAAGGGGTTGTCCTGCCATATATATTGATGATCTATCATCAGGTCATCAATATCTGATCGGCAGAGGTCCACCAATCAGCTGTTTGACTAGGAGGCGGCACTTCCTATGAGCACTGCTTCCTGGTCATCTCCAGTGGAGCGGTGGTGTAGTGTAATTACAAGTACTCGTTCCTTTCACGTAAATGGATTGAGTGCTTGTATTACACTGCACTTCCAAGGCTCTTCAAACAGCTGACCAGATCTGATATTGATGTCCTATCCAGACGGAAATCCCCTTTAAACTCTGTGTCCAAACATTGAATGAAGGCAGCTGCTTCTTTCTCGTTCAGAGGCGGAAATCCCAGGACATTCTGAAGCATTAGCAGCCGGCTTACATCTAATCAGCTGCATGCACACAAAACTTTGTCTCAGGCTACAAACTCTCAAAATGCCAAATGCTTATTTGTGTGGTAGGGCCACCTTGTGGAAGTGGCTTCCTATGAGTCAAAATCCAGATTTGTAATAAGCCTTGTGACGTGACAAGGGAAAATTGGAGTGCTTGCCCCTCATCAGTATTGAGCAGGATTCTGGCGGGCTGGGTGCGATGCCTTGGATGCAGCTTAGGCGGGATACTGACTCCTTAAAGAGACCAGCCCTGAGGGAAGACTTACTGGAAGTGCTCATAGGAAGCCACTTCCGCAAGGTGGTGCTAGTGAGATGGTTCACTTTTCTCAGGAGATACCTCTTTGCATATTGTTTTCCCATGAATCATTGCTAATAAATCTCCATACCATGAAGTACTTCCACGAAGTCTCCACTCAGGGCTGGTCTCTTTAAGGAAAGCATGTGCGATAGGGATAACGTATTTGTTCATTACGCTGGACTGCTCACAACCTACTGATTGCCAGCACAGAATTTTATTACCTTGGTATCTGCTCTATGTGGTTCCGACTTTTACTTTTCAGCTGGACCATCATCGACCCAGCAGCTTGTGATAGACTTATCAAGTTAGGCTACAAACTGAAGTTTGTGTAATTTATGAGGGCAAGTCAAAGAGGAAGGAATTTAATGTAATGGTATGTGAACCTATTCTCGTAGAGTATTCTAGTTCCCTTTCTTAATGAATAGAGGAAAAGACTCCATACTTTGCAAACCATCAAGTACCAGAGTTAAGGGTATGGTCATATATTCTGCATGCACACAGAAAATGCTGCTGATTTCCTGCCAATGAATTGCTGGCAGTTTTTTCAGCTGAATCGGAGCAGAAGACCATCCCATCCCTACCCTCGTGGAGTTGTATTTTATTTTGTAATTAATGCGACATAAAAAAAAAAAACTGCTGCTCTCTGGTTGTCTCAGCATCTCTAAACTATGGTAGATCTCCTGCTTTCCCAACAGAGCAGGCAAGTTTTCCTCAAAAGCTGCTGGCAGGCGCATCTTGGGGAGCTTCATGTATATGCATGTATATTGCCCCCATTGCTTTTAATAGGAACTGTTTAAATATATATCGCCTTGTAGTGGCTGCAGGTGGCCATAATGGTCAACGAGGCAATGAGAGATAAAGAAGGTATGGTCTCCTTGTTATTTCTCTGCTCACAGTTGATACCGGAGATGAAAATTTCAAAATGGCTTCATTTACTCGTGTAGTTTGACTCCAGCTGCTGATGACTAGAGGGAGAAGCTCTTTTTCTGAAAGGTAACCTGGTACTTGCCGTTGTGTTTGCAAGCGGCTCTTACCAATGATTGTCTTGTCGATGGCGCTAAATTTTTTGGACTTTTCTCAGTCATAGTGGGAACAAATGTCGTGAAAGTGTATGTGGGTGTAGATTTACAGCTACCAACACTATTGGGTTAGACAAAGCAGTAATGTAAATGTGTACCTGAGGGTCAATGGAATATAGTCTTTTTTTTTTTCCCCAGAGAATAGTGAAGAACGATTAGACGATTCCCTAAGGCCATGGTACATTATCCACCAGGTTTTCACCACCCATTGTTCCTCAGTGGACATCCATGCTTTTGTTCAGAGAACCATGGATTTTTTTTTTCTGTGCCTATTTCAAAACTATGTCAAGAAAAGGCCATTACTTTCTCTGTGGAACCCACGGCTTTTGTCCACCCGCGGAATATCCCCATTAAATCAAGCTACTAAATCCACAGCAGAAATCTGTAGGTCAGCCTCAGAATTCTGTCCCAGATTTCATGGCTATTATATAGGATGGATTTTTCTGCTGTGTGAACATACCCTAACATTTCTCTTTAATTTGGAGAAGAAATTGAAATGCTGCCCCTAAAATTTGCTGAAGCAACAATGTTCTATGAGTCAAACTTTTAAAATTAATATGCAAAAAAGTGTTGTCATTCTGTTAGGCAATCAGTCCAGAATCGAGCGTCGCTCGTTGCCAGGGTTGGCCATTGTTTCCTTACAAGGCATAGTAAGCTCCTGCTCTCCCTTCTGAAGACGAGACGGAAAGCTCATGTCTTACAGAGATCAGACTGCGGAGCTAATAAAAGTTTAATAGCATCATGGCGTTCACAAGTGCGGGGAAAAACAATGTTGTTTACAGGTTTAGTCATGTTAGGCTTCTGTGCCTAGGGAGTTTATCACATGATTCCTTTCTCTGGGGATCTGACTAGTTTTAAATACCAAATGAATGAAAAATATATAGCAGTATCTACTTTTTCCCCTGAAAACTACATTTTTTTTCTTAAATCATGAGGTTTTTCAATTAACCCGTTTCTGACATGGCGATTTTCCATTTTTTTTCTCCCTGCCTTCTCGGATCCGTAACTTTTTAAAAAAAATGTTTTCGTTCACATAGACGTATTAGGCTTGGAGCTGGAGTAAATTTCTGTCTAGGCACATGGACTATTGAAATATGCTCTTCATTTAGGACTACGTCTGATATTCCCCCCTGCCACTGGAGAATGCGCAAAGACCGTCATAAAATGCCAGTCTGATAAATGAACCTCACTGTCTAGTCCTCCACAAGCTGCCTTTGTCTTGTCGGTCTGCACTTTAGACAGTATACTGTACATGTTGACTCAGCTACTGGCTGGATGAGCGGTTCATGCAGCTTTACGTATGTTCCCCTTGATAACACATAAGGCTTCGTTCACACCAGCGTTCAGCCTTTCCGTTCTCCTGCTCCGTTATAGGAGCAGGATAACGGAAAGGACGGATTGGGCACATAACTGAGCCCAGCGGAGCCTACGGACCCCATAGACTATAATGGGGTCCGTTAGGTTTACGCTCAGAAGATAATTTTGGAGCGGAGACAAAAGTCCTGCATGTACTACTTTCATCTCCGCTCCAAAACCATCTTCTGAGCGTAAACCTAACGGACACCATTATAGTCTATGGGGTCCGTAGGCTCTGCTCGGCTCAGTTATGTGCCCAATCCGTCCTTTCCGTTCTCCTGCTCCTATAACGGAGCAGGAGAACGGAAAGGCTGAACGCTGATGTGAATGCAGCCTAAGGCTGCCCCATCCTAGCCCCCTTTCCCGGACAAAATTGGCACCTTGTACTTATTGTGTCATATTTACCATTCTGTTTGTTCGTCTCTTTTAATTACTTGTCATTTTACTTGATTGTTTAGTACGGTAGTTTCTTTCCTATTTGTAAAGAGCTGTGGACTTTGCTAGTGCTATATAAAGATGATTATTATTATTTTTAGAGCACGCCATAATTCAGTGTGTGAGGTTACCTGATTCTCTGAGGAAATTGAGGATAGCTCTACTACCAGAAGTATGAGGGATCACTGAGGAGGCAAATACGTCCCAAAAAATAACCACTAACATAAAAAATAAACTGCGGTATACAATTAGCGCTGAGACAATTAAAGGGTCCTATGATGGACACATCCCATGCAAGGAAATTGTATTACATTGTATTGTACAGTGACAATAAAGGCATCTTATCTTAACAGTCGTGGTCACTTATGGTTTGATGGCTAAACTGTGCAGATATGGTGACCACTCGTAGTGTAGTGTATTCACGTCTATTCTTGGTACATGACAATTCCACAGTTCACCTCCAAATTTGCCCAAGTTCTCTAGGAAGGCTCGTCTGCGTGCTTGTCTTTGTAGATACTATATTGGTGGTAAAAATCTAGTGGTCGCTGCCTAAAAGTGGAGTAATCGCCCTACTTCTCTGTGGTTGTCCCTGCAATAAAAGTCTCTTCCTATTAAAGGTGTCCCATATAGGCACCCCAACGCGTTTCCCCTACAGGTTTATCAGAGGACTACATGGTAGCTACAAGAGATAAAGCCGGGTGCAGGACCATAAGAAGAGACCTTTATTGCAGGGACAGCTGCTGAGAAGTGGAGCCGCCCCTTTCTGCTTTTAGGCAGCGAACACTAGATTGATAGCGGTAAATATAGAAAAATGATCAAAGCACTCAAAAATAACCATTAAAAGTGCCATTGCCGTTCAGGACGCAGGGTACATAGAAAGGCGATGGCCGTTTTGCGCACTTGCGCTTCCTCTGGGCCTTGCTGACATCGCTGAGCACCTACACCGCTGTTTTGTGCAGATTCTTGCATCACTGTGTTGCAGTGCCGGTCAATGTCTCTACTCTTGTTGCCACCAGATTGATAGAGTGAGTGAAGAAAAAGAGATATATCCAGAGAAAATTTATTTTTTATTATTATTTTTTTATTATTTTTTATTATTTTTTATTTTTTTACCACCGATAAAGTATCTCCTAAGACGAGCAAGCAGACGTGATATGTCATAAATATAAAAATAAATAAAATGGAAACTACTCTAACCGGAAACTTCCTTTACTCTGTTGATGTCGAAATCATTTTACTCCACACGTAATGAATACCTTTGTCCTTTGTAAAGTCCCTGGAACAAAAGAATCATTTGACTGTTATTTGTATTGACCATACGTATACTGTACATTATATAGAAAAGCATGGAGATACACCTCTTAATCATTGAATTCTGTGTTTCACTCAGTCTCATTGCCACAGGTGTATAAAATCCAACACCTAGCCATGCAGTCCGCCTTTACAAACATTTGTGAAAGAATGGGTCGTTCTAAATTCGATTGTTGTACTGTAATAGGATGTCACCATTGCAAAAAGGCAGTTCATGAAATTTCTTCCCTCCTAGATATTCCATGATCAATTTTGAGTGGTATTATTGTAAAGTGGAAGCTCTTAGGAACCACAGCAACTCGGCCGTGAAGTGGCATGCCACGTAAAGTTATAGAGCGGTCACCGAGTGATGAGGCGTAGAATGCAAAATTGTCAACGTTCTGCTGAGTCAATGCCAGTTCTAAACCTCCTCTTGCAGAAACATCAGCATAAAAACTTTGTGCCTGGTATCTTCATGGCATGGGTTTACATGGCTGAGCAGCTGTATGCAAGCCTTACATCTCCAAGCACAATGCCAAGCGTCAGATGGAATGGTGTAAAGAACACAGAACCACTGGACTCTCCAGTGGAAACTTGTTTTATGGAGTGATGAATCACACATCTCTATCTGGCAGTCTGATGGATGAGTCTAAGTTTGGTGAATGCCAGGAGAAGATTACTTGCCTGACTGCATTGTGCTAACAGTGAAGTTTGGTGAAGGTTCCTTAGTTCTAGTGAAGGGAAATTGTAAATCTTCAGCATACCAAGACATTTTGAACAATTGTATTCTTTCTACTTGTGGGAACATTTTGGTTAAGGCTCTTAGCTGTCCCAGCATGACTGTGCCCCAGTGCACAAAGCAAGGTCAATAAAGGCATGGTTGGGGGAGATTAATGTGGAAGAACTTGACTGATCCACGCAGCCCTGACCTCAACCCTGTTGAGCACCTTTGGAATGAACTATAACAGAGGTTGTGAGTCAGGCCCTGTCATCCTACTTCAGTGTCTAACCTTAGAAATTCTCTTCTGGATGATTTTTAGAACATTGATCACTAATACCTCCACTGACCTTCTTTCCTGGCCGACTAGATATATAGTGAGCGTGTCGGGCAGGGGAGAGAGCAGAGGGGAGATGAGTGTTTTAACCAGACAAGTCAGTATATTGATAGTCAGTGCACGGAAACATCAGGCGGCATTGGGGTTTTCAGAAGCAGAAAGGCAGAGCGGACAAGCTGCACCTCTAGCCCGTACAGGACCTGTATTCACCATCTAGTGGGCGCTGAATATGGATTTTCCCTAGCAATGAACAGGGGCTGATAGCATAGGGACTGTAGTTGAGGACCAGTTTAAACACAAAAGGAGGTTGAATTGCCAAATAAAGTACACTGGTCCCTCAAGTTACAATATTAATTGGTTCCAGGATGACCATTGTATGTTGAAATGTTGAAACCATTGTAAGTTGAGTAATTGGTTCCAAAGCCCCAAAATGTCATCCAAGATGAGATAAAATGAATATTTAAGAAAAATAAACAGATAACTAAGGGCTCTTTCACACCTGCGTTATAGTCTTCCGGCATAGAGTTCCGTCGTCGGGGCTCTATGCCGGAAGAATACTGATCAGGATTTTCCTAATGCATTCTGAATGGACAGTCCGTCCTTCAGGATGCATCAGGATGTCTTCCGTTCCGGAACGGAACGTTTTTTGGCCGCAGCAAATAGCGCAGCATGCTGCGCTTTTTGCTCCGGCCAAAAATCCGGAACACTTGCCGCAAGGCTGGATCCGGAATGAATGCCCATTGAAAGGCATTGATCCGGATCCGGCCTTAAGCTAAACGTCGTTTCGGCGCATTGCCGGATGCGACGTTTAGCTTTTTCTCAATGGTTACCATGGCTGCCGGGACGCTAAAGTCCTGGCAGCCATGGTAAAGTGTAGTGGGGAGCGGGGAGCAGCATACTTACCATCCGTGCGGCTCCCGGGGCGCTCCAGAGTGACGTCATCCATGCGCATGGGGCGCCCTGACGTCACTCTGGAGCGCCCCGGGAGCCGCACGGACTGTAAGTATGCCGCTCCCCCGCTCCCCACTACTACTATGGCAACCAGGACTTTAATAGCATCCTGGGTGCCATAGTAACACTGAAAGCATTTTGAAGACGGATCCGTCTTCAAATGCTTTCAGTACACTTGCGTTTTTCCGGATCCGGCGTGTAATTCCGCGTAAGTGGAGTACACGCCGGATCCGGACAACGCAAGTGTGAAAGAGGCCTAAGACAGATAAAACAAGTTCTTACATATAACAGTCAGGAATAGCTGCTAACTAGTAACTAATATGGCTATTAGATCTGAGTCTGAGGCATTGTATGTTGAGTCTTGTTTTAACTTACGATGGGTCAGAAAAAAACATTGTATGTTGGAAATATTGTATCCTGAAGCCATTGTATCTTGAGTGAGCACTGTATATTGTAAAGGTTAAAGGGGTTGTCCGAGTGTTTGAATAGTGAAGGCCTTTCCCAAGGACAGGTCATCAGTATCTGACCGTTGGGTGTCCAACTCCCGACACCCCTACCATCAGCTGTGTGAAGACTCCATGGGGCTCTGGTGAGCGCTGTGGCCTCTTTCTAGGCCAGTGACATGTCAAGTGAATAGGACTGAGCTGCAGTACCAAGCACAGCCACTATCCAATGGATGGCACTATGCCTGGAAAGCTGCGAGAAGACCAAGGTGCTCACCCGAGTGCCATGGCCTCTTCTAACATCTGATCAGCAGGGGTGCCAGAAGTCAGACCCCGACCAATCAGAATAAACACTCGGAAAACCCTTTTAATAAAATCACCTATCCTACACTTATATTTTAAAAAAAGACACTTAAACTTTAAAAGGCTTCTAGGTATACACCCAGCGATTGAGCCTTGCGTGTAAAGGACAGTATTATCCCAGGCTGTAATTATGTAACAAATATTTACACAAAGCATTTAGTGATATAATGGGAGATGGGAACGCTGGCTTAATTCATGCTACACCTTCCTTTCTTTTTGCACTGCACAGTGATATGATTCATATTGTATGATTGTCTTGTAGACTTTTCTGCAGAATAGAATATAGTTTGTTTTTTAACATTACATCATATGTGTCCGTCTGTGAGAAAGGATTGTGGACAGGGTTACTCATCAATGTGTGGGTGTAGCTTTTACACCTAAACAAAGGCCAAATTTACGCTTACAATTATTTTGATGACGTACCATCTAACACTAATGGCAGATCCAAAATCTCACCCCGTTTACATGCACACAGATGTATTACTGTGATATAATGCTGCCATATACTGTACACTTAATGGAGCAAATGCAAAAGGTGAAATTGCTGTAAAATTTTGCAACATAAAAGGCACATTGTCCGTTTCAAACTCTGTAGCTTGGTATGCTCTAAGGAGGCTGGAGGGCTCAGGGCCTCTTCAAACAGCCTGAAACCCCTTTTAATTATGATTAGGCCCCATTTACTCAACCTTTTTGTGGACCACAGATCCATAAAACGCAGACACTGACCATGTGCGACCCAAATCACAGTGCAAACCCGTTGACTTTGATCGATCTGCAAGATGTCCTATCTTTTGCGGCATGGTAGCACGCACCCAGAAGCCCACGGAAGCCTTTCTGTGGCCCATGCAGCCACAACACAAAAGATAGGATGTCCTATTTTTGGCCACATCTTGCAGATCGTGGACCCATGCACTGTGTTTCCAGTCACACATGGTTGGTGTCCGTGTTTTGTCCAATCCTCAGTAACTGATCGGTGAGGGTCCAACTCCCAGCACCCTACCAATCAACTGTTTGAAGAGGCCTTGGCGCTCCAATGACAAGTTTGCGGCCACAAAATGAACACTGTCGTGTGAATGGGGACTTAAAATATGAATCTTTACGTGGCCTCATTCCAGTTTCCTCATTCCATTCCATCATTTCAGACTCCTTGATCTATTTCTGTTGTGTTCTTCAACGGGAGCAGTAACAAGATGTCCTGAAAAACGTCCGCCCCATGGTGACTAACATTTCTCAAATAACTCCAGATCTGAGAATCTCCTGAAAGATCTAAAGTCAGATGTATTTATTCCTACATCTGATATTCCAGAAAGTCTGATAATCTGCCCCTTTTCACAAAACTGATATTTTGCAGAATTTCATACCATTGGAGATTCCTAGTGGCAGATTTTGGGCTGACATTTTTTGGAATTTGTTTCAGAAGGTCCTCTGTCTTCTGCAAGACAGTTCTGCTCCACAAAAACATGTTGCCTTGTACAGAGTGCCGATTTCTGTGAGTAACGTTAAGATCACAGATGTCCATGAGGTTTCCTCCTTTAAGCAAAACTAAAGTAGGTCATACTGAGGTCTGCATACTGTGTACGTATGAACATGTGCTCGCAGGCAAGATGCTATAATAAGATCACGTTGTACAGTAGAGTCTACAAAGGTGCCAGCAATGGTGGGAATCTGGCCGGCAGGTCTCTATTTGAATAAACATAATGTTAGTAATCCCGGTTAGGCCGAATGCCAGTGGTATGAGACATCTAGAGATCTGCTGCTGTTATAGAGGAATATCTACACTGTGATAACACATTCAGGAAAGCTGTGAGGCTGAAGAATTTAACATTTTAATGTCCTATTTTATTTTGGAGAACACCCTTACTAGTATATTTTATTATATTCTAGTATATTAGTGGAAAGTGGTATCTTTCAGCTGCCTGACCCTTGTTTTCTGTCTGCATTCTCTTTTACGCTCTCTCCCTCTTTCTCACACCTAAAAACCACGTTTTGGAATTTGTAGGCCTTAGGCCAGTGGTGGCGAACCTATGACACGGGTGCCAGAGGTGGCACTCGGAGCCCTCTCTGTGGGCTCTGACACCCTGGAAAAAGTCAATGGTGAACCAATATGCCTTGGACTCTTCCTGCCATTCATGAGCGCAGGGCGCACTATGAACAGCTCGGGCATTGAAGGTAGGCAGGCTATTATAGCTAAATGATAAAGTACATGGAGGATACACTATATCGGACTGCAGGATTCAGGTTCAATTGCCGTGTTGGCACTTTGCGATAAGTGGGTTTTGGGTTGCAGTTTGGGCACTCAGTCTCTAAAAGGTTTGCCATCACTGCCTTAGACCTTCTGCACAAGACCATATCTGCTTGGCATACAGATGTGGTCCACGTGTATCCTACCATTTTCGCGGGACCCACTGTAAAAAAGCCTATTCTTTTCCGCAAAACAGACAAGAATAGGATAACACCCATGTGCTGTCCATTTTTCTGCAGACCCGTAGGAATGAATAGGTACGTGTGCGATCTGCAAAAAAAGGTGGATTGGACACGGACCAAAAATACGGACTGTTATATATGCTCTAGGCTCATCATTATCTGATTGGCTAGGTCCGATTTACGGCTCTCCCGTCGATCAGCTGTTTTTCAGTAGTCCCTGGCACTGGTATTGCACAGCTTTGTGTAGTAACGACAGTGCTGCTAGTATTGAAAGAATCTCAGGTCTTAGGAAAAAAATAGATAAGGTGGCATTCACGCAACCAGAAGTATTTTTCGGTCCGCAAATTGCAGATCTGCAAAACACATCGCAGTGTGGACCCACTGACTTCAGTGGGTCCACGGACTGTGTATACAGAGATAGCGGTCAGTCACAGATAGGACCTCCTCCTTGACTTCAAGGCCCAGAATGAGCAGGAATTTAAATGTATAAATTAGGCTACTTTCACACTGGCGTTTTGGTTATCCTTTTTGTGAGATCTGTTCAGGGCTCTCAGAAGAAGTTCAAAGCGGATCAGTTTTGCCCTAATGGCTTCTGAACGGATAAGGATCCGCTTGGAATGCATCAGGTTGTCTCCGTTCCGCTCTGGAGGTGGACACCAAAACTCTGCTTGCAGCGTTTTGGTGTCCGTCTGACGAAACTGAGCCAAATGGATCCGTCCTGGCACACAATGTAAGTCAATGGGGACGGATCCGTTTTCTATGACATAATCTGACCCAATAGAAAACGGATCCGTCCCCCATTGACATTCAGTGGTGTTCAAGACGGATCCGTCATGGCTATGTTAAAGATAATACAAACGGATCCGTTCTGAGCGGATGCAGACGGTCGGATTATCTGAATGGATCCGTCTGTGCAGATCCATGACGGATCCGCACCAAACGCGAGTGTGAAAGTAGCCTTACAAGTTTTACGGAATAGTTTCCCTGCTCGGCTCCTCTTTCTCTATAACATGCTGCTGGCCGATTTATACTGCATATTCATTTTGACAGGTTCCCTTACAAAAAAAAAAAAAAAAAGAATTTCATTGTAAATGCAATTAACTTATGTATAACTTTAGGTTGACCAGGGTGGCACCTATGATTAATTAATAGCCTTACCTTGTCTATTAGGGTTCCCGTTGGCAGTACTAGATGCCAATTCCATAGATTAGTATTTGCTAATCGCTCGGCTTTATCTTCTTAGGTGCTGTATTTTTGCTTCTTTGTGCTGCTGCTATGACCCCCCGGCTGGACACTTGCCTAATCTCTTGGGTAAATGACTTGCACACAATGATCCCAGCAGGACCGTTGGTAGAAGTAGCTGTGAGCTTCCTGTCATTCTCTGTGTATTATCTTTCCCTGGGGGAAAGACTTACTGCATATCATAAAGTTTACGGTCTGCTTTCATTAAAAGTCTCACTTACAAGCAACTTAATGCATTGTGGTTACAGTTAGGCTACTTTCACACTAGCGTTCGGGGCTCCGCTTGTGAGTTCCGTTTGAAGGCTCTCACAAGTGGCCCCGAACGGATCCGTCCAGCCCTAATGCATTCTGAGTGGATGCAGATCCGCTCAGAATGCATCAGTCTGGCTCCATCTGTCCTCCGCTCCGCTCAGCAGGCGGACACCTGAACGCTGCTTGCAGCGTTCGGGTGTCCGCCTGACTGTGCGGAGGCAAACGGATCCGTCCAGACTTACAATGGAAGTCAATGGGGACGGATCCGTTTGAATTTGACACTATATGGCTCAATTTTCAAACGGATCCGTCCCCCATTGACTTTCAATGTAAAGTCAAAACGGATCCGTTTGCATTACCATGAAGAAAAAAAAAAAGTTTTTTTTTGTTTTTTTTTTCTTCATGGTAATGCAAACGGATCCGTTCTGAACGGATCTAAGCGTTTGCATTATAGGTGCGGATCCGTCTGTGCAGATACCAGGCGGATCCGCTCCAAACGCAAGTGTGAAAGTAGCCTTAGAAACATGAACGAGGCCTCCTATGTTACACAGTCGAGGCAGCCATTTTTATGTTGTTTTATTTTACTTTTTCTGAGAAAATTGCTGAAAGTTGAATGGTAGGAAGTAATATTCATGACTATACAGTTTAATAAATACTGTATATACTGTGAAGTTATTTTAGTCTGGTATCAGTAGTACCAAATAGGATTATGGGAGGTAACAATCATTTTGTATTCCTGCAATGCATCTTAAAGGGGTTTTGCAAGACTATGGATCTGATCGGTGGGGGACCTGCTGTTGGCGCTCGCAGTAGCGCTCCGGCCTTCTCTCAGCTCACCGTACATAGTATAGCCGCTGTGCTTGGTTTTGCAGCATATGTCTTTTCAAACCGCTGATAGTGGGGGTCCTGGGTGTCAGACCCCCACTGATCAGATACTGATGACCTATCCTGAGGTAGGTCATCCGTTAAAAGATCTTGGCAAACCCTTTAATAAAAAGTAAGTCAACTTTGATTACGAATAACCCGTCTGTTTTGCATACAGCTCCTATGAATTTCCTTTTCTTCAATTACCATGCCAAAAAGTTAATAAAAGCCAGTTACTATGTTTCATCTACCCCCCTCCCCCCCAAAAAAGGTCACTAAAAATATGATTTATTCCACACAAAAACAAGCTCTCATACATCTACATTAACAAAAAATGTTAAAGTTTATTGCTCCTGGAAGGCCAAGAGAAAAAAAAGCCGTGCTTCTCTCTCCCCCCCCCCCCCCCCTTCCCCGGAAGAATTAATAAAAGTTAACCAATAAGATTTATGTACCTCAAAATGGTGCCATTAAAAATCACAACTCTTCTGCCAAGTCCTCATACACCTATGTCAGTGGATTAATACAAAAGCTACAGCTGTCTGAAAACGACAACACAAAAATGAAAAAAATCCTGTGGCCCTATAAAACAAAAAAATTATGCTTCAGGGGGATAAGTAGCTGATTGGTGGAGGTCTGAGTACGTGGAGCCCAGCAAGAATCAGGTAACGGGAGATCTGTTCTCCTGTCCTAACGGAACGGCACGTTGAGCATAATATTCTGGCGTAACCTATCTAGGCATGTTGGAGATCTCTCACAGTGGCTCAGGCTGGATGATAAATTTGGTATAACTATAGGTTGGCTTAGGTTGAGACAGAATTTTTTTGGCAGCTTTGAGGCAGAATTTTGGAGTAAATAGTCATATCTCAGGTCATACCCCTTTACCGCTAAGCCATACCTCTTTCCCTTTAAGTCACACCCCTCTTGGCAGTCTAGGCGCAATGTATTTTTCTAAAACCGGATGTGCCAGAGATACAACACCCTGCTCCAGTTTTTGACCCAATTTACGACATTGTCTAGGCGCCCTTACACTAGTATGTGTAGGCCATTGTGTATTTTGTGAGTGGTTAGCAATGTATGGAAGACTCTACAATACATCGTAGCCTGCGTTGCCCATATCATTATAATTCCATTCTAGGATTTATGTAGATACAGATAAAGTAAGGGCATTCTGTGCATGGAAATACCCATAGTTCCACTATCTGAAGACTATTCGCAGGAGAGGCAAGAAGTCACAGGAGGCATTAGGTTTCTCTGGTAACAAATGACAGACAGAGGTCAGTGGACTGAATCATGTTATTATGACATCTGTCACTGCCAGTTTAGAGCTTTTCTCTTTTGACCTCTGTTAGAAGTTTGTAATTATTAATATCTTTCAGGCATGTATTAATATATATTTTTTTTTTAAATGAATATTTACTTTATTCCCTCCCTCACATGTCTATATTGAGATGCAGCTGGCTGAAGACTCCTCGAAAAGACAGAGTACCTCTTAGATCAGGGATGCTAAACCCGCGGCCCTCCAGCTGTTGCTAAACTATAACTCCCACAATGCCCTGCTGTAGGTTGATAGCTGTAGGCTGTCCGAGAATGCTGGGAATTGTAGTTTTGCAATAGCTGGAGGGCCGCAGGTTGAGCATGCCTGTCTTAGATGCAACTAAAGAAGGAGGTACTGGTTCTCATTGAAGAGATCGAGCAAATGTGTGGAGAATTATTTTCACGCAATGCTCCATGGGGAAAAAGAAAACAATAAAAGTGAGTTCAGGTCAGCCAAATCAGAGTCCTCCTAGACGACCGTATCTGTTTTGCGGTCCGCCTGGTGTACTGTCTTTTGTGGCCCCATTAAAATAAATGAGTCCTCCCCCGTTCTGCAAAATTCCGGAACCCATTGCAGACACAAATATACGGTCTGAATGAGCCCTAAAGAAGATCCATCCATCTGTAGACAGCTGTCTTGGGTTTCTTGCCCCTCCTCAGTGCAGATCAGGGTACTGGTTTGCTGGATGACTTACCTTAGATGGACATCATGAGGTGGAGGAGTACTGCTTTATACTGGAAAGACCCAGTATTTTATTCTGCCAACTAGTACCTTGCCCCATACTGGTGTCGAGCAAGAAACCTAAAACGGGTGGGTTGCTTTTTCTTTTGGAGGAGTCTCTGCTTTGGCTGACATGAGCTAATTTGCGTACGGTACATTTTTTTTTTTTTTCAGGACCCATACCTATTCATGGCATATCGTTGCGATATGACATGAATAAACCAGATTGGTCATCCCCTTTAAGCAGATATTCTACATTTTGACAAATACGTATAAAACCGGTTCTTCCTGGTAACATAAGTTGCTTTCTTGGAGTCGTCCTCTTACCAGTGCTATATTCTTAGAGGACAAGTGTTTAAATAGTCTTCATTAACTGAATGTCTAGAATGACTGACTATATCTTTACGCTTCACATGTGCCCCTGGTGATTGGAGAAGTATAATACTCTTCATGATCTTAAGGGAACCAGATTAGGTTTCTTGAACTGTATACTCCAAGTATTATAGTCTCAGGTGACCTTTAAACATCCTATTTAGAAGCCCTTTATATAGACAATTGGTACTACTATATATATGTGTTTTTTTTTGTTTTTTTTCTCCCTACAATTAGCTTTAGAATGGGTTCACATATATATATATATAGGCTTAATCTAAGCGTATCTATCATTACAGAAGAAAGAATGGCAATTATTACTAATAAGCTACTGTTGTGTATTATAGTACAACCCGAAATTATGGGGGAGATTTACGTAGACTGGCTTTTCACACACCAGTCTTAAACCAAAGTACACTGCACTAACACTTTATACATTTACCACATATTTTGCTGTCAATATGCCAAAAATGTATCTCTATGAACAGGTGTAAGTTTTCTGTATTCTGGCTTCTTTCACACTTGCGTTTCTTGGTCCGCTTGTGAGATCCGTTTCAGGGCTCTCACAAGTGGCCCAAAACGGATCAGTTTAGCCCCAATGCATTCTGAATGGATAAGGATCTGTTCAGAATGCATCAGTTTGCCTCCGATCAGTCTCCATTCCGCTCTGGAGGTGGACACCAAAACGCCGCTTGCAGCGTTTTGATGTCCGTCTGACAAAACTGAGCCAAACGGATCCGTCCTTGACTTACACTGTAAGTCAATGGGGACGGATCCGTTTTCACTGACACAATCTGGTGACATAAAGTCAGACATGAAACATCTAGGTCACAAAGTAGCCGCTTTAGAAGACTGCCACATGGGGCTTACACAGCATAGTGAGGACTTGCAAAACTGGTTCTTTCACATGAAACCCACAGAAGCAGATAGAAAAACGACAGGCTGAGGGACCTCGCAAAATAAATCATGTCCTTATTTGTCTTTATACATCTGTCATCTTAAGTGCAGCGAGAGAGGCAATGGATATTCTCTATGAAGGCTCCAAAATTCTTGTGTTCTAAGACCATGACGCTAGCACGCTGGTGAAACGCTGTATCTTGAAACCACTGACTGAGGCCCTTTGGCTACAGCGGCTGCTAATCTGTTGGCTATATCCTTTCGGCCTAGCAACATTGAAAGATGGCCAATATATTGTGAATCACGCTCTGGACAATCTCTACAACTCCTGGAATCCCCCTTGGATATACCTTCTTGGCTTTGTATTCCTTCAATCATGAATCTACCAAGCCTTCAAAAAGTGTCTCCATAGAAAGCGGCCATCAATTCCAAATCACCCAAGTTGAGAAGACACCTTACAGATGATATGGGCTTCTGAGCTCCCTTTAGACTCCAATGCTAATCATTTCTTAACCCTGACATTATAACTCTGAGCTAAGGATATACTTTGACCATCGGGGAAGGAAGGGAAACTTAACAGAAGTACAGTTTTGCACACTCTCTATTACGCCACACAAAGGAATATCTCATTAGTCCTTCACAGCACAGATGCCGAGAAGGCCTTTTATAGGGTCAACTTGGAATTCATGGATGAAACCTTTAAAAAAAAAGTTTAATTTCCCTTCACAATTTATAAAGGCAGTTTTTTCCTTCTATTCCTCTCAGACTACAAAGATTGAAGTGAACAGGAACCAGTCTGCTCTGTTTAGCAAATTGCGTGAGGCAAGGATGCCCCCTGACTCCATCTCTCTTTTTTCCTTTTCATGGAAATTATATTATAAAAAATTTGCCAGTCCGCTGAGATAAAGAAATAAAAAATACGGTGCTTCTTTCATAAAACTGTGGTGTTTGCAGATAATTTGTTATTGCTTAGTACCAGCCTCCTGAAGCTTCCCATCCATTCTTCAGATTTTTTAAGATTTTGGTGTAAAGTCTAACTTCAAGATCAATTACAAACTCAAGGCACTCAATTTCACTGACGGCTTGGCCCTGTCAAAGCCACCTACCCTTTCAAATGGCCAGATACCTGGGTATCACATTTCCTGCAGACCCTAAACTCCCTTTTAAACTCAGTTTCCTGAGTTTAAAAGGGAAATTTCTTACATCTTAACTTATTCACATAAATTAGTACCCTCAAAAAATAACCTTGCCACTTTTCTAATTTCCACTGCTAAATAATAATAGAATACTTTTATTTGAAATGGAGTGAAAAAACCTCAACTACTTCTGGCGTAGAGAGAGGGTGCAACAACGGTGCAGACTGGAGGGATTGGCAGGTTGAGAAAACAAAATTAGAGACCTTTTTCTTTGGATAGAGCAACCTTGGCTTGACTTTGTTTTAGGGCTCATGCGCACAAATGTATTTTCTTTCCTTGTCCGTTACGTTTTTGTTTTTTTCCGGACCATATGCGGAACCATTCTTTTCAATGGGTCCACAAAAAAAAACGGAAATTAGGCCTTGTGCACATGGCAATTTGCGGTCTCGAATGCACGGGCTCCATCCGTGCAGCAGCCGCGAGGATCTGCATCTTTTCAGTCCCCACTGAAAATGAATGGGTCCGCACCCAATTATGCGGAATGGATCTGGACCCAACTTGTCAATGAACCCTTGGGGCTCGTTCACATGAACGTGTGATGCCCGTTGCCGTTTGCAGATCCGCAATACACGGGCACCGTTTTGTGGCCATTCTGCATCACGGATGCGGACCTATTCATTTCAACGGGTCCGGAGATGCGGAACGGAACACTACGGAAGCACTACGGAGTGCTTTCTGGGGTTCCGTTCCGTGCTTCTGCACCGCAGAAATATAGAACTTGCTCTATCTTTTTGTGGAACGGAAGCATCGCGGACCCATTCAAGTGAATGGGCCTGCGATCCCAATGCACCTGCCCCACAGACGATGCCCTTGCATTGCGGACCGCAATTTGCGTGTGAACGAGCCCTTACTCTGTGTTTTGTACTCAAATTCCTCAGCAATTACTTTCCACTTATGATGCTTGATCTTCTGTTTCTATGACCCCTGGTTTTTGGGAGTGTTGTACTCTTTACTGATTGTTTTGACAGCTTTATGATTACCTTTTGTGTGGCATTGTTAGTGCACTGGACTTCTAGTTTGTTCCAGTTTATTTTCACTTGGAACGTCCCCTAGTTTTGTACATTCCTGTCTGCTGTTCATATGCAATATTCCTAGCTTCCGAGAAGATGCATCTCCGCCTATCCTGCCTCTGTGGGACCCATAATCGCACAGTCTTTTTGTCTCCATATGTTTTGCTATTCCCTTACTTCAATAAAAACAGAATTGAGATTTATCAAGACCGATCTTGATATTTACTGCGCCAACGGAGGATACATTTTATTTATTGTAAGGTGTGGGCCTCAGAGTAACATAGTTTATAAGGCCCAAAAAAGACATCTGTCCATCCAGTTCTGTTATCCTGCAAGTTGATCCCGAGGAAGGCAAAATAACCCCTGTGACGTAGGAGCCAATTTTCCCCACTTTAGGGGAAAAAAATTTCCTTCCCGACTCCAATCAGGCAATCCGAATAACTCCCTGGATCAACATAAATTAAATGCGTCCTCCAGCCGTCCATGCACCAGCTCTGAGCAGGTGTCGTTTTCAGCATCACTTAGGCCAGAAAACTGGTGTAAATGATAATAAATGGAAAGTGGTGATGGTGTAAAAAGAACAGTTATGGCTATATTTAAAAAACGACAATTGCGACCCTCCTTTTTTTTTTTTTTTTTTTTTTTTTTTTTTTTTTTTTTACAACCGAAAACTGGCTTATGGGGAAGATAAATCTCCCCCTATGTCTTACCTGTGTTAGTTGTGTTTTGTCATTAAATGGGGTTGTCCGGGATTGAGGCCTTTGTGTTCCATTAGTACAAGACAGACATACATATAACATACATTTGTGTCCTACCTTTTCCACATGTTTCTGAAGCCCCGTTTTCTTATAGGAAATTCTTCACTGGAAGTGTTGTTTTCTTAGACTCTGTGACGTACCGGGTCCCTTGCAGGAGCGCTGAAGCCTCTTCTGGCTGCTCAGGTAGCCCGGTGACGTCACCGGCACTGATGGGCGGGCTGTAGCGCTGCTCTAGCCAGTAAAACTGCTAGGGCAGCGCTAAAGGCCGCCCATCAGAGCAGGTGACATCACCAAACACACTGCCGGGCAGGAAGCCCTCTCCCGGCAGTGTGTCACTGTAAACAAAAGGGCCTTTGGGTTGCGCGATTTAGCACAGCCCAAATGAGAGCATCGGAGCATGAACTGCTCCAATGCTCAAGTCAGGGGTTTGCCTGGGTGAAAGAGGTTTGTCCGGATTGAGCTCTAAACCCGGACAACCCCTTTAACTACATGGGTATGTGAAGAGAAGCAGTGTATTAGAAGTTCTGTGACAAAAAAACAAGCTCTGACTCCTATAAAAAATATAGTATGAAATAAATCCACACAGAATTTTGGACCCATTTAAAGGGCATCTGTCAGCAGGTTTGTACCTATGTACTGGCTGATGGGGATAAGCGAATTTCATGTTATCACGGACGCAATTCTATGACGGAATGCATAACGGAATGCCTCTGAAGGCATTCCGTTATAGAATTGCGTTATGGTCCGTGATAACGGAATCCATAACGCAATTCTGCTTTTACCACCAAACGAAGCGTGAACGAATTTCAAAATATGAAATTCGCTCATCTCTACTAGCTGACCTGTTACATGTGTGCTTGGCAGCTGAAGGCATCTGTGTTGGTCCCATGTTCATATGTGAAGCTCCGCTCTCTCCTCAACTGCTGTTCCCCCTACACTCTGGCACATACGAAGAGCGCCAATCAAAGTGTAGGGGGCCCAGCAGTTGCAGAGAGAGCAGAACCTCTAGGTGTAATGGCAGTTTCCCCCTTTGCTCCTAGAGGCTCATTTGCATATATTAAAACTTCAATGTAGGCACATATGAACATGGGACCAACACGGATGCCTTCAGCTGCCAAGTGCAATTGCAACACGTCAGCCAGTTTCATAGGTACAGATCTGCTGACAGATGCCCTTTCAGAAACCTTACTTCTAGGCAGATACACACCTAATATAGTGTCATCCTTCGCATTTACAGGAGCACCAAATGGGCCTATGTTGCCTTCCCTAAATATCACCATATATTACTGGTGAAATGGGGTGTTCAGGCCATAGCTTTTTGATTTTGCCCTATTATTTGTAAAAAAAAGAAGGAAATTAATTATAATGTTTACAGCACCCACTGAATTCTGCACTGCAGTCTGCACTTGGCCCCACTGTTAGAGCAACCAATCAGATTCTGCCTTTTATTGGTCAGAGCTCGTTTGGAAAATGAAAGGTGGAATCTGATTGGTTGCTCTGGGTAACTAAGCAAGTTTTCCTTTAAACCAGTTTTGACAAATTTCCCCCACTGAGTGGTTACTTGAGGGTACGCACACACGGCAAACAGGTTCCGGATGGCCCAGATAGAACACCAGTAGAAAGTATCGACGATCCATCAATAAGCACAGCCACTTCCCACAGTTTCATTGTCCACCATCTAGACATAGGTGGCACCTTCATTACACACCCCTGTCTCTGCCTGTGCCATTTCCAGTCGCTTAGCAGAAGGCAATTTGGTATCACTGCACCCATTATGGTGTCGTGAACAAGAAACATGGACTGCCACGGACTGGAAATGTATGTCTTTAGTGCCGATTCCAGGGTCTATTTGATTCAACGATGTTCGAGTAGAGGCCTCGTGGTGAGAGCTTGAATCCTGGCTCTGCTATGGGGCGATACACTGCCCCAACTTCTGGTCAGTCACCCCTGATAGTGATATGAGGGACACACACGTCTCTGTGATGTGTAGGACATCCTGTGGCCACATGTGTTGCCTCTCATGGCAGGGCTTTCCAACTGGCATTTTTTTTAGCAGGATAATGCTCACCCAGACTCTTGCAAGGGTTTCTCAGTTATGTCCCCGCCAGATTGGAACATTTCCTTGACCTCCTTGGTCACCACATTTATCACCAGTCAAGTATTTATGGTCCAGCTGGGGTATTCTCACCCATTGTTGATTTGTCACAGTGTTTTTTTTTTTTTTGTTTTTTTTTGCTTCTACAAAATTGGCTGTTAGCCTTGGTCAAAGCACCAGAATAACATGTAGGGAACCTGCATGTACTGGTCAAACCTGCCTACAAATCCAGTTGTGCATTTCTGTTTTGACAGTCAAAGGGTGGATCCTGACAGAACTAAGATACTAGCTCATCCCTACCATACTGTAGTCTTGGAAAACATGACTATACGTTCCTGAAAAGCTCAGCAGAACCTGTTCTTGCTGTACCTGTCAGATGAGGCTTGTTTTTATGTGATCTTTGAGGTGACTCTTGACATTGAAGATGCTTCCCAAGTCCGAGTCTTGCATTTTCTCAGTAAGTTCCTTGAAGCTGTTTCGTTAGTCAGTGCAGAAAAGGGTGTTGAGAGCTTGGACGGGGCTATGGAGCTATATTTATCCTTCACAACAAGCGAGTGAATTGCAGTTGGCTTGAGATTTCTTTTTTGTTTTAAGGATTTAGGAGTGATCAGAATGCAAATACCGTTTCAGTGAAGTCAAATGATGTTGAAAGGTGGTTTATATAACAGAGCTGACATTGGTTTTGAGTTTGCATAGTTTATTTTTTCAGAAAGTCAAACGTGTCAACAATTTAAAGCAGGTTTGAAAAAATTGTATTTTCTATGAATAGAATTAAAACATGTGCTGCACATAGTTACTTTGGTGATGAGGTCAAAAAGACACAGATCAATCTACTGTGTTAATCCAGAAGTCACAGACTACCACCCATAAAACATAGCCTTTATTGTATACCATGAAAAACCCAAATAGTGATATATATCGAAAAATATTATAAATATAAATGAGTCAATACTCAGCACTTCGGGACACGGGTAGGCAGGTATAGACCAAATATACTTTACTATGGGCTCTGACCCAAAAGCTGGCACTGTACCTATCATACCCTGCCTATAAACGGAATAGCCGCCCCGATAGGGGCGATCCCGTATCAGGAACCTCCTGAGCGCCGTAGGATGGCCCTGAATAGGGGATGTAGCTACTAGTTAATATATGCTGACCAAAAGACACCGTCACTACAATGATGAGTAGCACACTATAGTATCAAAAAACAAAACCTACACAAAAAATAATAATTTAATTGATAGGAATCCAGGTTTGTATATCACTCCGTTAAGCCGATCCGGATGCTATAATATCAATTTTCGATTTATCTGTAATCCGGATCGGTTTACAGGAGTGATATACAAACCTGGATTCCTATCTATTTAATTATATATTTTTTTGTGTATGTTTTTGTTTTCTTTTTTGATACTATAGTGTGCTACTCATCATTGTAGTGACTGTGTCTTTTGGTCAGCATATATTAACTGGTAGCTACATCCCCTATTCAGGGCTATCCTATGGCGCTCAGGAGGTTCCTGATACGGGATCTATAAGACTCCTTGGGGGTCATTTAGCAAACTGGTGTAAAGGAGAACTGGCTTAGTTGCCCATAGCAACCAATGAGATTCCACCTTTCATTTTGGACAGCTCCTTTTGAAAACGAAGCCAGTTCTACTTTACACCTGTTTGATCAGGCTGAGTAAAAAAAAGTTTAACAATCTCTGTTGTTTCTTGGTTATATTCATGTCTGGGAAAGGTGGGTGGCAGCCAATATGGCAGCTCACATGTGTGGTCAGCAAGTCTACTGGCAGTATAAGAGCAAATAATGGAACACCACATAACTAGTCAGAATTGCCATGTAGATGTGTGAGAGGCACTGTGGGAGCTGGAATGGCAACCATATTGCTAATTAATTAATTAATTAAAGGGGTTGTCCAGCTTTTACTACGTGATGGCCTATCCTCAGGAGGTCTGACAGCCTGCACCCCAGATCAGCTGTTCAGGTCTAGCTCTGGTGCTGGAACCACACAGCTCCATCAGCTGTGTAGTGGACAGAGCTCTTGCCTGCCCCCATTGACTTCAATGGGAGAAGCCCTGTAGTATCAAGCTCTCTCCACTGCACAGTTGATGGTGTTATATTGTTTTGGAGCTACACCTGAACAACTGATCGGAGGGGTGTGGGGTGTCGGACCCCCGCCAATCATCTAGTGATGGTCTATTCTGAGGATAGGCCATCACTTAGGGGCTGTCTCACTTCAACAAATGGCATTTATCATGTAGAGAAAGTTAATACAAGGCACTTACTAATGGATTGTGATTGTCCATATTGCCTCCTTTGCTGGCTGGATTCATTTTTCCATCAAATTGTACACTGCTCGTAACCAGGGGTAGCGACCACCGCTGCAGCACAGATACAAGGTGGACGGGATCTGCTGCGCATGTTTAAGGTGTATATAGACGGGCTGATTGTCGGGAAGGAAGTGTTCCTTCCTGACAGTCAGCTGCTCGCTCAGTGAAGGAGACCACACATTTACATGCAGCGATCTCCTTCACAGTAGGAGGACGAGAGATCGCTATAGCAATCCCTCATCCTCGTACAGAATCATGGCCTCCTGAGCAGCATATCGCTGTTTAGACCACACGATCTGGTGCCCAGAAGCCATGATTAGTGGTGCCTACATGAGCGGCAGGATCAACCGATGAAAGAGCGTTTCTCTCATTCATGGGGTGATCGATGGCACCTTTGGACGGCGATTATTGGTGTGTCTAACTGCACCTTTACCTGTGTGTGCTTGCACGGTCCCGGTCCCGGTCCCAACCAGAGAGGCCAGTGCTTTTGTCTTCTAGTGTATGAGCACGGCCACCGCTGCTGGATTACAGGGGTGGTCGTAAACCCTGGATAAGAGCACTGTGTAAAATGAATCGGGCAATGTGGACAATCACAATATACCGTATTAGTAACACCACTAGACTGCCTGTGCTGTACTGTTTGTGACCTTACATCCTTTGTGCTTGTATTTTTCAGGAACTGGAACGTTTGGGAGGGTCCATTTAGTGAAAGAGAAAACGGCAAAGCACTATTTTGCACTAAAAGTCATGAGCATTCCCGATGTGATTCGCCTAAAACAAGAGCAGCATGTGCACAATGAGAAGTCTGTCTTGAAGGAAGTGAACCATCCATTTTTAGTCAGACTGTAAGTAAAGATTTCTCATGTCTGGTTTTGGGGGGTTTTCTGGCATCTGCTTCTCCGGAAAGGGGTTTATACTTATGCAGCCTTATCCTTTTCATAAAAATATCCATTTGCGTTTCTCGACAATTCTGTCATTTTCCATTGTAGTCACGAGCCCAGCATAGCCTTCTTCGTGGCTATTACAGTTGTGGCACATCTCTTCATGACTAGTCTACTTTAAAGGGGCGTTTTCAGTTTGCATCAACGTCCTTTAACCCTTTTAAGACCAGGTGGTTTTCAGTTTTTTTCACAACATTTTTATTTATTTTTTTACCCCCAGCCCTTAAAGCCATAATATATTTTTTTTTTGATTCACAAAGCCGTCTGAGGGCTTGTTTGTGAGACAAGATGTACTTTCTAATTGCATACAATGAGGTGGAAAACTAGAAACAAATTCCAAATGGGGTGGAATAAAAAAAATAAAAAAATGCTGTTCCGCCAGTTTTATGTTTTATATTTTTTTTACATAGTTTACTATATGATAAAACTGTTACTTTTTATTCTCAGAGTCATTACGATTACAACGATATTCCACATAGTTTTTATTGTGTTTCAATACTGAAAAAAAAAATTATAGACTTTGGGAAAAAAAAAATGTTTCTTTCTCATTGCCATATTCTAATCTATTTTTAGGTGTACTGAGTGCTCATTTTTTCATTGATACCATTCTGCAGTGTGTATGACTTTTTGGTCACTTTTTATTCAATATTTTTTGGGAGTTGAAATGACCAAAAAAAAGGCAAATTGGCCATTTAGACTTTTTTTTTTTTTCAATTTTTTCATTTTGCGCATGGGTTAAATATTTGTATATTGCTAGTATGGGCGTTTTCGCATGCGGTGATGCCAATGTTAATTGTTAAAATAATTTATGTATTTAAATTTATTTTATTTTTTTACATTTTTATTTAAACCTTTTTTTTTTTACATTTTTTAATAGTTTCCATAGGGAACTATGACAAGAAGTCATCAGATTAGTTCTCTAATAGACTATTAGGCAAGGGCTACACAGCGACACTGGTCACGCAACACCTGTCGCGGCCAGGATCGCTGAGTAGCGGTGATCCCATAGAAATGAATGGGATTGTGCGGCGGTCACAAGAAATCCAGCCGTGTTGGATTTCATGCCACTGCCACAGCGATCTCATGCATTTCTATGGGATCACTGCTACTCAGCGATCCTGGCCGCGACAGGTGTCGTGTGACCCGTGTAGCGCGTTGATTAGAATTACACTGTTAAAATAATGATTTATAATGGCAGCATGATTAATCCTACCAGGCAATATGCCTCATTTTATAGGGTTGACCATGCTGAGGTTCCTTTACTATGATCATCCCGGAAACACACCTTTGAGGGGACATCAACACGGACATAAATTGCTGCAGATTTCACCCTATGCATTACACAGGGGGAAATCTGTGGTGGAATTGTGCAGTATAAACTGACATACTGTGGATTTAAAGGCATCTGTCAGCAGGATCAACACCATTAAACTAACTATAATGCCTGGTAGAGATGACCATGCTAAGTAAAAACCTGCCCTTTTCCCTCTGATCTGCTCCTGCTTTCAGAAGACATCAGTAAATTAGCAAATTAAGGCTTAAGTGCACCAAGGGCGGACCCTAGTAATTCAGTGCACCTTAGCTACTTTTCTCTCCTTCCCTGAACCCCCTCCTCCTCCACTTGATTGGCGTGGCTAAGTGGAGGGGGTAATGTTCATGCCTTTATTCCCCTCATCCCCTCCTGTTTTTAGGAGACATAAGTAAATTAAGACTTAAGTGCACCAAGTGCGGACCCTAGTAACTCAGAGCACTCTAGCTACTTTGCTTTCCTTCCCTGAACACCCCCCCTTCCTCTTCCACTTGATTGGCGTGGCTAAGTGGAGGGGATAGTGTCCAAGGCAACAGAGTGAAGATGCTAAGGTGCACCAGGTGGCGAGGGACCACCCTCGGTGGACTTGAGCCTTAATTTGCCAATTTAAAACTGGATCTGGGGAAAAAGGTATGTTTTTAATCAGCAGGGTCAGCCTTTCCAAGTACTATGGCTGCTTTAATAAGGTTGATCATTCTGATGGATGCCTTTTAAAATAAGTTTTTTTTTAAGAATATTAAAAAAGCATAAAAGTGAAATCACCCCCTTTAAATAAAATATAAAAACAATAAAAAAAAAAAGATTATAAGAATTGCCATATCCCAAAATACCTGAACTATTAAAGTATAAATGTATTTATTCCATACTGTGAACGCCATAACTGATAATAAATAAAATTGGCCAATTCGCTGTTTTTTTGTTTTTTTTTGTTGTTGCCTAATCTCCCCAAAATTGAGATAAAAAGCAATCAAAAAGCCATGCACACTCCCAAATTTTTTATTTTTTTTCAATTCCACACAATTTGGATTTTTTTCCCCAGCTTTCCAGTACATCATCATATGCAAGATTAAATGGGGCTATTAGAAAGTACAACTTAAACTGCAGCAAAAACAAGCCGTCATACGTTTATGAAGGGAAAAATAAAAAAGTTATGGCTTCGATCAAGCAGAAAGTGAAAAACTAAAAAGGAAAATTGCTTGGTTGGGAAGAGGTTAAATCTCATTCACTCTGCTGATACTGTAAAACGCTGTGGATTTTCTAAATTCCACAGTGAAAAATACACAGTCTATACACCCCATGTGGACATATCCTTAATATGGAAAAATGCCTGCGCTCGGAGAGGAACTAGGACCTGTGCTGTTAACGTTGACAGCATTGAGAGATTTGCTGGGCATATCCTGGCGTCCTGCACCGCTACTGAATAAATAATCCAGTTCCATTAATCTCCATGAATATCTTGAGAACTGATATTCTAAGATTGCAGATAATGTCCTGTCCTGTGTAGTTGTGAGCAAGTAGAAGTCTACCCTGTAAAGCAGGAAATGCGTTGTGCACTTGATCTAGTAATTGCAGAATTATTCTGTGCCAGAGCTGCATTCATCACTGAGCACTCTGTTATGTAACTTGTCACCAAGCTTTGGGCAGTGGCACAAGTGTCATCCATTTGACCTTTTTTGTTGCCAGCGGCAGTGGATACATGCAGGCTTACAAGATGATTAAGCCGGTAGATTACTGGACGCTGTAATAAAGGCCTACACAGCGCTTTTGCTGCACAGGACACTGAAAAACAGAAAAAATAGCATTAAAATCTTGCTTTCCGAATCCACATTATTTCACTAGTAGCTGATCTACCAGCCATATGCAGTGCTTTCTTAAAGTCTTCAGACTCTTTCAAGTGTTTCACATTTTGAAAGTGAAAACAGAATTTTAGATTTTTTTTTCACATTTATTAAAAAGGAAAATAAATTTTACATGGATAGAAGTATTCAGACACTTACATTTTAGCTCTAGGGCCTCCGATTTTTCTTGATCATCTTTGGGATGATTCCACCCATGATTGAGTCCATCTGTGGTAAATTCAGTTGATTGGACACGATTTGGAAAGACTCAACCCTGTCTATATAAGGTCTCACAGCTGACAATGCAGATCGGAGCAAAACCCAAGCCCTGAGGAGAGAAGGTATAGCTCAGAGACAGGATTGTGTGGCGCCACAGATCTGGAGAAAGGTTTAAAAGGTTTCTGCTGCCCTGAATGTTCCCAAGAGCACCGTGGCCTCCCTAATTCTTAAATGGATGAAGTTTGGAACAACAAGGTCTCTTCTGAGAGCTTGCCACCCCACCAAACTACTAATTGGGTGAGAAGGTAAGTCAGGTGATCAAAAATCCAGTGATCTCTCGGGCTGAGCTCCAAAGATACTGTGTGCAGATGGGAGATACGTTCAGAAAGTCCACCTCTGAAGCACTCTCCTCAGTAAAAGACACATGAAAGCCCGCCTGGAGTTTTCAAAAAAGCACCTAAAGGACTCTTGCACCGTGAGAAAAAAAAAAAAGATTCTCTGGTCTGATGAAACCAAAACTTTTTGGCCTCAAGTCTAAATGTCATGTCTGGAGGAAACCAGGCACTGCTCATTACCTGCACAGTACCATCCCTACAGCTAAGCATGGTTGTAGCAGCATCATGCTGTGGGGTGATTTTCTGTGGCTATGACATGGAGACTGTTAAGCGTCGAAGGAAAGCCTAAAACATGATCCAGAGCGCTCTGGACCTCCGACTGGGTTGAAGGTTTACCTTCCAACAAGACAGTGACCGTAAGCACATAGCAAAGGCAACACAGAAGTGGCTTAGGGATAACTGTGTGAATCTCCTTGAGTGGCCCAGCCAGAACCCTGACTTGAGCCCAATCGTACATCTCTGGAGAGACCTGAAAATCACTGTAGGCTCTAATCGCTACAACTAGGTATTGAGTAAAAGGTCTGAATAGTCAGTGCAATGTTTTAGTTTTCCCCTTTCAATAAATTAGCAAAGATTTTCTGATTGTGGCATATTAAATGCAGAATGATGGGTAAAAACATAACTTTTTTCTTATTTTAGTACAAGGCCACAAGAAAGAATCTGAAACATCCTGAAGACTTTCCAAATGCATTACACATTTCAGAGGAACCTTCTATAGCAGGGGTGCACAACCTGCGGCCCGGGGGCCACATGTGGCCCTCAATACCATTCTATGCGGCCCCCAGCCATCTGGTAGCAGACATGTATTCTATATCTTGTGGCTGCTCACATGAATCTTTCATGTATTGTCTCATTAGATGGAAGTACTAGAAGTGTAACTAGACATTTAGAATATATACTCTATGTTCAATATGCCATAAATATAGTATTTCACTTGGTAGTACCCCTTTAAAGATTATTTTCGGCCCTTGAAATTGTTTCAGGTTGACAATGTGGCCCCCAACCAGAAAAGGTTGTGCACCCCTGTTCTATAGGATGTTTTTGTACGGTCACTGCTTCATTTCCTAGAAGCTTCTCAGTAATGTGTAGTTAACTGTCCTGACTGTGCTCCTAAAGGGGTTGTCCAAATTATTTTTATTGATGACCTATCCTCAGGATAGGTCATCAATATCAGATCAGCGGGGATCCAACACACGGCATCCACACCGATCAGCTGGTTGTGGAGACAGAACGTTCAGTGCCAGCGCTGCCTTCTCTCCATTATTTACCTGCTCGCTGCCACAACAGCAGGAGTAATTACTCGTCCCATTCACTTCTTGTAATTACACCTGCTTACCGCTGTAGTTGCTACAGTGAGCAGGTAAATAATGAAGGGAAGGCTGCGCACGGCGCACGCCTTCTCTTCAACCAGCTGATCAGCAGTGGTGTCGGGTGCCTGGCCTCCGCCGATCTGATATTGATGACCTATCCTGAAGATAGGCCATCAATAAAAATAGCTTGGACAACCCTTTTAAAGGAAACGTGTCTTTAGAACATTTTTATGTTCAAAATAGTTTTAAATAATATTTAGTGATGTTATTTTTAATTTTCCATCTCACTATCCATGTCAAAATCCTCATATCTTGCAGTTTTCGCTCTGGTCAATAAGCCTAATAATAGGTAGTACTTCTTGGTCTGTACAAGTTACTCTGCAGCAGTCATGTCATTAGTATTACAGGCAGGATTAGAATGACAGGTGGCACCTCTGTACATAGATAACACAGGATTCACCATTCACAGTAGGTGATTATCACAGCTTGTCTACTCCCTCCTGACCTCGGCTCGGGTCAAAGAGCATGCCTAGACTATCTCATAGAAATCAGTGAGCTCCTGTTTATTCTGTCTTTGGCCCATGGTGACTGCTGTAAAGCATATCTCTAAATGCCGTTAAAAACTGTTCAGGCAAGATGGCTGCTCCCATGATCAAGTTCAGGAAATAGAATTAATAAAAATCCACAATCAGTAAACAGATTAGATAAAAAGGTACACTGGCAGAAAAAGTATAGATAACTTATTAAGTGCAAATTACTTTTTGTTTAGTAAGTAATGAAAATAAGATATTATAGTTAGGGTACTTTCACACTAGCGTTAAAGTTTTCCGGTATTGAGTTCCGTCCTAGGGGCTCAATACCGGAAAAAAAAAAACGCTTCAGTTTTATCCCCATGCATTCTGAATGGAAAGCAATCCTTTCAGTATGCATCAGGATGTCTTCAGTTCAGTCCCTCTTACGGTATTTGGCCGGAGAAAATACCGCAGCATGCTGCGGTATTTTCTCCGGCCAAAATTCCTGAACACTTGCCGGATTAATTTCTATTGAAATGTATTAATGCCGGATCCGGTACCATGCGCAGACCATAAAAAATTTGAAAAAAGTAAATACTGGATCAGTTTTTCCGGATGACACTGGAGAGACGGATCTGGTATTTCAAAGCATTTGTCAGACGGATCCGGAAACAAATGCTATCCGTTTGCATACAGATTTCCGAAATCCTCTAACGCAAGTGTGAAAGTAGCCTAAAGCAGCATATAATATACAGAATGGCGGAGTTATTTGATCTGCCAGAGTCAATGAGGTTTTATAGCTGTATATTGCATTTTCGCTGAGCTATCATGTTACAGTAGCTATAATTGCATAAATGCCGGTGATCTTTACAGTGCTGTAATGGACAGGTTCAGATAACTAGGATTATACATGATTGTATGTTTGAGAAAAGAACTTGGAGACAATAACTCCTTTGCTGGCTCTACCACTGCCCCCTTTTTTCCCCATATACAGTACAGACCAAAAGTTTGGACACACCTTCTCATTCAAAGAGTTTTCTTTATTTTCATGACTATGAAAATTGTAGATTCACACTGAAGGCATCAAAACTATGAATTAACACATGTGGAATTATATACATAACAAAAAAGTGTGAAACAACTGAAATATGTCATATTCTAGGCTCTTCAAAGTAGCCACCTTTTGCTTTGATTACTGCTTTGCAAACTTTTGGCATTCTCTTGATGAGCTTCAAGAGGTAGTCACCTGAAATGGTTTTCACTTCACAGGTGTGCCCTGTCAGGTTTAATAAGTGGGATTTCTTGCCTTATAAATGGGGTTGGGACCATCAGTTGCGTTGTGGAGCAGTCAGGTGGATACACAGCTGATAGTTACTTTAAGAAATGAAGGTCAGTCAGTCCGAAAAATTGGGAAAACTTTGAAAGTGTCCCCAAGTGCAGTCACAAAAACCATCAAGCGCTACAAAGAAACTGGCTCACATGCGGACCGCCCCAGGAAAGGAAGACCAAGAGTCACCTCTGCTGCGGAGGATAAGTTCATCCGAGTCACCAGCCTCAGAAATCGCAGGTTAACAACAGCTCAGATTAGAGACAGGTCAATGCCACACAGAGTTCTAGCAGCAGACACATCTCTAGAAGAACTGTTAAGAGGAGACTGTGTGAATCAGGCCTTCATGGTAGAATATCTGCTAGGAAACCACTGCTAAGGACAGGCAACAAGCAGAAGAGACTTGTTTGGGCTAAAGAACACAAGGAATGGACATTAGACCAGTGGAAATCTGTGCTTTGGTCTGATGAGTCCAAATTTGAGATCTTTGGTTCCAACCACCGCGTCTTTGTGCGACGCAGAAAAGGTGAACGGATGGACTCTACATGCCTGGTTCCCACCGTGAAGCATGGAGGAGGAGGTGTGATGGTGTGGGGGTGCTTTGCTGGTGACACTGTTGGGGATTTATTCAAAATTGAAGGCATACTGAACCAGCATGGCTACCACAGCATCTTGCAGCGGCATGCTATTCCATCCGGTTTGTGTTTAGTTGAACCATAATTTAATTTTCAACAGGACAATGACCCCAAACAGACCTCCAGGCTGTGTAAGGGCTATTTGACCATGAAGGAGAGTGATGGGGTGCTGCGCCAGATGACCTGGCCTCCACAGTCACCGGACCTGAACCCAATCGAGATGGTTTGGGGTGAGCAGGACCACAGAGTGAAGGCAAAAGGGCCAACAAGTGCTAAGCATCTCTGGGAACTCCTTCAAGACTGTTGGAAGACCATTTCAGGTGACGAGCTCTTGAAGCTCATCAAGAGAATGCCAAGAGTGTGCAAAGCAGTAATCAAAGCAAAAGGTGGCTACTTTGAAGAACCTAGAATATGACATATTTTCAGTTGTTTCACACCTTTTTGTTATGTATATAATACCACATGTGTTAATTCATAGTTTTGATGCCTTAAGTGTGAATCTACAATTTTCATAGTCGTGAAAATAAAGAAAACTCTTTGAATGAGAAGGTGCGTCCAAACATTTGTTCTGTACTGTATGATCATTTTAAAGTGGTGGTAATTCATTTTTCTATTTTGGGGAGTGGTGTCCACCTTCCTTTCGCTGGCAGTGGGTCTGAAAGCACCCTTGCTCACCAAAAAATATCTGTTTTACAGTAAATCAAGTGACCACACCAGTTTCCACATGTGCATGAAGATCCAGTGAAATGTGTTGCCACCATATGTTATCCAAAAAATTATTTGTATCATTGTATGGGCCAAGCAAATTCAAGCAGCCTGGTGGGCCTTCCGTTTGTCTGGAGATCTCCCATCACGTTATGATGATTGGAGGGCTTTGACCTCTGATCCCAACCCCACTGTGCTGATTTAGCTACGGGAAGTGAAGCTGGCCCCACTCATTTGAGGTGGCCAAGGCACCACTATGCACAAAAAAAACATGGTGGACATAGTGCTAATGTAACATAGTGACCCCTTTATTCTCTGTATCGATGGGGGTCCCAGAATTTAGCTCTGATCATAAAGTAATAACATATGCGAGAGATATGGGAAAACACATTTTAAATATTTAGTGCCAGCTTCCGTTATACAGTTTTTGTTGGGCTTTTTTTCTGCGGTAATTATTTTTTATTATCTTGTGATGTGTTTTTGAAGGGCTTGTTCCATGGCAAACACTTATCTCCTATTCTCAGGATAGTGTGGCAGAGGCCCCAGCGGTGGGACCCTTGATAATCACTTGTTCCTCCTTTAAATAGAGTCAACGGTCACACGTTTGCTACCACTCCATTCAACTCTGTGGGACCTCCGGAGATACCCAAGTACAATGTTCAGCTAATTTCGGGAGTCCCTTTAAGGCCCTTTACATGGGCCGAGAATCCGCCAGGTAATAGATAGCGAGTGTTCATAGGAGCGATCGTTAGTGGTTACTACCGGTGTAAAGGTGCAGCTGATTACCCATATTAGTCAGGTAATTGGATCATTTGTGTAGCCACCGAGTCGTCATTTGCCGGCAGCAGATCATGCTGTGTAAACAGCCCCTGCTGCTGACAAACGAGTCCGTATGGGGAGGAGCGATGGCATTAGTGATCATTACTCCCCATACTGTGGAGGAGATCACTGCATGTAAATGCAGCGGTCTCCTTCACTGATGAGCAGCCGCTTGCTGGGAAGGAACAATTTGTTCCTGACAATCGCCTGCAAAATTGGCCCATGTAAAGGGACCTTTAGAGTTGAATGGAGCAGCTGAGGACCACCTCCACCATTCCACTCAAATCTTACACCCTGTCCTGTTCTTTCTTTTGGATATGGGGTAAGCGTCATAGGACAACCCCTTTTTTTATGTGGAACACATCAAATATGTATAAGTCCTATAGAAGCCTATGGGGAAAATGGCTAAAAAATAAAATAAAACCCATCCCTAGACCATGATGTGTTTTGGAAAAATAAAAGCTCAGCCATACCTCAAATATGCTTTGTATGTAATGTGTTTCCTAATGCACCGTAGTAACATTCCTTGACTTGCTGACCAGTTACCCTTTGCCATTTCTGTTCCTATAGGTTTTGGACCTCACATGACGATCGCTTTTTATATATGCTGATGGAGTATGTACCCGGAGGAGAACTTTTTAGCTACTTGCGCAACATGGGACGTTTTAACAACAGCACAGGACTCTTTTACTCTGCGGAGATCATATGTGCAATAGAATACTTGCACTCCAAAGAAATAGTTTACAGAGACTTGAAGCCTGAAAATATATTGCTGGACCGGGAAGGTCACATCAAACTTACAGATTTTGGATTTGCGAAAAAGCTTTCAGACAGGTATCACTTACGTTCTGAACATTTCAACTGCTTTATTACTTGTCCTGCCGGGGATTTGGCTTTTATTTCGATGGTTCGGGCATGTAGCACAGGCAAAGCTATTTCCATGCCCGTATAATGGCTATAATTGCAATAGGCCGCGGCGGTGCGATAATCCATTTGTTGTTGTTTTTGTGGGTTTTTTTCCCCTATGTAATGGCTGACAAAGTATGGGTTGTAAACTAAAGAGATCGGTCAAAATAATTTCCTTGCATGTTGGGAAATTTCTGTAATTGAAAAACATCTGAGGAGATCAAATTTAAGATGCTGAGGGGCTTAAATGGATCTGTCATGTAGACCATTATGCCAAAATGCTGTCGTAAGTTTTTTTTTTTTTTCCTCCTGTTGTCTGTGCGTGCCATAAAGTGTATTGCCACAATTGACAAATCATAAATTGGCCGTAAAACAATTGTGTCGGCCCATCCAACTAATTACAATAGGATCCGTTGACAATGTGATGTCTCTGATGCCCAGTGGACAGTATCCAGACAGTTTATGGTCAAAAGGAAGTGAGGATCGTGATACAAGGGAGAGGAGAAATGCTCTCTAAGTAAATTTAAGAGAACTTCTCACCTCTTTCTTGTTCCAAGAGCCAATATTTTATTAAAAGTTCTTCCGAAAGGGGCCTTTAAAGGGGTTCTGCACGGCTTTACCTAAATTTTTTTGTCTGTGCTGACCCTTCCGTCGTGCTACCGATTCCATGATCTCGTCTATGATCACTTGATGGCCTGCCTGGCGGTGGGCTCTTCCGCTGAATTACCGACTGATGTGCTGCTGTGTCAACCTGGTCATCTGCATAATGTATATGCAGCTGACCAGGAAGAAACAGGAACACATCCATTTGGGACGGAAGAGCTGTGTTTTGGCTAATCGGATCTATCATGCTGGCATGAAATGCGTGATGTACATCAGCACATCAGTTGTGTTGCTGACAACAGTATGCAAACTGAATGGGGATGAACAATCGCACTAATGATCTCAGCCATCAGCTGTTATCATCAGTTGTCGTGCATTGGCCCATGTAAACTCACTCTTGATTTGCTGAAGAGAATTTCATGCCCGCAGTGTTAGGTTGTGTGGTTCTCCCTACTCCCTACAAGTCTTCAGCTTGACTACTCCCCTGTTTTCTTGTATTCTTGGTGTCTGTCCACGAGCTGTGGCTACCAGGCATAAGACTATAAAGCTCTCTAAGTTACTTAACGTGATGGCTGGGCGGTTCCCTTCGTCCTATGGGTATGTTGTACCTTTGTGAGTAGAAATTGCATTCTTCTCCAGCATGCACTATTCAGTTACTATGACAGTTTTGGATTTCACCCCTTTGTTCTGCTGGTGTTTCTGTGTCTGTAGTTTCACATCCGCTTATTTATTTATAGATCCGCTAGCTTCCTAGAGGAACAGATTATTAGTTGTTGCCTAGTCAAGGGTGGCAATTAGATGGTGGTAGAACGTAAAATTAACTTTCTGAACAGCTTACTCATGGATATTATGAGGCTAACATATCTACAGTATATTACCCATGGATCTGTATACCAGTCCTCAATCTTATAGTATTTGTAAAACTATATTGTTCACCCCCCTCCCCCATCTAAAACAAATATAGCACATGCTCTAGCTTCTTCAACTTAGATGGATTGCATTGGTGTACAGCAGTCTTCAAGTCATGCCAGAGATTCTCAATTGGATTTAGGTCTGGACTTTGACTATGTCATTGCAAGATGTTTAAATGTTTCCCCTTAAAGGGAACCTGTCACCGGGATTTTGTGTGTAGAGCTGAGGACATGGGTTGCTAGATGGCCGCTAGCACATCCGTAATACCCAGTCCCCATAGCTCTGTGTGCTTTTATTGTGTAAAAAAAACGATTTGATCCATATGCAAATTAACCTGAGATGAGTCCTGTCCCTGAGATGAGTCCAGCGTGAAGGAGCCCAGCACCTCCCCGCATCCTCAGAATTTTCTTCTTGCTGCCCGACATCAGAAAGCCAGAGCGCATTAATCTCGCAATGCGTGAGCTAGCGCATGCGCAGTGTCCTCATAGTGTTCCTTCCCTGTGCTGGCATCAGCCTCAGGTTAGGAACTGCCCATACGCTAGCTCACCATTCCAGTGTAGCTTTAGAAGAACATTTATGGTCATTGTCCTCCTGGAAGATGAACCGCCTTCCTTCTCTGAAATCTCCAGCAGACAGAAACAGGTTTGCCTAAATAATTGTTATGCATTTACTGCCTTCCATCTCACCTTAAATTGTGACCAGTTTTCCAGTTCCTGCCGATGTTGCCACCACTATGAGTCACTGTGGAAATGGTGTTCATGGGGTGATGGGAAATCCCCAAAAAGTAAAATTTTAGGGTACTCACACTAGTGTTTTTCTTTTCCAGCATATAGTTCCGTCCTAGGGGCTCTGTACCAGAGAATAACTGCTCAGTTTTATCCCCATGCATTCTGAATGGAGAGCAATCCGTTCAGGATGTCTTCAGTTCAGTCTTTTTGCCATTTCCGGACAGAGAAAATACTGTAGCATGCTACTGTTTTATCTCTATCCAAAAGGACTGAACACTTGCCGGAACCGGCATTAATTTACATTGCATTGTATTAGTGCCGGATCTGGCATTGAGTGTTCCGGCAAAAAAAAAGTTATACCGGATCCGTTTTTCCGGATGATACCGGAACCATCTGACAAATGGCATCAGTTTGCATGCGTACTGCCTATGCATATGTGGCGGAACTGCCTGCCGGAATCCTCTGCCGCAAGTGAGAAAGTAACCTTAGTCTTGTCTGATCCCAGAACCTTCTTCCATGTATTTGGGAGTCTACCACATGCTGCTTGGTGAACTTCAAATGTTTTTTCTTATGTATTTGCTTAAACAGTAGCTTTTTACTGGGCACACTAGGGTGTTTCATTTTATAATGGAAAAAAAAAAAAAGTCACATTTTTGCAGACTTTGCTTATGCCCCGAGTCTCAGTGATGTAAAAAATATATATATATGCCAAATTTCAAGAAGATTGGATAATATTTAGAGGTTGCACACTTTTGTAAAAGTAGGCAAAAAATATGATTTTTCAATGTTAATTACTTTTATTAGGAAAACCAGAAATCACAACCTAAAATAATATTAAAACTAGTAGGGCTGCAACGATTAATCGATGTAATCGATTATATTCGATAACTGGATTCGTTGTCGACGAATCCAGTTATCGAATAATCGCCGATTCGTTGCTATTCGGGCGGGCGGGCGGGCGCTGCATCTTTATTTTACCTTTTTACAATGACGCTCCCGCTCCTGTAACAGCCAGGCAGAGCGGACGGCGGCGTAACGTCACTCAATCACGTGACGCGCCTGCTCCGCCTCCTTCATTCATGAAGTGGGCGGAGCAGGCGCGTCACGTGATTGAGTGACGTTACGCCGCCGTCCGCTCTGCCTGGCTGTTACAGGAGCGGGAGCGTCATTGTAAAAAGGTAAAATAAAGATGCAAGCGCCGGGGCTGTTAGGGGGAAGGGGGGTCTGTGTATAGCACTGCTATGGGGAGGGGGGAGGATCTGTGTATAGCACTGCTATGGGGAGGAGGGGGGGTCTGTGTATGGCACTGCTATGGGAAGGGGGGTCTGTGCACTGTTATGAGGAAAGGGATCTGTGCACTGTTATGCCCATAACAGTGCACATATCCCCCTCTCCATAACTACGCCGTCCACAGATCCCCCATAATAGTGTCGTCCACAGATCCCCCATAAGTGTCGTCCACAGATCCCCCATAAACGCCGTCCACAGATCCCCCATAAACGCCGTCCACAGATCCCCCATAAACGCCGTCCACAGATCCCCCATAAACGCCGTCCACAGATCCCCCATAAACGCCGTCCACAGATCCCCCATAAACGCCGTCCACAGATCCCCCATAATAGTGTCGTCCACAGATCCCCCATAAACGCCGTCCACAGATCCCCCCATAAGTGTCGTCCACAGATCCCCCCATAAGTGTCGTCCACAGATCCCCCCATAAGTGTCGTCCACAGATCCCCCATAAGTGTCGTCCACAGATCCCCCATAAGTGTCGTCCACAGATCCCCCATAAGTGTCGTCCACAGATCCCCCCATAAGTGTCGTCCACAGATCCCCCCCATAAGTGTCGTCCACAGATCCCCCCATAAGTGTCGTCCACAGATCCCCCCCCATAAGTGTCGTCCACAGATCCCCCCCCATAAGTGTCGTCCACAGATCCCCCCATAAGTGTCGTCCACAGATCCCCCCATAAGTGTCGTCCACAGATCCCCCCATAAATGTCGTCCACAGATCCCCCCATAAATGTCGTCCACAGATCCCCCCATAAATGTCGTCCACAGATCCCCCATAAGTGTCGTCCACAGATCCCCCATAAGTGTCGTCCACAGATCCCCCATAAGTGTCGTCCACAGATCCCCCATAAGTGTCGTCCACAGATCCCCCATAAGGTGTCGTCAACAGATCCCCCATAAGTGTCGTCCACAAGATCCCCATAAGTGTCGTCCACTAGATCCCCATAGTGTCCACAGATCCCCCATAGTGTCGTCCACAGATCCCCCATAAGGTGTCGTCCACAATTTGTTTTAATATGGCCTTTGAACATAATTTTTCAAGTAAGATCATATAAACCTCTGTTTTGTAATTTTGTCGTTTTTCCCGATTAATCGATTAATCGTAGAAATTAATCGGCAACTAATCGATTATTCAAATAATCGTTAGCTGCAGCCCTAAAAACTAGACACTAAGATTAATAGGTAGTATGATAGGCAAAACTTGTTATATGAATCAACTTTGAATGATGCAATCCCTTCTTTTGATAGCTTGGTGACGACTTTTCTGGGATGCTTGACTACCCTCAACAAGAATAGTTTTTGTTGTTCGTCCCTGACAGATTCGTTAAACTTTTTTATCAGAGCAATTCCTCTTTCTGCGGTATAATTGACCACCTTAAGAGCGTTCACATGGCTTCTTAGAGAATTACTGCAGTATTCTGTCACGTCGTAGATCCCAAACAATTCAAAGAACGTCTTTGTTTTACTATTAACGAAATGGCTCAGGTCTTTTCCTTCAAAAACTAGTTTTTTACCCTCTAATAGTTTCATTTCCTTTTCAGGTTTGATTTCTAAATTTTTTGTCATATTTTCCTTAACAGCCTGAGTAATACATTTGTCCAAAAACATTTGTTTCTGACAAATACCAAAGGTGTCTCTTAGCAACTGTGAGAGCACTTTTTTTGACGTCTGCATCTGGGTAAGTGCTCAGAAGCTGTAGCCTATCCAAATCCTTCTTTGGAGCCCATAGACTTTCAGTTGCCTCGTGCAAAAAGCAAACATATGAGGCTGACAAAATGTGCACCACGTTTCATTCCTTTCAATTCTCGTTGAGGAATATTCAACTGTTTAGTGAAGAGGACAATTTTAACCTCTTGTGGACACATGACGTACCGGTACGGCATGATGTCCCGGTACTTAAGGACGCATGACGTACCGGTACGTCATGTGTATTTCCGATCACTGCCGCCCAGCGGGCGGTGATCGAAACAAGGTGCCTTCTCAAATCATTGGGTCAACAGCAAGCGATCAAAAAGGCGTATGCCCACCAAAATAGTACCAATCTAACCGTCACCTCATCCCGCAAAAAATGAGCCTGTACCTAAGACAATCGCCCAAATAATAAAAAAAAACTATGGCTCAGAATATGGAGACACTAAAACATCATTTTTTTTTTAATTTTTTTTTTAATTTTTTTTTTAAAAAAAAGCTTTTATTGTGTAAAACTTAAAGGGGTTCTGCACTTTCATTTCACTGATGATCTATCCTCTGGATAGATCATCAGCTTCTGATCGGCGGGGGTCCGACACCCGGGACCCCCGCCGATCAGCTGTTTGAGAAGGCAGCGGCGCTCCAGCAGCGCCGCGGCCTTCTCACTGTTTACCGCCGGGCCGCCCGCCCTCTGACGTCACGACTTGTATCAACTAGAGTGGGCACGGCTAAGCTCTGTTCACTTGAATGGAGTTTAGCCGCGCCCACTCTAGTTGATACAAGTGGTGACGTCAGTGGGCGGGCGGCCCGGCGGTAAACAGTGAGAAGGCAGCGGCGCTCCTGGAGCGCAGCTGCCTTCTCAAACAGCTGATCGGCGGGGGTCCCGTGTGTCGGACCCCCGCCGATCAGAAGCTGATGATCTATCCAGAGGATAGATCATCAGTGAAATGAAAGTGCAGAACCCCTTTAAGTAAATTTCACAAATTATACATATTGGGTATCCGTAATAACTTGCTCTATAAAAATATCAAACAAACTAACCCCTCAGGTAAATACCGTTAAAAAAAAGGTGTAAAAAAAGCTATTTTTGGTCACCTTACATCACAAAAAGTGTAATAGCAAGCGATCAAAAAGTCATACGCACCCTAAAATAGTGCCAATCAAACCGTCATCTCATCCCGCAAAAATCATACCCTATCCAAGATAATCGCCCAAAAACTGAAAAAAACTATGGCTCTCAGACTATGGAGACCCTAAAACATGATAATTTTTTTTTGTGGAGTGTATGGCTTATACCTCATCTAGGGTCTCTTTCCCAATCTTAGGGACACTATTTAGAGGAGATATCGGACCGAGGAAACTGATTATAGGATCATCATCGGACTGACTCCCATATACTACACTACACCCTGAAGAACCAGTGAGAATACTGGGGAAACGCAGCGTTGGGGATTTTTGTCCCCTGGGACCTATCTTAAAGGACTATATCACTTTTGTGGTTCCTATGGGACTTTCCTTTGCATGAGAGACTATATCCTCTATTTTGGGAAGAACATTATCATTTTTCAGTGCGATTGCAGGGATTGAAAGGGCCCTTTTTCGGTACAAGTGCTCGGGGTCAGGGAGAGATTAAGGGACCGAATAGGGATATATATGTTATTCCCAATAACACCTGGATTTGGAGTTCCTTCCTCTTTGGGGATACATTGAACAGAAAAGACATGCTGTACCCCATATGATATTTTGTTTAAACAAACCGTGAGTAAAGAAGGACATCTTATGTCCCACCTCTTGACAGACCCGCTTACAATCCAGATTGCATACGGAGTATGTTTTCTTTTGATATAGACCTGTTATGGTATCAATTGTAATTGCACCATATAATATTGCATTTGAAGAGGTATTTATATTTTAAATATATTAAATAAAATCATGACTTAAGAGAAGAATGGAATGACGTGATGTCAAGTTATATAGATCACTAAAAAATCCAGAAAACCAAAACAGAAATAGTGATCAGTTGTTAGCTTAAAACATAACTTTTACTCGTGTAGTATTAAAATGATAGGCCCTTGGATAATAATTAGTATAATAGGATAATCATTAGGTAATGGGATAATCGCAAACTTTACCAGCCGTAGGTAAAGCATATAGTGCACGGCGGCACCAGAATAAGTTGATAAAAATAAAAGTGCACGGCGACACTAGAAAGAGGCAACCATAGTCCTACCGATCTGTCGTCAGGATCCAGGAATCCAGGAACGCGATCCATTGCCTGCAGCTGTTACTACGCCCCGTAAGCGTGAGGTTAAGCCTCATGCACACAACCGTGGAACACGGACCGTGAGGTACCGGCCTGGATTCCTGCTGAGTGCAGGAGCGCACGGCGTCATTGGTTGCTATGGCGCCGTGCGCTTCTCGCCGCCGCTGCTGTACAGTAATACACTCGTTTAGAACATACCAGTGTATTACTGTACAGCAGCGGCGGCACGAAGCGCGCGGCGTCATAGCAACCACGGACGTGTGCACGAGGCTTTAGGGAGCTGTATCTGTATCCCCCCTCGTTGCATCTCTAATGGACTGTCATTAGGGTGTGTTATAACTGGTATCACCCGACCACCCATATAGGGAACACCAATCCTTATCAGGGACTTATTGGTTCCCTGAGCTTTGTTCTTTTGCCTGAAAATCCTGATGGTCTCCCCTGATTGTTTTTGTATCTAAACATGAAACGTGCATATTGGGATTAGGATAGGGCTATACCAGGGCCAGTACACAGGGAAAGGTTCCCGACGGGGTCGCCCTTCTAAGGACGAGTGCCCTGTGATGAGGTTGCTTTGATTTCTAGAAGTTAGGGTCGGCTTTGTTCCTTTACCACAGGGCTATATTAGGGTTATATTAGACCCTGTTACCCCAAGCAGTCAACGGTCCCACTGAAGAGAATCTACTCCCAGATATCCGGACACGGGCTGTTTCTTGGATCCCGACGACAGAGCGGTAGGACTATAGTTGCCTCTTTCGAGTGCCGCCGTGCACTTTTATTTCTACCCACTTATTCTGGTGCCGCCGTGCACTATGGTCTTTACCTACTGCTGGTAAAGTTTGTGATTAGCCGATTACAATTATTATCCAACAGCCTATCATTTTAATACTACACGATTAAAAGTTATATAAAATAAAAGGTATTTTTTTTAAAATAAGGGAGTTTGGTAGTAGTTTAGCTTTTCACTCCTATTCTTATTGAGTATATGTTGTGGTTTTCCAGTGTATGGCTTATAGTGGAACTATAGACAAATACTTCCACGTCTGCTGTGGACATTTGGAACTCCTTCAATGTTATTGTTGGTGTCTTTGATTTATGCTCCCCTTGACTGGTCTGTGAGTTTTGGTGCCTGCCTTCTCTTGTCAGGTTTGTAGTGCCTTTTATTTCCATTTTTGTTTTAATGAATTTACTGGTTCTCCGTGAGCTGTACTCCTCCACAACGTAGTCTCTGATCTGTCCTCGGTCTTCATTTTGCTTGCTTAGTAGTGTTGCAGACTCGGGGCCTTTCAGAACAGCCGTAGTTCTACTCTCATCATGTGACATTGCACACGAGGTGGCCTTATTCAACTAACTACATGACTTCAGAAGTTTACTAGTTAACTTATTTAGAAGTTTCATAGCAAAGGGGGTGAATATAGTTGCACTTACAACTTTTTATTTTTTTTATTTTGTTTAACCAGCAATTTTTTGCCTAATTTTGCAAGTCTGACATGGCACTTTATGTGCTAATAATTTTAGATTTTTTTTTACTGATTCAACCCATTCTGAGATGCATCTTACTTCATGTTAGTGGTAAATTTGAGTCGACATGCTTTTACCGTTAAAAAATCCAAAGTTAACAGAAAATTTGGAAAGAACTTGCTTATTGTAAATTTGAATTTCTCTGCTTTTAAGACAGATAGTGATACCTTATCAAATAGTTATTAATTAACATTCACCAAATTCACCATACTTTGTTTGCATCATTTTGTAAATGTCATTTTATTTTATTAGGCGGTTAGAAGGCTTAACATTTTTAAGGGGCTCACGTAATAGGAACCGCCCATAAATTACCATATTTTAGAAACCGCACCCTCAAATTATTCAAAGTGGATTTTAGAAGCTTTGTTAACAAAGCAAACACAGCAAAACAACCCAATATTTCTTACCCTGATTCTGCAGTTCATAGAAACACCCCATGTACTATGTTGCATTTGAAGAGACTCTGAGTTACCCCTACAGCGTAAACCCATTTTGCAAACCACACGGAGCTGGTTGATGTTAGAGACCTTGTACTCCTCCACCTTCCTTCGAGGATGCCCCACAGATACTTAATAGGGTTTAGGTCTGGAGACCTGCTTGACCAGTCCAGCACTTTTACCCTCACTTTATACACTGACTACTTTATATTGTATCAAAGTGTCATATCTTCAGTGTTGTCCCATGAAAAGATAGAATAAAATATTTACAACTTTTGTGAGCTACTGTAGCTGTGTTAAACTCTGACCATTGAGTGCTGATCTTGGCCTCTATCAGATCCTGTCCCAGCGGTGACGGTGACCATACATCTTTGGCTACTTTCACACTAGCGTTCGGGGCTCCGCTTGTGAGTTCCGTTTGAAGGCTCTCACAAGCGGCCCCGAACGGATCCGTACAGCCCCAATGCATTCTGAGTGGATGCAGATCCGCTCAGTTTGGCACCGTTTGGCCTCCGTTCCGCTCAGCAGGCGGACACCTGAATGCAGCTTGCAGCGTTCGGGTGTCCGCCTGGCCTTGCGGAGCCAAACGGATCCATCCTGACTTACAATGCAATTCAATGGGGACGGATCCGTTTGACGTTGACACAATATGGTGCAATTGCAAACGGATCCGTCCCCCATTGACTTTCAATGTAAAGTCAGGAGTCCCTATTAATATACCATCGGATCTGAGTTTTCTCCAATCCGATGGTATATTTTAACTTGAAGCGTCCCCATCACCATGGGAACGCCTCTATGTTAGAATATACCATCGTATTTGAGTTAGATCGTGAAACTCAGATCCGACAGTATATTCTAACACAGAGGCGTTCCCATGGTGATGGGGACGCTTCAAGTTAGAATATACTGAGAACTGTGTAATAACTGTCCCCTGCTGACTGGCCGCACCTGAGGGGTTAATTGTGCGTATAATAGCCCCCTGTAAGAGATCAGGTGCTGCCAGGCAGCAGGGGCCAGACCCCCCTCCCTCCCCAGTTTTAAATTAATTGGTGGCCAGTGCGGCCCCCCCTCCCCAGTATTATATTCATTGGTGGCCAGTGCAGGCCCCCTCCCTCTCTCCCCAGTATTATATTCATTGGGCCTCCCCTCTCCCCTTCCCCCTAATTAAAATCACCCCCCCATCGTTGGTGGCAGCGGAGAGTTCCGATCAGATTCCCAGTTTAATCGCTTGGGGTCCGATCGGTTACCATGGCAGCCAAGACGCTACTTCAGCCCTGGCTGCCATGGTTACTTAGCAATTTTAGATGCATTATACTTACCTGCGATGTCTGTGACCGGCCGGGAGCTCCTCCTACTGGTAAGTGAAAGGTCTGTGCGGCGCATTGCTTATAGCACAGACCTTTAACTAACCAGTAGGAGGAGCGCCCGGCCGGTCACAGACATTGCAGGTAAGTATAATGCTTCTAAAATTGCTAAGTAACCATGGCAGCCAGGACTGCAGTAGCATCTTGGCTGCCATGGTAACCGATCAGAGCCCCAGCGATTAAACTGGGACTCCGATCGGAACTCTCCGCTGCCACCAATGATGGGGGGGGTGTTTTTAATTAGGGGGGGGGAGAGGGGAGGCCGCACTGGCCACCAATGAATATAATACTGGGGAGGGAGGGAGGGAGGGGGGGGCTGCACTGGCCACCAATGAATTTAAAACTGGGGAGGGGGGGGGGGTCTGCCCCCCTCCTGCCTGGCAGCACCTGATCTCTTACAGGGGGCTATGATACTCACAAGTAACCCCTCAGGTGCGGCACCTGAGGAGTTAACAGCCCCCTGTAAGAGATCGGGTGCTGCCAGGCAGCAGGGGGCAGTCATGTACACAGTTCTTAGTATAGTCTAACTTAAAGCGTCCCCATCACCATGGGAACGCCTCTGTGTTAGAATATACTGTCGGATCTGAGTTTTCACAAAGTGAAAAATCAGATCTGAAAAAAACTGTTATGCAGACGGATCCGTTCCGAACGGATACCATTGTTTGCATTATAGGAGCGGATCCGTCTGTGCAGACACCAGACGGATCCGCTCCGAACGCAAGTGTGAAAGTAGCCTTAGATAGCCGTCACCTGTTCCTTCAGATCCTTCCATACACAAGCACTGGGTTCTCATTTAGGAGAGGAGAATAATCTCTGCCGGGCACTTCTGGCGGCAACTTGTCTCCCTTAAGAACAAAAAGATTGCACATCTTGAAATCCCACATGCCCGATCCTTGTTTACCCCAAATTTGACCTGTCAAAGTAGACATTTGGCCAGATCTGCCAAAATTGAGGGGTTTGTCCAACATTTATCTAATGTGTTTGGCTACCTTTACATCTATAAGGCTCTTTTATTTCCTCTATTTTTTTCCGGATTGCAATTTTTTGTCACTTTTAGATGTTGACTACAAGTCAATTTGGGCAACTCGGTACACACATATATTTCTCGCTGGTATCATTGGGGGACACAGGACCGTGGGTATAGCTTGCTGCTGCCACTAGGAGGCGACACTAGGCTGAAAAGTGATAACTCCTCCCCTGCAGGCTATACCCCCTCCAGCCTGGAGAGAGCATATCAGTTTTTAGCTTAGTGTCGTAGGAGGCAGACCTCCCTGCTTAGCAGGGTGGCTCTTTTACAATTTTGTTTTTATTTTATTTTATTAGGTTAAGGGGCACAGATTCGCATGCGTCTCTGTCTCCCTGGGAGGCTGGCCGGTGTTGCCTGCTCCACCGCCCTGCCTCCCCCCAAGAAGACAAAGCGGACCAGGGCAGCCTCGCTCCCCTGCTTCCCGCCAGCAAGAGGGCCACCTACTCTCCAGCCCTTCTCTACCTGGACCCCTGATGCCTGGTGCCAGCGGTCGTGGGGTGGCCCTGCTGGTACAAGATTAAGGGTGAAGACCACAGATGAAGACAGGTGAGTTTTACTGTCCCTCCCTGTCCCCCTCACATGGCCACCTTCTGGAGGGGGTAACGAATCCTCCACCCGTCGCCCAGCTCTCCTCAGTAGAAAGGGTTAATCCCATTCCGCGGCGACGGCATCTTATTTTCACCCCTTCCCGATCTAAAACAGGCGCCTTCTGCGCCCTATTCCGGTCACCCCGCTCTCCGACCGACCGGGTGACTTCCCGGCCGGCCAAGCGACGCATCTTCTCGGCGGCTCCTTTTCAGGAGCCCGCTAAGCCGTCCCAGGAGAGCAGGCAGGAAGGTTCCCCTACTCGGCCGGACGCCGCAAAATCTAGGCCCCGGCTTTATTCGGGCCTACCTTTTCTATTTCTTTCTTTTCCCTCCGGCCACGCTATTTACTCCTCCGATGGGCTTCCGCGGTCAGTGGACACAGGCGACCGCATTCCGGACATCGCTCCAGGTACGCTCTGTGCTGACTAGCGGTGAGTTCGGTCGGCCGGCGTGATAATTTAGTCCCCGGCTTTGCGGCCTTCTAGGCCGGACCTTCCTCCCTCATTTCAGGCCCCTGTTTACTCTAGTTTTCTGTCTGCAGGCGCAATGTGCCTTAATATTGCAGTATACAGCCCTCCCTGACCTCCTCTCCATATCAGGCTAGGTCCTCACCAAAAAAAAAAAAAAAAAAAAAAAAAAAAAAAAAAATTATTATGCGCATACAGATCCTGCCTTCCTCAGCACACAAAATCCAATGGAGTGCATCTGAGGGATCCCAATCCGCCCTCCGAGGCCGTTTGGTTGATTATGCTCCAACTGCGCAAAATCCAGTGGAGTGCATCTGAGGGATCCCAATCCGCCCTCCGAGGCCGTTTGGTTGATTATGCTCCAACTGCGCAAAATCCAGTGGAGTACATCCGAAGGGTCCCCAATCCGTCCTCCGGGCCGTTTGGTTGATAATGCTCCAACTGCATAAATCCAGTGGAGTACATCTGGAGGATCCCAATCCGCCCTCTGAGGCAGTTTGGTTGATTACGCTCCAACTGCGCAAATCCAGTGGAGTACATCTGAAGGGATTCCCATTCCGCCCTCCGGGCCGTTTGGTTGATAATGCTCCAACTGCATACATCCAGTGGGGTACATCTGGAGGATCCCAATCCGCCCTCTGAGGTCGTTTGGTTGATTATGCTCCAACTGCGCAAATCCAGTGGAGTACATCTGAGGGATTCCCATTCCGCCCTCTGGGCCGTTTGGTTGATAATGCTCCAACTACGTAAATCCAGTGGAGTACATCCGAAGGGTCCCCAATCCGCCCTCCGGGCCGTTTGGTTGATCATGCTCCAACTGCATAAATCCAGTGGGGTACATTTGGAGGATCCCAATCCGCCCTCTGAGGCCGGTGGGTTAATGGTGCTACAACTGCGCAAAAATCCAGTTGAGGACAACTGAAACTTCCCATCCACCCTCCGGGGGCGTCTGTTTGAGTTTCTCCTCCTGCGCAACTCAGCGGAGGACCTCTGGAAGTTCCCAATCCACCCTCCTGGGTCGTTTGGTTAATAGAGCACCGTCTGCGCAATCGGTGAGCAGACCTTTAGTTCCATTCCACCTCCGGGGTAGTTTGGTTCTTATATCAACACCGCCACAGCCTGCAACAGCCATGGGCTAGAGGCTGAGAGGTGGAACTGCGCACGTGTGGGCCGAAGCAGGACAGTTATTCGGACTCCGACATGAATCCGGATTATTTTTCCTAGATTACGTCCGTGCTAACCGGTTCTGGTGTAGCGTTAACCCCTTCCTTAGGCACCATTTACTCTTCTACTAGATACAGTGCTTAATTTGGGTATTACCTCCTTCCTGAGGTGGACTGACCTCACTAGCATTAGCCTCAATGCCAGCCATAGGTGCCCCTCGTTCTGTGAGTGGCGGAATTGAAGTTCCACTGAGCTCAGTATAGTCAGCGTACATTAACCTTTTGTATAGGTGGCATTATGGCATTCTCACTGCTGTCGCAGTGTTTACGTACGCATTACCCCCTTACTGGGGTAGGATGATGGCACTTCCCACAGAGTACAGAACTCGTCATTTGCAAGTTCCTGCTAGGTGCGTTACCCCCTTCGATGGGTGTTGTATTTGCACTACCTCGGGTTACTGTACTTACTGGATATGTTACTCCCGATCATAGGTAAAGCGTTGGCACTGCCACTGGGCGCAGTGTTTGACGTAGATTTTTCCCCCTCCATTGAGTGGGTAATTACACTTCCGTAGATCGCGGTTCTGACTATCTCGCTACCCCCTTCCCTAACCGGGGGTTTGCGCTTCCGTTGGTCTCCCATTTGCCATCACATACTTCCTAGGGCATTACGCTCTACAAACGATCCAGTTACGGGGGAATCACTATGCCTCTTTGCATGCTGTATTTCAGCTACGCCACGACTCTAGATGCCTTGGTTTCTTTCACAGGTGGTCTGTGGCAACAGTCGGTACCGCTGGTGCCTGATATTCTCCATCTAGTGGCATATGGATTCTGCCACTGGATACTATGGATACTCTCATATTGTATCCCTTTTTCTTCATGCACTTATTGGACACAAGATTGTGGCCTTTGTGCTCTAAGGGGGTCACCAGCCTTGTGTGTCCTAGAGACTCCCTATCCCTATGAGCCTCCACCGTTTCATGTCAATCACACTGCACAGAGTACTGTGGTCAAGATCCAGCAAGCCGAATATTCCACCGACTCCGGGTGCTTCGTCCACCACTCATCCTTGTCTGGGTGAGGGCGTTATGCTGGCAATCTGCAGTGGCTACTACAACGGCTTCTCCTTCGCAGGGTAGTCTTCATGCTAGGGCTAGATGCTCCTAATCGCTGTAGCGAGACGGCCCCCCTCAGGTAGGGGTTCTGCCCTGGTACTAATTCGGCAGTTGCTCCTATTCAGCGCCCTTGTCTGGTGGAGGGTTTAAGGTTAGCTCTACTGGCTGGGCCAGCTTGATACCAGCACTTCTACTGAATGTCCTCAGGCCTTCCCCTCATGTCCACTCTGGCGGAGCATGCGGTAGCCCCTTCCGCACAAGGGGTGTTTGAGTCACCACTACATGCTGAGGTTCCTTCTGCACAGTTCTTTCGTCAGGCAACGGATTCCTCTAACAAGAGTTTCAGTGACCTCTACGGTGTGGCCTACTCCTCGGCTGGAGTATGGCGTGAGCATTACTCTTGGGGCTTCCCTTGTAGGGCCTCCCTTCAGGCGGAGGATCGCATCACCACTGGACGCTGTGGAGCTCCAGTCTCACATGGGAATGGGCTTTAGTTCTGGCCTCTTTCTGGTTTACTACCAATGGGGGTCCGTGGCTCTGACAACTGTTGTCCTTCTGCCACATCCAATCCATATCCATATGTTTGAGAGAGGCTCTAGATGTGAGCCGAAACGCGTCACAGTGTTGTATGTGACCAATAGAGACATCATCTTTTGTTGAAGACTACAATGAGTGCCGGTCCTCTTCATTATTATTGTTGACTATTGTCCTTCTGTCGTCGGCTCGGAGATGGCGATGGTGTAGTTACCATGGCTGATCAGCACCTACCTTTTGAGTGCGTTCTACTGAGTAGATCAGTCCCTACGGCACTCGTCAACACTAGATTGCCGTTCTAAGCGGGACCTGGATTCTAGTAGTCATACCGTAACGCCATTGGTGCTACCTCTCTTCAGATGTCAGTGATATCGCCTCAAGCCAATGGTGGTTGTTCATTCACTGCTCATTCCGGGTGTTGACTGAGAGCCTTCCCAAGACGGGTAGAGCGGGTGTCTGTTACGACGTTCCCCGCTAGTAGGGGTTTCGTCCCCGGTACGGATCACACGTTTCCTTTCCGGTCTCCCCTCGTGGTGGATGACTGATCTCCTTATCCTCCTGTCTAGCTGACCAGTAGTCGTGGGTTGTACGGCTCTGGAAGCCCATCTCTATTTTTTCACGGACCCAGGGTTCCTCGGGTATGGTGGAGGCGTTGGACGTCGTAGTCGAACTTCACCCGACAAGAGTATTTCTCTCATCTTTGTTCCACTCATCTGCCCTTCCAGGCAGCGTTGCCGCTTTGTTGAAATATGGTCACTGACGGGGCTTCCCATCACTGGCGGTGCTCTCGTTGGCTTTACTTTGCCTTTCCCGTGGGGCATTGATACTTTGGCCTGCAGTGGGGCACGCCTGGCTCAGGCGTTTGTTTCTTAGTGATTCTCAGGCAGTTTCTCTCACTAGAAATCTACCAATATTCCGCTCCCTAGGGGGTGTTCTCTGGGCCAGAGGTGAATCCTACGGACTTGGCCTTTTTAGTTCTGCTTCCACAGCTGCGGCCAGGAGCCAGCTGTTTGGTGGCGCTATTTTTTATTTTTATTTCTTTCTCTGAATTGATTTGCCTTCTTGTACGTACTTTTTTCTTTGAGTATGGCATAGGGCAGTGTTCCGTCCAGGATCCTCTTTTTTCGCAGAAGGTGGTCGCCTTTCCACGCCTTGCAGACATGGGTTTCTCTTCTTTCTCCCTCGTAGTACATGGACCGGGCTCTCCATCAGCCACGTGATTTGGCCTCTGAACTTGCTTGTCCTTGTCTAGCGCTTACAGCCCTACGGACTTCTACCAATTCTTATCTTGGGGTCCTTGTCAAGGCTGACTGCCTCCAAGGGATGTTTTCCAGATAGATCCGTTCAACAGTTGCTCGGGCATGCGCCCTCGGGTAGGCAACGCCCAGCTGAGTCTTGGCCCACCCGACCAGCGGTCGGCGTTTCTCGGGTCCATCTCCTCCATGCAGTAGCTTCCAGTGTGGAAGGCGGTATCTTGGTCTTCCGGGCACACGTTCATCAAGTCTTACCGGGTGCCTTCCTAGGCGCCGGCGGGTACTGTTCCAAGCAGCAAATTCTTGTAGGCGGCAGTGAGTTACGCATCCTCGAGGGCGTTTCTTTCTCCATGGGCATGTGATTTGTTCCCTCCCCGTGGACTGCTTTAGGACGTCCCACGGTCCTGTGTCCCCCAATGATACCAGCGAGAAAACGAGATTTTTGTGAAACTCACCTGTAAAATCTCTTTCTCGCGTGGTTCATTGGGGGACACAGCTCCCACCCAGTAATTTCTGTTTGCTGTGATTGTTGGCGGTTGTGGAGCCAGTATGGCCCCAGTTCTGGTTTGCTCCGGCTGGCGTTGGTCATTTGTTGGTTGTTTACCGTATGGTTATTTTTTTCCTACTCCTATGGCTTGGGCACAAACTGATATGCTCTCTCCAGGCTGGAGGGGGTATAGCCTGCAGGGGAGGAGTTATCACTTTTCAGCCTAGTGTCGCCTCCTAGTGGCAGCAGCAAGCTATACCCACGGTCCTGTGTCCCCCAATGAACCACGCGAGAAAGAGATTTTACAGGTGAGTTTCACAAAAATCTCGTTTTTTCTAGTGCCGTTTTTTTCTTGTGGTGCGTTTTTTAAGTCCATGCCATTTTTTCCTGCCTTCTGCCATAGACATCCATTGATTTTTGCCCCGCTTTAAAAAAAACTTTTTGTTTTGCATTTTCATGTCTATTTTATTTCCTAGTGGTTTTTATTCTAAGAAGTCAACGGAGGAAGTGTCACATACTTTCCAGTTTAAAAACACTTGGCTCTCTGAAAACAGCCCAAAAAAGTAAACTAGTAGAACGTTATTTGTAAAAAAAAAAAAAAAAAACTCAATAGACACCTGAAAAAGCATGCAATGTGAAAGAACTGAAAAAAAAAAAAAAGGCAAACCAAATTTGTGTGCGAAGGAAGCCCAATCATGACATTAGTAAGATACCCTGCTACATCTTTATGATATTCTGCTCCATGAACGGCCAGGGTCTCTGAAAGGTATGACTGTGTTATGAGTCAGCCCGTGCTGATTGTTTTATGGTTATTGGCCGGTTTATAATCTTTTTATGAGTTTACATAGTAACTGAAAACAGAGACATGACCACAGAGGCTTAGCGGTCATGTGCCACTTAGGGACATGTGACCGCAGAGGCTTAGCGGTCATGTGCCACTTAGGGACATGTGACCGCAGAGGCTTAGCGGTCATGTGCCACTTAGGGACATGTGACCGCAGAGGCTTAGCGGTCATGTGCCACTTAGGGACATGTGACCGCAGAGGCTTAGCGGTCATGTGCCACTTAGGGACATGTGACCGCAGAGGCTTAGCGGTCATGTGCCCCTTAGGGACAAGTGACCGCAGAGGCTTAGCGGTCATGTGCCCCTTAGGGACATGTGACCGCAGAGGCTTAGCGGCCATGTGCCCCTTAGGCACATGTGACCGCAGAGGCTTAGCGGCCATGTGCCACTTAGGGACATGTGACCGCAGAGGCTTAGCGGTCATGTGCCACTTAGGGACATGTGACCGCAGAGGCTTAGCGGTCATGTGCCCCTTAGGGACAAGTGACCGCAGAGGCTTAGCGGTCATGTGCCCCTTAGGGACATGTGACCGCAGAGGCTTAGCGGTCATGTGCCCCTTAGGGACATGTGACCGCAGAGGCTTAGCGGTCATGTGCCCCTTAGGGACATGTGACCGCAGAGGCTTAGCGGTCATGTGCCCCCAGAGGCTTAGCGGTCATATGCCACTTGGGGAAATGCCAACGCTGAGGCCATCTAATGGCTGCGGTGCTCATTATGACCACGACAGGGCATCATCATTTCCGGTATGCCAGGGACTGGAGACAGCAGGGATGGGAGCCCCTGCACTGGAAAATAGGGATTCTCTAGGAGTTGACAATTCTAGAACATCTTAGAACTCAATGTTCTATGTTTTTTCTTATATTCCTAGTCAAAATGTATGAATAAATTGACAACGGGGTGTTACCAGTTGGGGTGTGTCTAATCAGTGCTGCCAATGCCAGACTGTGTAGGGTCATGTCCCTTTGACAAAAGGCATAGTAACCCCCATGTGTCAGTTTATTCACACATTCCTAATGGTTACAGCTGCTCATTAAGGGGTTAAAGCCCTGGATAGATGATCATCAGATAGATATATATATATAGAGAGAGAGAGAGAGCGCTATATATTAGTACTGGGGTCACCCCAGCATGACATTTTAGAATGTGCTATCAGCTTTCATGTATCTGACGTATTTACTTCTGCTGAAGATGTCATTTATAGCCATATCTGTTCAAAATGGTGATGATCACCTGCCCTAGCTAAAAGCGTGAAGGTGCGGACCCGCCCAGCTTCATTGTGGCGTTTAAGAATTATTCAGAATTTGCAACTATCCTGTCGTTTTCAGTTTTTAAGCAATTGCTTAAATCTGCTGAACATACCTTTTTTTTGTGTGAAATAAAATATTCCTGGTAATGTAAGCCATATTGCAATATTATCTTCTACCGCCACCTAGTGGTCAAAAGTGTTTCCTACAATCAGTGGATTTTCCGTAACCAATCTTTTTAAATCGTATTCAATGTTAAAAGGCTAGTTTTTGAAGATAAAACATATTAACAAATGTCTTAGTTTATAGCCGCTGTGTCATTCTGTTTGATTGCAGACTGACAACACTGCTCCGGTCACCGAAGAATCCATTGACTTCAGTGCACCTGACATATGACCGGAGAGGGCTGTACTTCTGCGTAGTCGTGTAGCGTTTTCATTTTAAAGGGTACCTGCTCATAAACCATGCAGTTGCACACTTCTGAGCCATACACGTGGATCTCAAGAAATTAGAATATCATCAAAAAGTGAATTTATTTCAGTAATTTAATTCAAAAAGTGATAGTCAGATACTATAAAGTCAGATTAATCATAGCTATGGACGGGCACACTACATTTGGAGAAACCCAGGGAGATCTTATTTGTACCATTCAAATTCTCCTTTATTAGTTAATAGACAAATTAAAATATTCCAAAATACACAAAATATAACATAAAAAAATAAAATGATTTATATGAATTGTAATCCATTGCTGATACCATACAAATGCCCCCCCTGTCTATTGTGCGGCGACCCGCTTCGTTCTTTTCACTTCCTACACAGTGAGTTCTCCATCTACTGCAAATAATCCAAACTCTGGCATTTACCATCTATAGAAGATAAAAGTGAGCTGAAAACGACACACAATCCCAATGAGTATCTGGTATAGACTAATACTCCGATAGCGGTACAGTTCATAGAAACATAGAATGTGTCGGCAGATAAGAACCATTAGGCCCATCTAGTCTGCCCAATATACTAAGTACTATGGATAACCCCTGGCCCTATCTTATATGAAGGATGGCCTTATGCCTATCCCATGCATGCTTAAACTCCTTCACTGTATTTGCAGCTACCACTTCTGCAGGAAGGCTATTCCATGCATCCACTACTCTCTCAGTAAAGTTCACTGATATCAGTCCACAAATGTTCCGTATCGATTCACTGACTACAAGCCAGCAAACAGCTCCAATAGGTTCTTTATATCAGTTCGCAATTGGGCAACTCGCTGGTCTTTACGTCCTATGTCAGAACACTGAAGGGTCTTTACTCGCTGATCTTTACGTCCTCTGTCCGAACACTGAGGGGTCTTTACTCGCTGGTCTTTACGTCCTCTGTCAGAACACTGAAGGGTCTTTACTCGCTGGTCTTTACGTCCTCTGTCAGAACACTGAGGGGTCTTTACTCGCTGGTCTTTACGTCCTCTGTCAGAACACTGAGGGGTCTTTACTCGCTGGTCTTTACGTCCTCTGTCAGAACACTGAGGGGTCTTTACTCGCTGGTCTTTACGTCCTCTGTCAGAACACTGAAGGGTCTTTACTCGCTGGTCTTTACGTCCTCTGTCAGAACACTGAGGGGTCTTTACTCGCTGTTCCAAGATCCTATACGGAACATTTGTGGACTGATATCAGTGAACTTTACTGAGAGAGTAGTGGATGCATGGAATAGCCTTCCTGCAGAAGTGGTAGCTGCAAATACAGTGAAGGAGTTTAAGCATGCATGGGATAGGCATAAGGCCATCCTTCATATAAGATAGGACCAGGGGCTATCCATAGTATTCAGTATATTGGGCAGACTAGATGGGCCAAATGGTTCTTATCTGCCAACACATTCTATGTTTCTATGAACTATACCGCTATCGGAGTATTAGTCTATACCAGATACTCATTGGGATTGTGTGTTGTTTTTAGCTCACCTTTATCTTCTATGCCATATGCTTGTGTTTACTTCTCTGAAAAGATGGTGAATGCCAGAGTTTGGATTATTTGCAGTAGATGGAGAATTCACTGTGTAGGAAGTGAAAAGAACGAAGCGGGTCGCCGCACAATAGACAGGGGGCATTTGTATGGTATCAGCAATGAATTACAATTCATATAAATCATTTTATTTTTTATATTTTGTGTATTTTAGAATATTTTAATTTGTCTATTAACTAATGAATGAGAGTTTGAATGGTACAAATAAGATCTCCCTGGTTTTCTCCAAATGTAGTGTTGCCTGCCCATAGCCATGATTAATCTGACTTTATCTAGTTGACGCGGTGAGTCACAAGGCCAGAGCACCTTATCCACAGTAAAGAAAGGAGGTCAGCCACTAATCTAAAATATTTCATATATTATAAAGATTTATTACACACAGTGATCTATTTCAAGCCTTTATTTATTTTAATGTTGATGGTTATGGCTTATAGCTAATGTAACCCCAACTTCAGTATCACAGAAAATTAGAATATTTATACAATACCAATTAAAAAAATGATTTTAATACAGAAATGTTGGCCTACTGAGAAGTATGTACAGTATATGCACTCAATACTTGGTCAGGGCTCCTTTTCCATTTACTGCTTCAATGCGGTGTGGCCTGGAGGCAATCACCCTGTGGCACTGCTGAGGTGTTGTGGAAGCCCAGGATGCTACGGTAGATAGAGGCCTTCAGCTTGTCTGCATTGTTGGGTCTGGTGTCTCTCATCTTCCTCTTGACAATACCCTATAGATTCTCTATAGGGTTTACGTCAGGCAAGTTTAGATCTGGCCAGTCAAGCACAATGATACTATGTTTATTAAACCAGGTATTGGTACTTTTGGCAGTATGGGCAGGTGCCAAGTCCAGCTGGAAAATGAAACCGGCATCTCTATAAAGCTTGTCAGCAGAGGGGAGCATGAAGTGCTCTAAATCTTCCTGGTAGATGACTGCTCTGACTTTGGACTTGATATAACACAGTGGACCAACATCAGCAGAAGACATGACTCCCCAAATCATCACTGATTTGTCGAAACTTCACGCTGGAACTCAAGCAACTTGGATTATGTGCCTCGCCACTCTAGGATCTTGATTTGCAAATAAAATGCACAATTAACTTTCATCTAAAAACAGGTGCTGGGTCCTCGAGATAGAAAGCGAGTGAGAGATGCACTTTTTGTAGCTGTTTTCTGTTTTGAGACCTTCTTGTATCAACTCAAAATGTCCATGTAGGGTATTTGAAAATGTATTTTCCAAAACCAGACAGAATTTTTATTTCCAAAGAATTTTACCATATCTGTACTTTACACCAGGAGCGCACCACTGTATCACTGTGCCTGATTGGCCAGCAAACTCACCTGACCTAAACCCTATAGAGAATCTGTGGGATATTGTCAGGAGGAAGATGAGACACCAGACCCAACAATGCAGACAAGCTGAAGACCACTATCAAAGCAACCTGGACTTCTATAACACCTCAACAGTGCCACATTAATTCATGCAAAATGAGCCCCAACCAAGTATTGAGTGCATACACTGTATATACTTTTCAGTAGGCCAACATTTGTGAATGAAAAAAAATGTTTTACTTGGTCTTATATAATATTTATATTTTCTGAGATACTGACTTTTGGGCTTTCATTAGCTGTAAGCCATAAGCATCAACATTAAAAGAAAAAAACTTGAACTAGATCACTCTTTTGTCTAATGAATCTTTATAATATATGTTTCACTTTTTTAATTTAATTGCTGAACTAAATTAACTTTTCGATGATATTCTAATTTATTGAGCTGCAACTGTTTCTTATTTTCTCAGCAAACATGCTGAACGTTCTTAGCCCTAATGTGTATAAATGAACTGCAGGAATAGGCTCTCCCTCATAGATGCTCATTGTGATCTGGGGAATTTCAAAGCCAATTCAACGCCTTGAATCTTTTGTTGAATCGTCTTTTTTTTTTTTTTTATTAAACTTTTTCTTTATTAATTTTCTCAAAAATCAACACTGTATACACTTCAATATAACAAAGAAAGGAGGGACGCAATACATCTTCAAATTCATCTCAAAATGTATAATCTTCTTAGTATACATTAATAATGGAATTCTGGCTGACCACATTCCCCCGTAAATCGGTATCAATCTATATAGGGGCCCGGGCGGTCTACTCATCTCCCTCCTTCCATAAAAAAATAATAAATCCTACCCAATCTACCACCTCCCCTGCCGTTCCCACCCCCCCAGGCCAGGCCTTGGCCGTCGCGAGTGTGCTGGGCGACTCCCAACTCCCCTCCAATCTGATTCTTACTATGCCCACAGACACTGTAGAACATAGAGTGTACTTCCACCTGAGTTTCCCTTGAATTTCCACCTGTAATTCCACCTAAATTTTGTCATATTCGGTCAACAGCTCCACTCCAGCCATTCTCCTTCAGCTATGCCCAATGTTTCTCCCCCCTCCGGTGCATGAGGCAAGTTTAATGTCCTCAAATTCCTTCACTCTGTGCATAAGTCTTTCCCACTCCAATAGGGAAGGAGGCCTGTCCATCATCCATTTCCTGAGTATTAATACCTTAGCCACCAAGAATCCCTTCAACCAGAAATTCTGTACACTTTTCAGTGTTCTAATTTTGCACTCCGGGGGAATTATCCCGAGAATAACAAACTCGATGGTTGGAGGGAGACTATTCTCCGTTAATAACCCCATACCCTGAAGTATACTGTGCCAGAAAGTTTTTAGAGCCGGACAGCTCCAAAGCATATGGACATATCCGGCTGCAGGGTGCAGGCATTTCAGGCAACCATATTCTTTCCCATCTCCCATTTTGGAGAGGAGATCTGGAGTGAGATATAGCCGATTTATTATTTTAAATTGAATCGTCTTTAGTGTAGAACGCAGGTTCTGCTTGTAATCCGACAGTTGGGTTTGAGTATTGAGGCCTCGTGGTGAACGCTTCAATCCTGCCTTTGCTGTGGATTGACACACTGCCCCAACTGGTGGTGTGATGATCTGGGGAGCCATCGCATAGGACAGTCAGTCACCCCTACTAGTGATATGAGGGACACTAACAGCTCAGTAACATGTCCACATGGGTTGCCACGTCAGCAGGGTAACGCTGGACCACACGCAGCAAGGGTTTCCAACGTATGTCTTTGCCAAATTGCAACATTTCCTTGGCCTGCACGGTCAAATGATTTATCGCCATTCGAGAATTTATGGGACCAGCTTCAGCAACCTATAAATGTGCAGGATCTGCACCCTGCTGTCTGTCCTAGACAATCTAAAAAAGTTGGGTGCCAATAGTATTTTGTGCTATTGACGACTTAACCATTTAGTATAGTGTGTGGTCATCTTGTAAATTGTTTCTTAAATATGATGAATAACGGCACAAGGCTGAATCCTTATAATCTTTTCTTTTCAGGACTTGGACGCTGTGTGGTACACCAGAATACCTGGCACCTGAAGTCATACAGAGCAAAGGTCACGGGAGAGCAGTGGACTGGTGGGCACTAGGTATTCTAATATTTGAAATGTTGTCTGGGTAAGTCGTTTTCTTCTAATGCATTTGTAAATGCTGACATATCTTAATAGAAACAATTTGATGTAGGGTAAAATTCTTTCAACCTGCACTGATTGTTTACTCTCCAAAATCCATTTTGACCAAGATAAGGCAAATTATCAACTTCACTTAGATGCAGGTGCTGCCCCTATAAATCTATGGAGACAGGACGGAGCCATTTCAAAGAGACACACAGCCTGAAAGAGACTTTACTGCTGTTTGAAGTATTTTGTTATATTTCCTATATATTTCTGGATTCACAGCTACACTGCTCAGTACCGCTGTATAATGTCCTCCTTTCTGCTGCTTCTGAGGGTGTCTTATAGAAAGATAAAGGAGTATGATCTCTTGTTCTATGTGTGCTGTGTATGCGAGACCTTATAGCAGCCCTCAGAGAAAACTGACAGAGATTAACCACTTCCCTACCACCATCCAACTAAATACATCAGCAGTATGGCCTTTAAATATTGTTATTCACACAGCAGACACCTGGAGCTAATGCCTAGTGATCAGTAATAATGCTCCCCTCATGGGCAATTCTGACCACAGCATCTGAGAGGAGTGCTACGCTCTCGGGGCCCAAACAGCTCCCCAGCACAGTGACCAGGGAAGGCATTTGTTTTCTGTGGTAGCCTTGGTCCCACTGAAGGAGCAGAGGCTACCACAGCAATAGTTCCTATGGAGGAACATAGAAAATCTCCCATAGACTATAGGAGAAGCGGTCTGACGATCGCATGTTCAAGTCCCCTATGGGGACTTTAAAAAAGTGTGGAAAAAACGTAAAAACAAAAAGGTTTTAAAATGTTAATCACCTCTTTCCCGATTTTAAAATAAACAATAAAAAAATAAAGATCATTAGCATTGTTGCATCCCAAAACGTCTGTACTATTAAAATCTAAACGTATTAATCCAGTATGGTGAAGAATTGAATAAAAAGTGATCAAAAAGTCATAAAATTGTGTCAAGATTGCCCACAAAAAATTAGTGGTATTCATAATCTTCACAAATGACTGCTTATTCTGAAAAGTCACCTTAAAGTTTAGGAATGCTTTAAGCTTTACCAACTGACCCATCTACTAAATACAGTTTTATGACAAGGGTATGTACAGTGGATATAAAAAGTCTACACACCCCTGTCAAAATGTCAGGTTTCTGTGCTGTAAAAAAAATGAGACAAAGATAAATCATTTCAGAACTTTTTCCACCTTTTAATGTGACCTATAAACTGTACAATTCAATTGAAAAACAAACTGAAATCTTTTAGGTAGAGGGAAGAAAAAATATTAAAAAAATTAATATGGTTGCATAAGTGTGCACACCTTTAAAGTAATATTTTGTTGAAGCACCTTTTGATTTTATTACAGCACTCGGTCTTTTTGGGTATGAGTCTATCAGCATGGCACATTTTGACTTGGCAAGATTTGACCACTCTTGTTTGCAAAAACACTCCAAATCTGTCAGATTGCGAGGGCATCTCCTGTGCACAGCTCTCTTTAGATCACCCCACAGATTTTCAATCGGCTTCAGGTCTGGGCTCTGGTGAGGCCATTATTTTGTTGATTTGGATGTATGCTTTTGGTTGTTGTCATGCTGAAAGATGAAGTTCCTTTTCATGTTCAGCTTTCTAGCAGAAGCCTCAAGGTTTTGTGCCAATATTGACTGTTATTTGGAACTGTTCATAATTCCCTAATGCCCCAGTTCCAGCTGAAGAAAAACAGCCCAAAAGCATGAACCTGCCACCACCATGCTTCACTGTGGGTATGGTGTTCTTTTGGTGATGTGCAGTGTTGTTTTTGGGCCAAACATATCTTTTGGAATTATGGCCAAAAAGTTCAACCTTGGTTTCATCAGACCACAACACCTTTTCCCACATGCTTTAGGGAGACTTCAGATGTGTTTTTGCAAAATGTAGCCTGGCTTGGATGTTTTTCTTCGTAAGAAAAGGCTTTCGTCTTGCCATTCTACCCCATAGCCCAGACATATGAAGAATACGGGAGATTGTTGTCACTTGTACCACACAGCCAGTACTTGTCAGATATTCCTGCAGCTCCTTTAATGTTGCTGTAGGCCTCTTGGTAACCTCCCAGACCAGTTTTCTTCTCGTCTTTTCATCAATTTTGGAGGGACGTCCAGTTCTTGGTAATGTCACTGTTGTGCCATATTTTCTCCACTTGATGATGACTGTCTTCACTGTGTTCCATGGTCTATCTAATGCCTTGGAAATTCTTTAGTACCCTTCTCCTAACTGATACCTTTTAACAATGAGATCCCTCTGATGCCTTGGAACCTCTCTGTGGATCATGGCTTTTGCTGTGCGATGCGACTAAGAAAACGTCAGGAAAGACCAACTAGGGCAGCTGAACTTTATTTGGGGTTAATCAGAGGCACTATAAATGATGGCAGGTGTATGCTGACTCCTATTTAACATGACTTTGAATGAGGGTGTGCACATTTATGCAACCACATTATTTTATTTATTTTTTGTTTTCTTCCCTCCACCTAAAATATTTCAGTTTGTTTTTCAATTGAGTGGTACAGTTTATAGGTCACATTAAAGGTAAAAAAGTTCTGAAAGGATTTATCTTTGTCTAATTTTTTTTACAGCACAGAAACCTGACATTTTAAGGGATGTGTAGACTTTTTATATCCACTGTAAATTGGTATGTGTTAAGTTCTTTTAAATACGATGTTGTGAAGGTACTGATAAGTGTCTCCTGCCATGATTGATGTAAAAAAATCAGACATCACATAGTACATGACGATCTCTTTCTCACAAAGCTAAAACCAGCCCTGTACCTTACATGGAATCAAAGATCTCCAGATTCCACTTGTTCTGCTAAATTCTCTTCAGACTGGTAGCTCAGGGGTGTGTCCTTCCAATGAAGCTCTTTCACCGTAATGGACACAGCTTCTAACAGTAGATATGGCTGGTGACATTTGAAAATTTAAACTGAGCATGTGTGACCACCTCAGTGAGGTGGACAACAAATAAGGAAAACAACAAACACCAGGTGGCGCTATATAGATATATTTTATCGAATAACTCAGTGGCTATACAAAAAATGTAATTACTTGCAGTTACAAAAGTATTTAGATTCAGGTGCTGGTTCGCGTTCAGTTTTTATCGAGCGGGTGCAATGCGTTTTGAACGCACGTGATAAAAAATTGAGTGTATATAAACAACATCTCTTAGCAACCATCCGTGAAAAACGCATTGCATCCGCAATCCGATTTTGACGTAGCTCTATTCACTTCTATATGGCCCACGTTGCGTGAAAATCGCAGAATATAGAAAATGCTGCGATTTTTCACGCAACACACAGGTTAAAACCAACGCACATGTACACAGCCGAAATCACGCATTGCACCTGCGCGGAATACTCCTTGTGTGAAAGGGGCCTTAGACATGGATATCAGCTGTATTGAGCAGTTAGATTCCGTTTTCAGGTTTTTAGCTTTCACTTTGAAAGCTTTTTCAGGGTGGAGTGCCTAAATCATATGTAATAAGGGTTATAGATATTATGGTTAGAGAAGAGGGGAGGCACAGGTACATCTTTAGCTGCATATTGCATGCAGATGATGCTAATGTATTACAGCTGGGTGTAGTAATTCCTTCCCGTCACAGTGTGCTTACATGTAGAAGAAGCATAGCCACAGTCAATGATTGGACGGAAGGCATACAGACCTGCTAATAATGGAGGTCAAACACTGGAAAACTGCAATGTTACTAACAGATGTCTTGATTGTGGGAAAGGGCAAAATGTAAAAAGTGCACTTATACACTTGACGTCAGCATGTGTTTTTCTGCATAGTATGGGGTCGGCTCTTAGTATATTGAATCTTGCCATTGATTTAAAAAAAAAATAATAAGAATAATTTTTTTCTTTGTTTTATTTTCTACCAAGTAAAGAACAAATTTGTGTGTATTTAATGTATTTTCACTTGTATTTGATATTTCAGCCAGAAAGCTGTAATATAACCATGTCCATTCCTGAAAGTTAAATGTTGTTATATTTTTTTCTGATAGAAAGTTTTTATTCCCTTTCTGTTTTTATATCCTCCCTTTACATATCTTTAGCACAGGGCAGCTGTAGCCATTGATCTGCTGTGAGGTGGAATACCGGGCTCGGCCAATACCAAAACTTCAGAACGACACTTCCCAACAGTCCCGATTTTTCCAGGGACTGTCCCTAATTTTCAGAGACAGTCTCTGCAAATTTAGGCTGTCCCAGGCCTTAAATGGGTTGGGGATTATACAAGCCCAACCCATAAGTAGGCAGTCCTGACCAGTTTGCGGGACGTTTCATGGGGCAGGGGTTAGATGCAGAGCTGTGTCTGGTAAACCGTGAGGGTTTACAGAACACCCAGGAGTAGCATGACCCTTTTAATCTATTGATTATTAGGGATGCCAATGGTTGGACCACAACCACTTTGTGTTACTGTTTCTTACAATGATTATTTTATTGTGTTTTCATAGGTTCCCCCCGTTTTTTGACGACAATCCCTTTGGAATATATCAGAAAATTCTGGCCGGCAAGATCGATTTTCCTAGACATTTAGATTTATATGTGAAGTAAGTCTTCTTTACATTGTTATAATTTGTTCATTTATACAATGGATATGAGTGGATTATAATGCATAGGAAACTAATAGCAATATTTTTTTCTCGTGGTCAGAAAAATATACATAAGCTAAGCAAGTTTGAGGCAAAAAATATATATTTACTCATTTCCCTAGTTCTTTTCTGGCCCTTTGTTGACATGCAGTTGCAGAGCTGTGTGTGAAGGGGGGGGGGGGGGGGTGGTAACAGCAATTTGCTTCATTAATATGACTGCCTTAATATCAACAAAGACTGCCTTTCCCCTCTACCTGCTCTGCAAAGGGAGTGAATAAAATTGCTGCCCTGTCTGCAGTCTGACTGTTGGGATGCTCATGTTGTAAGTGTGGGACTACGAGTCCCCGCTGTACAGTGACATTGCTGATAGACACAGTATCTTCTGCCTACCTGTTCTTTTGCAATGCTGTGCAGCCAGCAGAAGAGTACAGAGGAGAGAACTCCTCCAGTCTTTGTTAGCTCTGTGTTTGCAGGGTGAGGAGGGAGGGAAAATCCTGTGCCCAGAATTTGTCTCTTCACTGCCTGGAGAACAGGAAACCCTGCAGCTGCTCAGTACCTGAGGAAGAGCCTACAGCTGCTGATGGTAGAAGGGGTTAAACTTTGCTGAAGAATCTAGTGGGAGGAGAGACACAGGGCAGATGGCAGTGCAGGGGTGTGTGGCTTGTCTCTCCAACCAGCACAGCCTTCACAGTGACACTCCTTGCACAGAGGCAGCCCTGCTCCTCCTGCTTCCTCAGAACCTCATCAGAGCAGAGAAGGAAGCGGACATCACAGGTCATGTGACCCTCAGCTAACTAGGGCCACTGTAGATGAAGGAAGTAAATTGAAAACCCCTAACATTTGCTTAGTTAGAAGCATACAAAGTACAAAACGATAACTTGGACAACCCCTGTAAGCCTAGTTTTGGAGCACGTAGACATTAGTGCTCTATTGATAATTTTTGTACATGTAGCCTATACAACCTTTGTTCCAGAAAAGGAAATAGACAAATGATGTCAATGACATTTACAAGTTCCTTTTGGAAATCAGTGTTGATCTGAGATGTCCTATTCTTAGGCTACTTTCACACTCGCGTTTGGGACAGATCAGTCATGGATCTGCACAGACGGATCCGTTCAGATAATACAAACGTCTGCATCCGTTCAGAACGGATCCGTTTGTATTCTCTATAACATAGCCAAGACAGATCCGTCTTGAACACCATTGAGGCTGGGTTCACACCTGAGCGTTTTACAGCGCGTTCCTACGTGCTGTAAAACGCTCAACAGGCAAGAACCAATGATTCCCTATGGGCATGGTTCTCAACTGAGCGTTTTACAGCGCGTACGAAGGCGCTGTAAAACGCCCTACACCCCAAGAAGTACAGGAGCTTCTTTGGGGCGTAATGTCGTGCGTTCCCGCACATAGACTTCCGGGAACGCGCAACAATGGGCGTTTGCTTGTGAACCTCCCTGAACGGATCTCGCAAATGGATAGCCAAAACGCCAGTGTTAAAGTAGCCTAACATGTATCTATAATACACCAGAAGATCCTTGTAGACACAGATTAGGCAAAATGTAAAGGATGTTGTGTGTATGGGATGTAGCAGATATAAGGATTCCTTACGTTTCCACGCTTGGATGTTTAGTCTTGGCATGCTCTGCACAAGCATGCCTGTGATAAGAACATGAATTGTACGTTTTTTGTTCTTTAGACTTTATATAAACATTACATTAGTACGTGGCATGGAGCCTCTTCTGTTCTATTGCCAGTAGGGTTTCTGAACTCGGAAAAAAAGGTTCAGCACATCACCGTAGATCAAGACTTTAAAAACGGGAAATCAATAGCAGCATTTACACTAGATATCTGGTTTGAATTTTGTTTTTCCATCTAATGATTTAAATGATGTCCCACGAGAGCCTTTTAGGAATTAATCAGAAACATTATAGCATCAGGCTTTGAATGAAGTCATGTGTTTCTGGGTCAGTAAGTGGTTGAGCTGCTCATCATTGTGGGTCAGTTGTACTCCAGTTCTCCTGTTATTAGCATTTGTGTACAGCAAGCATATCATTATACAGTCCTTTTCATAGAGTGGCTAAGGCAATCATGGAACTGTGCCTACATGATGCATGCATGCGGACAATACCTATCCTGTACATCACTGCAGGGGGCTTCCATGACCCATGGGAATCTAAGGCTCCTAGTTTGTCTTATGTGAATATTTTACTCTGTAAATGCTTATAAACACTTTTTAATAATATTCTGAAGGAATAGCATTGAGAGAGTTTATTATATTAGACATTGTAAAGCTAGACCAGGCAGAAGATATACCAACCTTCTCACAGTGGCTTACAGATGTACAGTATATAAAGTGGTCCATCGTGGTAAACATTAGACATTGTAAAGCTAGACCAGGCAGAAGATATACCAACCTTCTGACAGTGACTTACAGATGTACAGTATATAAAGTGGTCCATCATGGTAAACATTAGACATTGTAAAGATAGACCAGGCAGATGATATTCCAGCCTTCTCACAGTGGCTTACAGATGTACAGTATATAAAGTGGTCCATCGTGGTAAACATTAGACATTGTAAAGCTAGACCAGGCAGATGATATACCAACCTTCTCACAGTGGCTTACAGATGTACAGTATATAAAGTGGTCCATCGTGGTAAACATTAGACATTTTCCTCTTTCTTACACAACCTCTAGGTTGCCTCATTTTAGACCAACGTTTGCGCTTTTTAAAACTGTCTAGTGAGGACAGTCTACACCAATTTCTGTTGCACATTGAGTTCGTATGCTGGAGCATTCAGCTTAGTATATCTCTACATTTAAGAGATATCTGTTGGATCTGTGTATTTTGGTCACTAATCTTTAGACCGGCAACCATGAAGAAAAATGTGATATCTAAGGGATATGCAGCACCCATGCTCCTAAATATCACATTCATACAACTTCATACTTTTAAACAAGAGCTGCTCTGTATGAAGAAGACATTTGCAGTAGCCGTGCTCTTTAGATAGGTTGCTGGTAAGGTATGTTGATGCTTAAAGGGGTTGGCCACTTTCTGGTTACTGTTGACCAATGTGTTCGTAAGATGATTATGTGACACTTACTAATATAGTCTTTGTTGATATTCTGTGGTATTTTCTATATTTTATAAGGTATGTCCCCTTGTTTGCCAAGTCTTTTGTGATGTCCACACAGAGGTCCTGTCAATAAAATGGCTGCTGATGGAGAGTCATGTGACCAGGCAAATCACCTCCATGTGATGTCTTCTCTGTTCAAACACACTGAATCTGGTGTATCTGAATTGAGGAGACATCACACGGCAGTGATTTGCCTGGTCACATGACCCTCCATCTTATGGACAGGACCTCTGTGGACAGCACAAAATACATTGTAAACAAGGGGGCATATCTTATAAAATCTAGAAAATGGTGCAGAATTTCAACAAAGGCTATATTAGTAAGTGTCATATTATCATCTCAGAAACATATTGGTCAACAATAACCAGAAAGTGGCCAACCCCTTTAACATACAGGCTGTGGCACTGATTACAATCTTTGTCTGTTCTGTGGAACTACTTTAAAAGGGATTCCAGTATCCACCAGTTATCCTATTTCACAACTGGTGCAGCATACAGGCATCCATGCTGGCCCTCCAATTGATTTCTACAGAGTGCTGGAGTTATTGCTCTGGGTAGTCCCATAGAATTTGCCCCGAACGCCATTTTGTATGCTTGACCACTGTTCCATTCAAAAGGGGGACACATGACTCCCATTCTTGTGATCGGTTCGATCTTCACTGATCTAGAAGTTATCCCCTGTCCATTGTAATTTAAATCCTCCTTTAAGGGATTTTGTGATGAGAAGTTGATGGACGTGGATATGGATGCATGCACACATACACAAACATTGCTGGTATAACAAATCTCCAGTCCCAACAGCCCCAGCTTCAGGGTCCTATCAATAATGCCAGGCTCAGTGAAGCACAAAGGTTGAGAAAAACTAGGTGTGTGGAAAGATTCACTTATGTGCCCAATATCCTTACCATTCGTTAGGTCTCAGATATGTAAATGATTACAGGTATGGTCTGATTAGACACTGGGTCTTGCCCCAAAAGGGTGTAAAAGTACTTCACCCTGTTGCCCTAGAAAAGGATTCTTAGAGACTACTTTTGGGTAGTGTACTTCTTGTTGAGAGATTGTTGACTGCTAGATACGCCTCTACGACTTGAAAACGTTTTGCCCAGTTGACAAACTTTGAGCAGTAGAGCGTCACTGGACTGATGGTCATTTCTATGAATTGCCCTCCATCTAGGCTTTTTTGACCTACCTGGTGGTAGATGTTGGGAGCAGTGGTTATTTGAGCAAGCTCTGGACTGCCCAGACAGACCACCAGTAGAGTGGATCGTTTGATTCCTCCACAAGGATGAGCAGCTCCCATAGTTTCATTGTCCACCATCTAGACACAGGTGGCATCTTAATTACACAAACCTGTCTCTGCCCAACCATTTTCAGGTGCTTAGTAGAAGGAAATTTGGTGTCATGGCACCTATTACAGAAAATCGCCACTGCCTTTGAGAAATATGGACTGGAACTATATTGTCTTTATCTATGAATCCAGGTTCTGTTTGCTTATGAGTATGGAGGCCTTGTGGGGAGCATTTAAATCAAGCCTTTGCTGTGGAGTGACACACTGCCCAACTGCTGGTGTGATGATCTGGGGAGTCATCTTATACGACAGTCAGTCACCCCTACAAGTGAAATGAGGGACACTAAGGCCCCTTGCAGACTAGCATGTCCGGATGCTTTGCGGATGCGTTCAGTGAAAACTGCGCAATTTTTTTTATCAAGCACGTGCAAAAGGCAGTAAATCACATTGCACCCGCGCAATAAAAACTGAACAACTGAACGTGATCGCAAACAAAACTGAATGGCTTTTTTTGCGATCATGTTCAGTTGTTCAGTTTTTATCGCGCGGGTGCAATGTGATTTACTGCCTTTTGCACGTGCTTGAGAAAAAAAAACGGAATGTTTACAAACAACATCTCTTAGCAACCATCCGTGAAAATCGCATCGCATCTGCACTTGCTTGCAGATGCGATGCCATTTTCACGAAAATAGAACATGCTGCGATTTTCACGCAACGCAAAAGTGATGCATGAAAACCACGGCTCGTGTACACAGACGAATTTAAATGAATGGGTCCGACTTCCGTGCGGGCGCAATGCGTTCACATCATGCATTGCACCCACACAGAATTCTTGCTCGTCTGCAAGGGGCCAACCCTTCACCGACATGTGCAGGACATCTTGCGGCCTCATGTGTTGGCTTTTAACTGGCATTTTCCAGCAGGATAATGCTCGCCCACACAGAGCAAGAGTTTCCCAGGAATATCTCTGCCAGATTGCAACACTTCCCTTGCCTTCTCACCAATCGGGCATTTGTGGGACCAGCTGAGATGCCAGCTTGGCAGCCTACAAGTGTGCAGGATCTACAGACCCAGCTGTAACATCTGTGGGCAAATGTACTGCAGGATACTAGATGGAATCTGGATGCCTCAGTGCCCAACCATATCTCATCTTGTATCCAGGATCGATGTGGCCTAGCAGGGTACTAGAGCCTCCATTCAATTAGTTTTCCCCAATAAACGAATCATTTTACTCTAATATTGTATCACTTACATATATCATTACATTCACACACATACAGTTTCATTCAATTCCAACAACTCCTTGGTGTGTTTTTCCTCAATGAGTATGTGTCTAAACATGCAGTAGCTGGGTGGCATGAGAGGGACAACCTGGCCCTACTATACTAGGAAGGACGGCTGTGGAGAGGGTATCACCTCAGAGCCTACAGCAGGCAGTACGTGGATGAATGAAGCCCTGGACTAATGCGTACCACAGATGTTTGCAGATTAAAATAGAGTTCTTCTATAAATATTCTCCTGAAAAATGCGCTGAATACTCTTCAACACCTGCGCAGAACAGATTGTTCGTACACTATTTACTACACAGCCCCGAAGGACAAAATCTGCACAGACTCCGTACTGGATGCTCATTGTCGCAGGAGCCAAAAATATCAATTCATGCTGTGAGCTGTAAACCCTTATTTCTGATTTTTTTATTTTATTTGGTTTTACTTTTAAAGTTTGTACGCTTACACCCCGTTACTCCTGCCAGTTTTACCAATGCATATACAAACCGGATTCCAAAAAAGTTGGGACACTATACAAATTGTGAATAAAAACTGAATGCAATGATGTGGAGGTGCCAACTTCTAATATTTTATTCAGAATAGAACATAAATCACGGAACAAAAGGTTAAACTGAGAAAATGTACCATTTTAAGGGAAAAATATGTTGAATCAGAATTTCATGGTGTCAACAAATCCCCAAAAAGTTGGGACAAGGCCATTTTCACCACTGTGTGGCATCTCCCCTTCTTCTTACAACACTCAACAGACATCTGGGGACCGAGGAGACCAGTTTCTCAAGTTTAGAAATAGGAATGCTCTCCCATTCTTGTCTAATACAGGCCTCTAACTGTTCAATCGTCTTGGGCCTTCTTTGTTGCACCTTCCTCTTTATGATGCGCCAAATGTTCTCTATAGGTGAAAGATCTGGACTGCAGACTGGCCGTTTCAGTACCCGGATCCTTCTCCTACGCAGCCATGATGTTGTGATTGATGCAGAATGTGGTCTGGCATTATCTTGTTGAAAAATGCAGGGTCTTCCCTGAAAGAGATGATGTCTGGATGGGAGCATATGTTGTTCTAGAACCTGAATATATTTTTCTGCATTGATGGTGCCTTTCCAGACATGCAATGCTGCCCATGCCACACGCACTCATGCAACCCCATACCATCAGAGATGCAGGCTTCTGAACTGAGCGTTGATAATAACTTGGGTTGTCCTTGTCCTCTTTGGTCCGGATGACATGGCGTCCCAGATTTCCAAAAAGAACTTTGAATCGGGACTCGTCTGACCACAGAACAGTCTTCCATTTTGCCACACTCCATTTTAAATGATCCCTGGCCCAGTGAAAACGCCTGAGCTTGTGGATCTTGCTTAGAAATGGCTTCTTCTTTGCACTGTAGAGTTTCAGCTGGCAACGGCGGATGGCACGGTGGATTGTGTTCACTGACAATGGTTTCTGGAAGTATTCCTGAGCCCATTCTGCGATTTCCTTTATAGTAGCATTCCTGTTTGTGGTGCAGTGTCGTTTAAGGGCCCGGAGATCACGGGCATCCAGTATGGTTTTACAGCCTTGACCCTTACGCACAGAGATTGTTCCAGATTCTCTGAATCTTCGGATGATGTTATGCACAGTTGATGATGATAGATGCAAAGTCTTTGCAATTTTTCGCTGGGTAACGCCTTTCTGATATTGCTCCACTATCTTTCTGCGCAACATTGTGGGAATTGGTGATCCTCTACCCATCTTGGCTTCTGAGAGACACTGCCACTCTGAGAAGCTCTTTTTATACCCAATCATGTTGCCAATTGACCTAATTAGTGTTAATTGGTCTTCCAGCTCTTCGTTATGCTCAAATTTACTTTTTCCAGCCTCTTATTGCTACTTGTCCCAACTTTTTGGGGATTTGTTGACACTGTGAAAATTTGAATCAACTTATTTTTCCTTTAAAATGATACATTTACTCGGATTAAACGTTTGATCTGTCATCTACGTTCTATTACAAATAAAATATTGACATTTGCCATCTCCACATCATTGCATTCAGTTTTTATTCACAATTTGTTTAGTGTCCCAACTTTTTGGGAATCCGGTTTGTAGTTCAGTACCCTATACAGGTCCACGGAGACCAACCTGATAGATGGTAGAGATCACAGCTCTGCCTAAGGCTACATGCACACTAACTTTGTTTGTTTCCATGTCCGTTCCATTTTTTCCCCCGGATAGGATGTGGACCCATTAATTTCAATAGGTCCGCAAAAAACGCAGACAGCACAATGTGTGCTGTCCACATCAGTATGTCCGTTCCGTAGCCTTGCAAAAAACAAAACTAAAAAAAATGTCCTATTCTTGTCCGTTTTAGGCATTGTTAAAATGGATCCGCAAAAAAAACAAACGATGGCATACAGGACGTGTGCATGTAGCCTAATACTGTAAACTTGTATGAGTGTAATGTGCTATTTATCGCACGTTCATTGGACCTAAACTAGAGGACCAGAACACTTACAGTAGAACAGGAGCCCACCAATATTCATGTACCAACTAGGTGATGTCCCATCATTTGTAGAACAACTTGACCAAAGATACCGGCAGCCAAATCCTTTTTACCTGCAGTAATGTAAATCGTGCTCCCAGTGACTTTTATATTTGGCTCATTCATACCTAAACGTCAGGGAGGGGGGGTAAGTGACGGCAGGACACCTCTTATACTATTCAAGAACATAGGTAGATACAGAGGTCGCAATAACGCCTGTACAAGCGTCATAGACGCCCTGGAAAAAGTCTAAGGTGTATCAATACGCCTTAGGCTACTTTCACACTTGCGTTCAGAGCAGATCCGTCTGGTGTCTGCACAGACGGATCCGCTCCTATAATGCAGACGATGGGATCCGTCCAGACTTTACATTGAAAGTCAATGGGGGACGGATCCGTTTAAAATTGAGCCATACTGTGTCAACTTCAAACTGATCCGTCCCCATTGACTTACATTGTAAGTCTGGACGGATCCGTTTGGCTCTGCACGGCCAGGCGGACACCCGAACGCTGCAAGCAGCGTTCAGGTGTCAGCCTGCTGAGCGGAGCGGAGGACAAACGCATCCACTCAGAATGCATTAGGGCTGGACGGATGCGTTCGGGGCCACTTGTGAGAGCCTTTGAACGGAACTCGCAAGCGGAGCCCCGAACGCTAGTGTGAAAGTAGCCTTAGACTTTTCCCTGCTTTTCATCAGCGTAGGACGCGCAGTGAACGGCACAGGCAGCGCAGCGATGCTGCCTGTGCCTGCAGTAACCAATCGCAAAGTTCCGGACAGCAAGAAGCTTTGCTATTGGTTAGTTTGGGCGGGCGCAGAAGCCATACAGGTCCTAGATCAGGGGAAGCCGGCGGGAGCTGGAAGGAGGAGGGGCCGGTTCCCGGGGGATGGACTATGGAGTGCCGGGCGTGCTGCCCAAGGACCCTGGCAGCGGTGGGGCTAAAGATTAGGACCAGACATGAAGATGGGCGCAGAACAAGGTGACAGCAGCGTGTAACGTAACAATGTGTGTGATGTATGTAGTGCAGTGTGTGATCATCACACACCTGTATACGTCACACGCTTCACTACATACATCTCACACTGCCCTACATACGTCACACGCTGCACCACATACATCACACGCTGCATCACACACCTGTATACATCACACGCTTCACTACATACATTGCACGCTTCACTACATACATCGCACGCTGCACCACATACATCACACGCTGCACCACATACATCACACGCTGCACCACATACATCACACGCTGCATCACACGCTTCACTACATACATCGCACACTGCCCTACATACATCGCACGCTGCCCTACACACATCGCACGCTGCACCACGCACATCGCACGCTGCACCACGCACATCGCACGCTGCACCACGCACATCGCACGCTGCACCACGCACATCGCACGCTGCACCACGCACATCGCACGCTGCACCACGCACATCGCACGCTGCACCACGCACATCGCACGCTGCACCACGCACATCGCACGCTGCACCACGCACATCGCACACCTGTATACATTGCACGCTGCACTACGCACATCGCACGCTGCCCCACACACGTCCCACGCTGCCCGCATGAATGTGGTGCAGTATGTAGTGAATGCAGACACGATATTATAGCCAAGTGGTAAAGTACATGGAAGATCTGCCATATTGGACTGGACTTTATAACTTCGCTAGAATAGCTTGATGTTAATTAGACCAGTAATGGTCCTCTGCATAAATCCCCACCTCTTAGGCCCTGTTCACATTACCGCTATTTATTTCTGTTGTTCTGCTCATCTAATAGAATAACAGAAGTGCTGGATCGGGCACGTAAGGCTGGGTTTTTGTCATACGATCAACATACGCAAGAGATGCCATACTGTGACATCCATCATCATGGAGTTCTTGGGAGGAAGTTCAGCAAAAAAACAAAAAAACATGTAGGGTAATGCATTTTTTTTTACAATGGAATTCTGTGGTGACAGATGCCACAGTATGGCGTCTGTTAATATATATACGTTTTTTTGTGTGTACAGTAAATAAATAGCAAAAATGTCATGTGAACCCGGCCTAACTGACAGGGAAGAAGGTGAACAGACCCCGCTTACTATGATGGAATCCGTTTAATTTCCATTCACGAGCCTGTCTTTTTACCAGATCAAAAAAGTGCTGCAGACAAGGCTTTTTTGTCCGGTCTTTAGACAGAATCTGCAACAGAGGCTCCAAACGCAGATATGAGCGAGTGTAGGCCGATATATTCAGTATCTGAATTACTGCAAATTTCGTACTCCTCCTTGGGTAGAAATACTCAGCAAAAATGGTCGGAGAAGTATTTTTACTCTTCTGGAAAAAATGTAGTGTGACCTCTGGGTAGATAGCTCCAACACAACCAATCCTCTTCTCCCCCTACGATGGGCAGCTGGCAAGGGCAGCTGGTGTCCTAACATTACTAAGGAAATACAGCGGAGATAACTGGTGAAGCAAAGGCAACAGTGGTTCCTACAGACAGATTATATAGTAAATTAGTAATGTGTTCACTTGAATGCTTATATGAAATGGAATGTGACTAATGTAGGATATTTTTTTGCAGAGACCTGATAAAGAAGTTGCTTGTTGTAGACCGCACTAGGCGTCTAGGTAACATGAAGGTCAGTAAAAGAAATGTGTTCTCTGTCCAGACAACTAATTCATTTTACATCAATAGAAACCTGCTATCCTGCACCTCTTTATGTGCACAATGCATAGCATAGCATTAATGATGTACATTAGTGATGTACATAACTATATTAGTGCCATCTCACTGCGTCCCGCCGTTATTGAGAAAACAAAACGTATAATATGCAAATGAGCCTCTAGGGGGGGTGTTGATCCTGCTCCTAGAGGCTCCGTTCTCCCACCTCTGGCTGTGCCCTGCTACACTTGATTGACGGGGCCAGGCACCATTGGTCTCCGCTTGCCGGCCCTGTCTCCTGTGGAAATCTCGCTCCTGCGCCGTCCCATTCAGTATTCGGCGCAGTAAGTGAAGGACGCTCGCTGGCTTCACTCTCTGCGCCTGCGCTCATTTGCATATTATAAAAGTTATTTTTTTTTTTATCAATAACCGCGGCACGCATTAGAGATGGCACTAACATAGTTATGTTCTTCTGACATTAGTACATCACTAATGTAAGCCACGTTAATAACCATTTTCCTGCTGACAGAAACCCTTTAAAATAACTAATATTTTATTTTGTATTTTATTTTATTTTTTTAAGTCTAACAAGACAGATAAATGAACCCAGTAAATGTCTAGCTAGAATGTGGCAGTGGCTGACGCTGGATGATAAATTTAGAGAATCCTAAGGGTACTTTCACACTAGCGTTATTCTTTTCCGGTATTGAGTTCCTTCCCAGGGGCTCAATACTGAAAAAGAACTGAGCAGTTTTATCCCCATGCATTCTGAATGGAGAGCAATCTGTTCAGTATGTCTTCAGTTCAGTCCCTCTTACGGTATTTTCTCCGTCCAAAATTCCAGAATGCCGGCATTATTTTCCATTGAAATGCATTAATGCCTGATCCGGCACCAAGTGTTCCGGAAAAAACAGATCCGGTTTCCCGGTCTGTGCATGTGCAGACCTTTTAAAAATGTGAAAAATAAATAAATACCGGATCCGTTTTTTCCGGATGACGCCAGAGAGACGGATCCGGTATTGCGCAATGCATTTGTGAGACTAATCCGGATCAGTCTACAAATGCTATCCGTTTGCATACGGATTTCCGGATCTGGCGGTCAGTCCGGAAAGTAGTCTAAGATTGCCTAGTCTAACTTTACACAACGCATTTGCTGATTTAGTTTTACTCCAAAAATGTGCCAAATCTTTGGTGATTTTTTTGGGCGCACAATGGTGCATTCCTTTCCACAAAGTCATGCCTTCTTGTCAAGTGAGTCATAAGAAGAGTCTAAAATACTTAACAAAATAAATGTGTTGCCAAGCACATATGCCAGTTGTTTGGTGTATATTGCTCCAAAGTTCTGGCGCATTTTGTTTAGTCTATCTGCCATAATGTATGTTTGTGTGTGTGTGTGTATATATATATATATATATATATATATATATATATATATATATGCACTCGCCTAAAGAATTATTAGGAACACCTGTTCTATTTCTCATTAATGCGATTATGTAGTCAACCAATCACATGGCAGTTGCTTCAATGCATGTAGGGTTGTGGGCCTGGTCAAGACAATCTCCTGAACTCCAAACTGAATGTCAGAATGGGAAAGAAAGATGGGTTACAACAGCAGAAGACCCCACCGGGTACCACTCATCTCCACTACAAATAGGAAAAAGAGGCTACAATTTGCATGAGCTCACCAAAATTGGACTGTTAAAGACTGGAAAAATGTTGCCTGGTCTGATGAGTCTTGATTTCTGTTGAGAAATTCAAACGGTAGAGTCCGAATTTGGCATAAACAGAATGAGAACATGTATCCATCATGCCTTGTTACCACTGTGCAGGCTGGTGGTGGTGGTGTAATGGTGTGGGGGATGTTTTCTGGGCACACTTTAGGCCCCTTAGTGCCAATTGGCCATCGTTTAAATGCCACAGGCTACCTGAGCATTGTTTCTGACCATGTCCATCCCTTCATGACCACCATGTACCCATCCTCTGATGGCTACTTCCAGCAGGATAATGCACCATGTCACAAAGCTCGAATCATTTCAAATTGTTTTCTTGAACATGACAATGAGTACACTGTACTAAAATGGCCCCCACAGTCACCAGATCTCAACCCAATAGAGCATCTTTGGAATGTGGTGGAACGGAAGCTCCCTGCCCTGGATGTGCATCCCTCAAATCTCCAACTGCAAGATGCTATCCTATTAATATGGGCCAACATTTCTAAAGAATGCTATCAGCACCTTGTTGAATCAATGCCACGTAGAATTAAGGCAGTTCTGAAGGTAAAAGGGGGTCCAACACCGTATTAGTATGGTGTTCCTAATAATTCTTTAGGTGAGTGTGTATATATATATAATGTACTTTTTATATAAAACAAAAAACTAACATGTTAATGAAAATGTATGTCTGACTTTACAGAATGGAGCAGAAGATGTTAAACGTCACCGGTGGTTTAGGTCTATAGACTGGGATGCTGTGCCTCAGCGAAAATTAAAGGTGCAATAAAAATGTAACCGTATACTCTGTAATGTTAATGCATGTTCATTTCCACACCACATTTGGCATGGGCACATAGTATCCTTTAAGCATATAGCAGTCCAGTTTTGGCATACCTTTTTTTCTGTAATCCTTAGAGAGGAATACAATAATAAAAATTTGTATACTGCATCATATGCATTTTTTAATACTGTGGGTTCCTATAGGCGATGTTTTCTGCTCAGTGGCGTAACTAGAGTTCTATGGGCCCCAGGTCAAACTTTGGATTGGGGCACCCCCCCCCCCATTTCCCCACCCCCCCCCCCCTTTTACCTTTTTGCCCCCTCTCTCAATTTATATATTTCATTTTTTGCCCCCCTCTCTCAACTTATATATTTTATTTTGTTGCCCCCTATATATTTGATTTTGCCTCAAGTAATGAATGATTTGCTGCCAGACTTCTAGTGCACTGCCCTCATATGACCCCCCTTTCTGAATCCAAGGTTAGATAGTTAATTATTTGCCGCCACTGCCAGGTGCCCCTTCTCCCCCCAGTAAGAAGCTAGTGTAGACATACAAAAAAAATAAAAAATACTTGCCTACTCTGTTCCGCACCGTCCGTCGGTCTGTACTCCTGCTGCCGGCTGTGGCCTTCAGTGAGGTGTCAGACTCTGCGCAATCCTGTCATACGCTCTCTGCGGCGCCGTGTCACCCTGTGATCCCGCGAGACACGTGACCTCAGCACCTGGTCTCGTGCTGTCACAGAATGAATTGACAGTGTGTGTGTGAGTCTGGTGGTGCAAAATTCTGACAATCCCCACAGTTCCACTGATATTAACTGACTGAAATGTCATCACTTTTAGTACATCAAAAAAGGTATCAAATTTACCTTTAGAGGAGTCGGAGCATGATTTTTGTGCTACAGCATTCCATACCGACATTTTGAATAAAATAAATTAGGTACACTTTTTTAAATTATATGTCTTCCTCTCTTAAGCCTCCCGTAATGCCAAAAGTAGCCCATGAAGGCGACACATCAAATTTTGAAGCCTATCCTGAAGACGATTGGAACAAAGCCCCCCCTGTATCTCCAAAGGACTTAGAAATGTTTAAGAATTTCTAAAGTGGTAAGTTTTCTAAAATTCATGATCTACTAGAAGCATATACTGTGACATTTCTTTTAATCCAACAGGTGACATATTGTCAAATTTTGTAATGGACATTAGAAAGATATTCAGTTCATTTCTGGGCACCAGTCCATAGATAGGATGCCCTGGAGCTGGAGAGAGTACAGAGGAGAGCGACTAAACTCATAAGGAGCATGGATGATGTTAGTTATGAAGAAAGATTAAAATACATTTACCAGTATGTCTAAGGGGGAGCATGATTACCATAACTTGTACAAATATATGATTGCTTTGTACAAAAAATATGGTAAAACGCTGTTCCATGTAAAATCCTCTCTGTCTGGAGAAGAAAAAGCTCATTCTCCAGAGGTATCAACGCTTCCTTACCGTAAGAACTATAAATCTGTGGAATAGTCTACCTCAGGGAGTGGTCACAGCAGGAACAGTGTACGGTTTTAAAAAGAGCTTGAAGGGATGAATTATTTAAATGAAATAGCATTAAAGGGGTTGTCTCACTTCAGCAAATGGCATTTATCATATAGACAAAGTTAATACAAGGCTCTTACTAATATATTGTAATTGGCCATATTGCCTCATTTGCTGGCTTGGTTCATTTTTCCATCACAACACTGCTCGTTTCCATGGTTGCGACCACCCTGTAATTCAGCAGCAGTGGACGTGCCTGCACACTAGCTCTGCTCGGGTGGCCAAGACCGTGTGAGCCCATATAGGCACGTATGCACTGCAGCTCCCGTCCTTGACACCCGGTAGCTGCGCTCCAGCGGTGGCCGTAACCCCTGGATATGGGCAGTGTATAATGTGATGGAGTTAAATCAAGGAGGCAGTATGGACAATTACAGTACATTAGTAAGTGCCTTGTATTAAAGGGGTTGTGCATGCCATTAGGGTAGGTCATCAATATCAGATCGTCAGGGGTCTGACACCCGGCACCTCCGCCGATCAGTTGTTTTAAGAGCGCTTCCTGTTCATTATACTATGCTTTGTCTCCCCTGTAGCGGTGCTGTAGTGTAATTACTGTACAAGTACTTGCTCCATTCAAGTGACTGCACTGCTGAATCTTCCTAGACAACGGGCAGTGTAATAGCTGATTGGCGGTGTCAGACCCCCACATATCTGATATTAATGGCTGATCCCGACGATCATCAATATGTATGGCCTGCACAACCCCTTTAACCTTCTCTACATGATAAATGCCATTTGCTGTAGTGAGACAACCCCTTTAACCCTTTGGATACCAGAGGTTTTTTTTGTTTTTGCGTTTTCATTTTTCTTCCCTATTTTCCGTGAGCCATAACTTTTTTATTTTTATGGTCACATAGCTGTATGAGGGATTATTTTTTGCGGGCAAGTTGTACTTTCTAATGCCATAAAATTTGGGAAGCGGTAAAAAAATTCCAAATGGGGTGGAATTGGAAAAAAAACACAATCCCTCCGCCGTTTTACAAGGTTTGTTTACGACAAAACTGACCCATGCCCTTCATTCTCTGGGTCAGTGCGATTACAATGATACCCCATATGTATAGGTTCTTTATGTCTAAATAGGTAGTGTAAAAATAAATTTAAACTTTGAGAATATTTTTTTTTATTTTTTATATCGCCATATTCTGCCCCTCAAAACCTTTTTATACTTATGTCTACTGAGCTGTTTAGGGGCTCATTTTTTGCAGAACAATCTGTACTTTTAATTGATACCATTTTGGAGTATGCGTGACTTTTTGATCACATATTATTATATTTTTTGTGGGTAAGAGAAGCAATGAAAAAATGGCAAATTGGTAATTTGGGCCCTTTTTTCCCTTCCGCCTTTCGCCGTATTGGAATTATTTTTTTTCTATTTTAATAGTATGGGCATTTTCGGTCGTGGTGATACCCATTATGTTTATATTTATTGTTATTTAGGTATTTTTTAATTATACGGAAAGGGGAGTGATTTAAAGAGGACCTTTCACTAGAATAAAAAATCTAAACTATACAGACATGGAGAGCGGCTCCCATGGATCTCCCTGCACTTACTGTTATACCTGAGCGCCGCTCCGTTCTCCCGGTATAGCCTCCGGTATCTTCATATGTTAGGCTCCACCCAGTGGAACCTGCCGGCGTCTCCTTCTCCCATGCTGTAGCGCTGGCCAATCGCAGCGCTCAGCTCATAGCCTGAGAGGCTTTTTTTGCTCTCAGGCTATGAGCTGAGCGCTGCGATTGGCCAGCGCTACAGCATGGGAGAATGAGACGCCGGCAGGTTCCCCTGGGTGGAGCCTAACTATGAAGATACCAGAGGCTATACCGGGAGAACGGAGCGGCGCCCAGGTATAACAGTAAGTGCAGGGAGATCCCTGGGCGCCGCTCTCCATGTCTGTATATAGTTAGTTTAGATTTGTTATTCTAGTGAAAGGTCCTCTTTAAACTTTTACATATATCTTTTTATTTATATATATATATATATATATATATATATATATATATTTTAACATTTTTATTTATTTTTTTAATTTCTTTGTGATCATTATGTGCCTCATATATGAGCTTATTAAAAAAATATATATTTATCAGGAATTTATTATTAGCTTATTTTGCTCACTTTTGGCTCATTTCTTATCCTGGCCTGCCATCTGGTGGCCAAAATAAGAATTGCAGTTTGAATACTGTTAGTTTACTCAGCAAGGCTACCAGTATTCAGCGCAACTACCTATGTACGGCGCTGGTAGCCTAAGGGTTAAATGGTGCCAATACAACTTGTCTTTATTTAGAACAGTAACATATATAATTGAATTTTCTGCGTCATTCAGTTCTTATTGTTTTTTTGTGTTATCCCAAATAACAAGATTTACCTTTTTTTCTCCTTTCTATAGAGTCTGCAAAAACCCGAGCTGGGACATGATGTTAACACAAGCAACTGTGAAGGCTGAAGCCTCAGTACAAACAGAAGATACCTCTGATAGACACGATCAAAAGAGCAACAAGCCATTGACCTTTCTATTAGATTGGAGAGAGTGCACAATTTCAACGATGACAGGAACATTCCAGTACCCAGAGTCCTTTAGTACTAGAACATGTGATGATGTTGGCTTGACCGCCAAACGTAGCGCGAGATCAACCCTGCATCTTCTGATGGACAATGCAGCATGGTCATGGACCGTTTGGATATATGGACTGTTTTATGCCGTTATCCAGCTGTGACAGTTCTGCTACTACAGCTTTATTAGTAGATTTGGCATTAATGTACTTGTACTAATTTAGGTGCTGAAAGGGAATGTATTTTGACCCGGGCATAGACGGTTTTGTGTAATATACAAATCATCAGTTTGCTATTTGTAAAATATATTCATGGCTGATCCGCCCCCCACCACTTCCCATTCACTTCTGTTTAAAATATATGCAGCAAAAGCTCAGTAATGAAGAAGTACAGGCACATTTTGAAACAGTAGTTGGACCATTACTTAAAAGCATTGCCGAGCTTCAGGGCCTTTTCCTTGGCACATATCGTACTTGGATATTATTAATAGCTTTCATGTAGGAAAGTTCAGTGCCGACCGCATGTAATGTGTGACAGGTACTTGTCTAAGCTTAAGAAATTACATTATTTCACCATTATTTGTTCTAATTAGTATTTTAAGGCTATAGGATGCTTTTTTTGGTAGAATAAAAGCACGGTTAAGACCATCTGCGCCCATAGGGCGTTTTACAAATCTCATCTTCGATTTTCAGCGTAGAAATTTCACTGCAGATTTTCATTATACAGGGTAAAATATTAAGCCATGAAGTATCCACATATGTGCATTTATGTTGATCCCCCCCCCCCCCCCTCTATTTATTGGGACTCTGAGGAGGACTGACAGCAGGGGGAGCACTGCATTGTGGCGCTGTTCTGGATTTTATCTTTATGACCATAAGATCTGGCAATTAATAGTGTTCTCCTAGATTTCATAAATATACTTAAAAATATTACTTTGTTATAAATACCGTACATTCCCAAATACCTTTCATTAGTTATAATGGCTCATTTTGTCTAGGGAGCGATCATAAGGACAAATAAAATGGCTGTCGTCCTATTGGTATACACAAAACCTGTCCTAATCACACAACTAAAGTTACTTCAGAAAACTGAGCTAAAGAGCTGCCTCCTCTCTACTTGTCAGGGATTATGATCCTGAATACAGCTGAAAAGATCTTGAGCGGAGTCTCTGTAGGAATGGAGTTTATGAGGAGACATGAAGTACAGAGGAGAGTGGTGGTGTAGCTAATGACCAGCAGCACTTGTATGCAGTCTCCATTACCACAGTCTGTCCTGTCCGTCCTCTCTGTACTTCATGTCTCCTCATGAACTCCATTCCTGCAGAGATTCAGATGAAGATCTGATCATCTGTATTCAGCATCACAATCCCAGACAAGTAGAGCAGAGAGGAGGATGAGGCAGTAGTTTACCTCAGGGTTGTGAAGTAACTTCTCCTCCTGTGTGATTAGGACAGGTTTTGTGTGCGCTAATAGGGCGGCGGCCATTTCATTTCTCCTAATGATTTTGCCATAGACAAAATGTGTCATTATAACTAATGAAAGATATTTGGCAATATATTTATGATGAAGTGATTAAGTATTTTCAGTAATTTTATTTAGTTAATTTCCAGGGAACCCCTTTAACCTCCAAACAGGCTGCGGCCCAGCACTGGCACATGTCTTCTCCAGCACCGGGTGCTGCCCTCTCTTCTTTCCACTCAGTTGTCATCAAATGTGTCCAAGAGAGTGAAAAGAAACGGTTCCGTTTTCAGAATGTCACATTTCCCAATTCATCCATTAAGCACAAAGCCTGATCTTGCTTTCCTGAGCGTGTAGGGGGGGCTTTTTTATCTCATTGTGGAAAGCACACAGTATCTGTATATAAAAGAATATAATGCGACCATGAGCACAAACCCTGTGCTGAGATGTAAATGTTTCTACTTTGCAAAGTTTGAGTTTTATTTTTTAAATATTTGTTTTCAGGGCTTTGGTCAGACACGGGCTATACTGCAGGTTTTTCAGTTTTTTTTTAAAATTTGTTTTACTAATGTATACGATTGTTTTATGCCTGTAAATATACAGTTTATGATTGAGCGTGCCTGAGAAATTGTAAGGACTTGTCCAGGGCATGAAAAAAAGAGTCTGCGTGACTATAGCATTGGCAATAACTGGAATTGTAGCTCAGCCTCACTCATTTGAATGGGATTGAGCTGCAATACCAGACAAAAGTGGCGCTGTTTCTGGGGGAAAAAAGACTCTTTTCTATTCCTGTACAATCCCTTTTAAAGTGAAATATCTGAGCTAACTAGAATCACGACAAGGCACTTTACAGTTTGTTTATTGCATTTTTGGTTAAAGGTACTTTCAGTCGATTGCACAGTGCGCAGTCCGCGCCATAAGTCACTGTGCTTTTCAGTTCACTTTTATTCAAGTTAAAAAGCGGTTAAAGTGAGATTACAATCCTGATACTTGCATTGTCAAGTTTAGTAGCTACTTTGTATCAATCGATTTAATAAAGTTGGTTAAACTTGTGACATTTCCGACACTTGTGAATAAACAGACTCTGCGCTTTAGTTTGCTGGTTGTGTTCCACGACATAGTGTTACATACAATTTCCGGTATGTTTTTCTGTTTCCCTAAATTACGGTCACTTTCCGTCATTTCATTGTCGTTTTCTTATTTTAATTTTTTTCCTTTCTTTTTTTTTTTTTTCTCCTTATTTATTAAAATGTGCAAATAATCATCAATACAACAAAGTGAAATGTTCTCACTGTGCTGGTTATTTTTCATCATCATTTCATTATGATTTCATATGACTATTAGGTTTTAGCTCATGTTAGCAAATATAAATTACCGTATTTTCCGGACTATAAGACGCTGGCTAAAAAATGCTTCTTATAGTCTGGAACATATGGTCAGACTGCTTCCTTAACAATTTGGCATAACATGCATGCAGCGTCTGTACATTTCTCTCTCTCCCTGCCTGACACCAATCTGTTTGAGATGTGCAGACAAGAGGGGGGGTGAACAATTGTTTAGCACATGCAGCGCAGCAGAGGACTGGGAAGTAAAAAAATACCTCCAGCCGAACGTCTCTGCAAGCTGAAAGCTCTGTACGTGCAAGGACCTTCGATGATGTCATTGGTGGGCAGAGCCAGGCAGGAAGTACAGAAAAATGAGTGAAGATGTACCCGATGTCTATTACTATAAGTGTACCCTATGTGTGTGTGTGTGAGTGCATGTATCCAAACTGTGTGTATGTAGCAGGCTGGGTTTGTTGTGTGCATGTAGCAGAGTTGTGTTTGTGCATTTAGCAGACCAGTGTGTGTGTGTGTGTGTGTGAATTTAGGCTAGTTTCACACTAGCGGCAAGGAACTCCGGCGGGTGAACAGCCTGTCGGATCCGTGCTGCCGCTAGTGCACGCATGCCCCCCGCAATGCCGCTCCGGCCCCATTGACTATAGCCGCTCCGGCGGCAGCACGGCAAACACGCCGCCATTATAGTCAATTGGGCCTGAGCTGTAATCCGGGGGCGTGTGTGCAGCACGGATCAGACAGGCTGTTCACCCGCCAGAACAGCCTGCTGGAGTTCCTTGACGCTAGTGTGAAACTAGCGCATAGCTATGTGTTTGGGGGCATGTAGCAGAGCTGTTTGAGGTATGTAGTTGAGCTGTGCTGGTGGTGTGCATTTAGCCAACCTGTGTGTGTGTGTGCATGAAGCAAGGAAAACATTTCTGTTGTCTAATTCTGGGGTGCATCTTATAGTCTGGATAATATGATAATGGAAGAATTTTTTATTTTATCTTCAGGTTGAGAATGCTTAAAGGGGTTGTCCGAGTTATGGAAATAAAATATATAGCACTGTAAATCTGATGGGCAGCGATATATAACTAAGCTAAGCAAGTTTTAGGCAAAAAAAAAAAATCTATTTCCTCATTTCGCTGGTTCTCTTCTGGCCTTTTGTTTACCTGCAAAAACATCAATCTCTGCCCCTCCCCCTGCACTGCTAAGAGGGTGAATACAAGAGCTGCCCTGAATGCCTGCTGTGCAACTCAGCAGCATGTTGTATGTGTAGGACTACAGGTCCCAGCTGTACAATGACACTGCTGATACACACAGGAATTTCCCCTACCTGCAATGCTCTGCAGAACTTCTCTTCCAGCTCCTGTGCCCAGCATTTGTCTCCTCACTGCCTGCAGCTACACAGTAAACTCTTGAGCCCTGAGTCTGTGCAGCTGAAGGGGTTAAGAATCCTGGGAGAGAGCAATAAGCAGCAGCTTGCAGTGCAGGGGGGCGTGGCCAGCACAGTGACCTCCCCTGTACAGATCGCTCAGGCTTGTGCACAAACATTATCAGAGTAGGGAGAGAAGCTGACATCACAAGTCATGTGACCCTGAGAAACCAGCCACTAGAGAGAAAGTGAGTTAATTGGAAAGCTGTTACATTTGCCTAGTTAGAAACATAGAAAAAATAAAATTAAATAACTCTGACAACCCCTTTAACTGGAGGGGGTCAGTATTACACAAATTGGTAACAGTGTAAGTTATGTGCACAAAGGAAATATGTTTTTCACCCATGCCCGCAATTCAACTATGTAGTTATTTTGTTAAGGCGCTAAAATAGTTTGAAACATTTTTAAAAGCATTTGTTAATTAGTGATTGAGTTGTGGTCTCTGTGGCTTTAAATGCCATACGCATCAGATTAATGTTGGTCAGTCCCACTGATTTTTTATTTTTTTTCTAAAACCAGTTGAGCAACTAATGTGTACGGGAATCTCCTGACTCACAACAGAAAGAGTCAGGGGACAGAAGGATTGGGTTGTTAGGTTGCAGCATGTCCAGCAGCAGAAGAGTCTGGCAGTGTCTATGTACAATTGGCCAAGCTGAGCGTATGTGGATGGGAGAGAGAGCTGTCCGCGGAAGAAGCATTCAGATAACAACTATCTAAAGTGTATGGCCAGCCTAAAACTGTCAGCCATATCCGCTTATTTTAGCAGGAACGGCCAACCAACGAATGTGAAGGAGGGCCTTACATCTCCATCCAAATAGCAGATGTTAAGGTAGATAAGGATCAGGAAGTTGGATTTCAGCTGCCGGTTACTTTTTTCCCAGGATGATATCATTACAGGCTGAATGACAATAACGCATTTCACCTCTGAATAGATAACACCGTGTCCACCATTCACAATAGGTGATATCACAGCTTATCTACTATAGATCGCAGAGCATGCCTAGAAAACTATCCCATAGAAGTCAATGAGGTCCCCTCCTGTCCGCTGTGTCTATGGTGCATGTTGCTGCTCTCAAATGACAGGAAGTTTTGACATATTTTAGGCCTAGTTACCAGTGTGAAATTGTGCCGGATTTTTTAAAAATATCGATAAAGGCATATAAAATAAAAATCACCAAAAATTCCCCCCAAAAAAAAAAAAAAAAAAGGTTTACCATAAAAACGTGACGTTAACAATAACTTTTAAGATTGTAACCTGGACAATGTCTTTTACTGAAGAGATCTTTATCATTGTAATTTGGTACCCAAGCTCAGATATATCCAGGATCCTGGGTAAGAGGGCTACACCATGTGTTGCTATACATTATTGGACAGGGAATGCCCACATACCGTACGTTGGTATTACTCTTAGAATTTTTTGGGTGTTGTGGTTGTTTTACCATATTAAAAACCACAAGCATCTTTACCACAATTGCCATATTTTTGCAATGCAGTAGTTCATAAAATCACAAAAAAAAAGCATGCATTTTTATGGTGCAATTTGAACCACGATGTTGTAAAACCCAGCCGTAGGCCTCATGCACACGACCGTTGTGTGTTTTGCTGTCCGCAAATTGCAGATCCGCAAAACACGGATGGCGTCCGTGTGCGTTCCACAATTTGTGGAACGGCACAGACAGCCATTGATATAACTGTCTATTCTTGTCCGCAAAACAGATACGAATAGGACAGGTTATATTTTTTTGGCGGACCATGGAACGGAGCAACGGCGGTCCCATTGAAGTGAATGGGTCCTCATCCAAGCTGCAAAAACTGCGGCTCAGATGCGGACCAAAACAACGGTCGTGTGCATGAGGCCATAGGGTAATTTCCCATGCAAACACTGCGGATATGCATGCTTCACATCTGCAGTACTGTTCAATCGAAACCAAATCGATATGATTTTTCTACATTTACTACACGCGGTGGAGAAAACCTGCAGGGTAAACGTAAAGGTTTTACTCAACTTTGTATTTCAATCCTGGCAGGAATGCCGCTATAAAAACCAGCCCATTCCAGGAGATTTTAGCAGCAGCAGTCCTCCTCCTGATTCACTGCGGAATACAGATCTTTGGGTAATACAACATAACTGCCAAAATCTGCTTCTTTAGGCCCCTTTCACATGAGCAAGTATTCCGCGCGAACACATTGCTCCCACACGGAATCTGGATCCATTCATTTCAATGGGGCTGTGATCATGTGCGTTGGTTTTCACGCATCACTTGGGTGTTGCGTGAAAATCGCAGCATGTTCTATATTCAGCGTTTTTCACGCAACGCTGGCCCCATAGACGTGAATGGGGCTGCTCGAAAAACGCATCCAGAAGCAAGTGCGGATGCGTTTTTCAAGGATGGTTGCTAAGAGATGTTGTTTGTATACCTTCAGTCTTTTATCACGCGCATGCAAAACGCATTAAATTCCATTGCTCCCGCGCAATAAAAACTAAACGCGATCGCAGACAAAACTGAATTACTTTGTTTGCAAAATCGCACATTTTTTACTGAACGTATTCACATAGCATCATGACCTAATCCGGACGCGCTCATCTGGAACGTGCCTTAGGGTTTCATAGACTTTGGTGGTGGACCAATATGGGACCTATGGGGGGGGGGGGGGGGCTCTTGAACAGGAGAGCAAACAAAGGCTCCTGCACTGGAAGTAAGACCATGTAATGCTACATTTCTCCCTCCAGCAGTTTCTCGGTAGAAATATCCTTTCTTCACAAAGATTATAACCAGAATAGTTCCTCCCGTAGGTATCCTGTCCTAGTTTTTGAAAGGGAAATGGCCAGGCAACATATGGTAGACAAAGCTGGTGGTTGTTTCTGGTCCATATGAATACAATCAAATAGTTAACTGATTAGTTACTTGAGGTAGAATGTGGCACTCATGTCCTATATGTTCGGGTGCTCTAGTTGTGGGGTCCCAACCCCGTTGGACAAAAAAAATAAACTTAGGCACTCCTTTGGTTTTGATAAAGTATTTTTAATGATTTTGATTTTTAACTTTGTTTTCATATTCAAGGCAACGTGTCGTGTACATGTGACGTTTCGGTCCTATCCAGACCTTTTGCAAACACTGAATAACACATTGAATGGAACAGAGTACAAGCGAGCATTACTAGGGTAGAATCTATTCAGTAAGTATTCAGACCCCTTCTTGGGGCTTGTAGTGTCGTATGGGTCCTACGTTATATCAATGAACAGTCATATGAACGACACTAGCAACGTTGGAGCAATATATACAAAATTGGAGCAATATACGTGACAACAGTAGTCTGCAGATGGGAAATAGACCAAGACGTATGGGTCTACATGTGAGTGTAAAAGCAGACATTCTCTATGGACTGATCCTTTTCTGAAGTATAGAGGCAGTCTAGCTCTGAAAGGAGGAAGTGATTGCTGATGCGTTTCGGCATTCACTTCCTCATTTGTCCAGTGCGTTACACAGTGGAACGCATCGTTATTCATTGATTCTTTACCACAGGCGCCGCGGGCGGAATACTCCGCCTCCACCATACCACCAACACCATCTCCCCAAACGCCTCTGCCATTTATATTTACATTAGTAGTAATACGAGCTCCTTTACCTCCCATAGCGATGCGTTCCAGCTTGGAACGCACCGCCATCTTCAATTCTTAATTGTCTCTCCCTATGGCGTCCGTTCCACAGTGGAGCGTATCGCCATCTTTACCAAAAAAATTTAAAGCTATTTTTCCCAAATATAGGGTCAGTTACATGCACATATACCACACTATATTCTCTTCCAGTCCCCACTATGTTCTCATTCAATTTCTTCCATTATCTTGTCTCTTTTTTCACTTTCACACTAATTACCATACACAGGAAACAGACACAATTTAGACTTACTGTCTAAAGGATATATCGACCTACGTTACGTATATTCAGACCCCAGGAGATCATATGGTGACATTTCACCTTCCTCAAACCACTATTCTCTCGTTTTACTACTGAGGTGATCCAGCAGACTACATTCTAACCTACAGTTTATTCTACAAATTGCCTTCCTTAACCTGGGTTTACGATATATCGTTGTATGCTCTTTTACCTGTTCAGAGCTAGACCGCCTCTATACGTACGAAAAGGATCAGTCCATAGATAATGTCTGCTTTTACACTCGCATGTAGACATACGTCTTGGTCTATCTAAGTTGCTAGTGTCGTTCATATGACTGTTCATTGATATAACGTAGGACCCATCCGACACTACAAGCCCCAAGAAGGGGTCTGAATAGATTCTACCCTAGTAATGCTCGCTTGTATTCTCTGTTCCATTCAATGTGTTATGGATGTACCCTTTTGATTCTTAATGGCCATCCTAAATGTAGCCATAATATCAAAGACAGATGTTGTATAATTTTTTTTGTTTTCTGTAATGTTCAGTTACTTACATGTAATTTTGTATCTGTTATTCAGTGTTTGAAAAATGGTCTGGATAGGACCGAAACGTCACATGTACACGACAAGTTGCCTTGAATATCAAAACCAAATAAAAATCAACACAATACTTTATCAAAACCAAAGAAGTGCCTAAGTTTATTTTATTTTAACTGATAATTACGTTCATAAATATTCAGAATATGTTATTACCTGGTTTCAGATTAATATAGCACCCATATTACTTCCACTCTGTGGAATCATGCCCCAAGAAAAAATAAAATCAATTAAAAATCTACATGTAAATAGTGCAAAGAACCACAGCTTGCCTTTCCTCTCTATTCTGAAATGTACTGCTACTTTTTTTGCATCCACTAGATGGCACTTGCACATCTTGTAAATTACACTATTCTACCAAAAATTCACATGTAAAAGAATAAATATCAATTCACTGTGCCATCATTATGTTGACCTATTCATCGTTTCTTCACTTTCAGAGAACCGATTTGCAAAATGAGTTACTTAAAATTGAAACTTAAAGGGGGGATTTATCAAACTGGTGTAAAGTAGAACTGGCTTAGTTGCCCAAAGCAACCAATCAGATTCCACCTTTTATTTTCTAAAGGTGCTGTGAAAATGAAAGCTGGAATCTGATATGTTTGCTATAGGCATCTAAGCCAGTTCTACTTTATACTAGTTTGATAAATGTCCCTAAAAGAGTTAATTTTTTTTTAACACCTTCAAGCAAAAGCCAGTGTCCCCGTTTTTCAAATCTGACACGTGTCACTTTATCTGGTAATAACTCTGCAACCCTTTTACTTATCCAAGCGATTCTAAGAGTTTTCTTGTGACACATTGTACTTCATGTATGTGGTGAATTTTTAGTTGATACTGTTTACCTTTTATGTCTAAATAAAAAAAATCCAAAATTTTCCCCAAAAAAGTCACAATTTACTAAATTTGAATAGTGATTCCTCGGAAAATAAAAACTAATTAACATTCCCCATATATCTACTCTATAGGAATCCAAAGTCGATTTTGGATTCCTATTTTAAAATGTTTTTAAATGCGCAGATAGGAATACGAAAGTCATTTACCAAAGGCTCATGCAACGTTGGTCGAGATGAAGTTTTCCTACACGCAGCTCATACATTTTAATGCTGTACACAGAAACAGCATTACAAAGCTTTTTAACAGATTAACCTCAGATCTATGATCCGAAGTTCGATTCGCTCAACCCTATTGGCATCATATGTCTATGTAGAAGCACATTTGACCTTGTTCTCCATGTCTCCTCTGTATGTGTTGTGCATGTAATTTTTTTTACAGTTAACTTTATTAACAGCATGACAACATCACGTAGAGACAGGCAGCCATGTAAACATACAGTAAAGTAGTTAGTGTAATAGAAGTAGACAATTCTACTATGCAGATAAGGGTCAGCAACCTGAAAAAAGAAAGGTATTTAAGCAAAATTTTAAAGAAATGTATATGCCTCCAGTAATAGATGAACAAGCAAGTGGATTGTTTTTTTTTAAATTATTATCCACAAGTGACAAAAGATGCTGAAAGTGGTCCCCGTTCACATATATGCACCTTTGGGCATGTTGGATTATGTTGGCTGATACGGCTTGTGATAGTGTTTGTGATGTTCTTCTTGAGCTCATCCAAGGGATGTGGATTGTTAGCGGACACTTTCTGTTTTAAATTTCCCCATAGATTAAAATCTCACGTGGACAAGTCTGCCGAACGTGGTGGCCATAACCCCGTTTGCTCACATTTTGCTTTGTAAACCATACATGAACCTGTGTTAGTCAGTTCCGTGAGGTGCGGCATGTTGTCCCATCTTGCTGGATAAAGCAGGATATTTTTTCTTCTGGTGCTAGTTGGTTGTAAAACTGTTCAAAGATGTCCAGGTAAATTGCGGTATTCACAGTTAATTTAAAGATAATTGGACCCCCTATTTGTGTTCTTGACACTACACACTAAACGGCAATTTTCTGGTCGTGAAGTGGTGCTTCGTGAGTCAAATGGGGATTTTCAGCGGACCAGTTAATCGTATTCTGGGAATTTACATTTGCCTGTCATGAAGTACAGCAATAGGTTTTTCAGCAATCATAGTCAACAATTCCAGTAATTTACGCCTTCAGCTTTGTCAGACTCTTTCAGTTCCTGCACATGTGTTATTCGGTACGGTTTCAGGTTCAGAGATTTCAGCACTCTCTGACACATCATTTGTGATACACCAACTTGCAGAAACATTCTTCGAGTTGATTTTTGGGGGCTACTTGAAATCCGCTGCTGAACTTCATGCACAACTTTAGCCCTCCTGATCGATGGAGGCCTCGGTTTTTCATGTTTGCAACAAAGCCAGTTTGATGCCATTTCCGAACCAGACTCTGAATGCAACGTTTTGCTGGTGGTATTGTTCCTGGCTACTTGTCGGCAAAGGTCGCTTGCGTTTCCTTACTCGATCTGCTTCGCACAGAGCCTTCCGCAATCACTGTTCCAGGGAGAGCATCATCTTTCTGACACATTAGGCTACATTTATCAAACTGAATAATAAATCAGTCTCCGTTGTCCATAGCAACCAATCAGAGCATAGCTTTCAGTTCCTACAGGACTTTGAAAAAAAAAAATGAAGGCTGTGCTCTGGTTGCTATGGGCAACTAAGACAGGTTTACTATTAAGCAGTTTGATTTGGAGATATTGGAAGTGGGCTACTTTTTTGTGGGCCACCCTTTATAAACAAATAAAAAAGTAATAACTCTAAAGAGTTACACTGTTTTACAACCATAGGTTAAAAACCAGAAATAACAATTGATTTTAAAGGGCTTTTTTTTCCTTCTATTTCGGTGTTAAACTTTTGAATGTAATAAATTAACTAAAGCCAGAACTGGGTGTTTTAGATAACATAATAAGTAGAGATGAGCGAATCGACTTCGGATGAAACATACAAAGTCGATTCGCATAAAACTTTGTTTCAATACTGCTCCGTACAGTATTAGAATGTAGTGGCTCCGATGAGCCGAAGTTATTACTTTGTGAAGTCTCGTGAGATTTCGTGTAATAACTTAATAAATTGATTTCTGCTGTAAGAGACCATTTCCCGAACTTTGGTTCAGTTCCAAGTGGTACCTTGGAACCGAACCCGAGTTCGGGAAAGGTTTTTTTTACAGTAGAAATCAATTTATGAAGTTATTACGCAAAGTCTTGCGAGATTTCACGAAGTAATAACTTTGGCTAATCGGAGCCAATACATTCTAATATTGTACGGAGCGCTCGCTCCGTACAGTATTGAAACAAAGTTTTATGTGAATTTGACTTCAGATGTGTCATCCAAAGTCGATTCACTCATCCCTAATAATGAGCCACTTGAAACTTCTGCCACTAGATGGCACTAAAGTTAAATGAAAAGTAAGGGAAATGTTTTTTTTTTCTTTTTTAAACATACATGTGGCATGTTATAATGTCATTCAAACAATATATGAACGAGTGTAATTGAATAAATAAACACTAATAAATTGAACACAATTATTTATTCCATAAAAAACTTAAAAATATATTTTTCCTATTTGCATCATTTTAATGGAGAAGCAAAATCCATGGGAATTACAAAAATAGTTGAATGTGGAAAAACCTGCAGCAAATCCACATTTTGGTTTGAATTTTGCTGAAAATTTACCATGGATTGTACGCCCTGCAATGCCAAGGATGAATTCTGCCATTTAAAATTTTGCAGCATGCCCTAAAATCTGTGAAACCCTGTACAAGCATAACTAGAGATGAGCAAAGTTCTTGAAAAATTTGATTTGGCTCTTTACTGAATTTTACAAAAAAATGTCCTTTGTGACCATTTCATTACAAGTAGTGGGTACAATGACAGGGTTTTGGCGATTGTGCAGCTCCCCGTCATTGTACCCCTCAGATGCCGCGTTCATCTATGATCACGGCATCTGATATTAAGGTCTATAATAAAAAATTAAAAAATCATACTTACCTCATCCATCTGATCACGAAGAGCCCACCACCGCCATCTTGATTAAAGACCCAGCGTAAAATCTCACGCAGCAGGTTATGATATCATCACGTCTGACACAAGATTTCGCACAGAACCTTTAATCAAGATGGCGGAGGCAGGCTCTTTGCGTTAAAACTGATGAGTATGATTTTTTTTTTTATACCCCATTTTAGGGAAAATCGGTTAGTTACCACGAAGCACGAGGAAATTCAGCTTTGCGGCAAATACAATTTTTCCAGAGATTCGGATCGAAGTCCACTTCGGACACTTCAATTCACTCAACACTAAACATAACCCTAGAATCAACAGTGGCTATACAGTAGCCTAGGACCATTACAAGAATATATCTTTCAATAATCAACCCAAACTCAGTTACTTCTTGTTGACGATTTCTGCCTCTTCTTACCCTTCAAATCCATGTAGCTCTGTGTCCCACATTCTGAGCATTTATGGGGCAGGACAGTTCTCCATAATGATTACATAAATATGTACAGCAGTTCTCATTTTCTGCCTGCCACTCTTTAGCTCACCCGTTGTCGGCGTGATATTGTGTATCATTGTTCAGCTTCCAAATTAATTAGTTGACGCTAGAAATGTGAACCAAACGCTCAGAAATTTTGCCACTGACTGTGTTTCATTTCCACTTAGGACCTTAAAGTCCTTATAGCTAGGCCAAATGTGTGTAATTAATTTACAGTATATTCTAGGTGTTGTGAAAGTCATGAATCCAGTCATACACTGCGCACAGAAGAATCTTTAGTATGTGGAAAGTCTGTAAAAATGTAAATGCCAGGAAATGTTAAGACCAAAATCCATAAAGTAGCCTGAGAACATGCATTATACAAACCATACACAAACATTCCTCCTTCAAAGGATCCATGGAGAGATAATAGTAGACACTGGAAAGTAGACACATTTTCTACATTTACAAAATTGGTGGTTTTACTTTACAATACAGGATGTTTACTGTACCTTTATTACCGTGATTACTAAGAAATTGGGGTAGACTGGCACTGGCAGGTGGCTTGATTTTCTTAGGAAGTTCAGGCATAATGTAGAACAAATGTTGTGCTTTTAAAACCTTCTCTTTAGGCCACACTCACTTTGGTCCATGTGTATAGTTAATGCCAGAAATGGGCTGATCCCATCAAAGGAAAGCAGGGAAACCTTGAGAAACGTTTCTTAACATTCTTCTGGTAGGATCTTTTCCCAATTCTGGTGACAAATACAGTGTATGTATGTAATATGGTTCCTTTTAGGTCATCCGGGTTTCTTTAAAGGGGTTTTTCCAGTTTACAAAAACGAATGTTTGTAAAGCCTATTGGAGAATTCTGAATTAATAGAAGGGGGGAGGGGATATCATCTGTTCAGGAGCCTTGTCTTTTGGCCAGAGTACAGAGAGATAGCAGAGAGCTTCTCGCTCTCTTTTCCTGTCCTGCATTGCGCCGTTACCCCATTGATTTGAATGGCCATTGTATATAGTTTAATTTCCTGTATGGGAAATTGAACATTTGCTGTCAGGTTTCCCCATAGATTAGCGTTGGTCCCTAGGGATCCCAGGAGATAAACATGTTGTGATATACTCATTGCTAAGAAACTCTTCTAACAAATACCGTTGGTATCGTCCAAGGCAAACAACTCCTTTAATGCGGGTGTCCATCCTTAGGCACCTCTTGGTCTTAACTCATTAGTGAGCGCCAGTACACCTTTTTACAGCGGTCACTAATTGGCCTTAGTCTAGGATGCCACCTTTTATCGCGGCCTAGTATAAGTGCTATATGGCCCAGAGCAGCAGAATCACAAATCCAGGCCATTTAACCCCTGAAATGCCGTGATCAGTAGCAACAACTGTATCTAAATGGTTTAGAGGGAAGGGGCTCCCTCTCAGGCATTAGCACCATCCCGAATGAAGTCACAGGATGCTGATGTCTGAGTATGGAAGCTGGGCCTAATGAAGACCCCCTAGGCCTGCCTCTCTGGTGCAGCTTGATAGTGCCTGTCAGTATATTACTGACAGTATAATACACTGTACTGCATATGCAGTACAGTGTATTATAGAAGGGATCAGAAAATCGCCTGTCAAAGTATCCTTGTGGGAGTAATACATTTTTTTTAAAAAAATCCATGTTTAAAAAAATAAATAAAAAATACACCTTTTCCATTGAAAACATGCTTTTTAATGGAAAAAAACAGCAAAAATAAATTCCCCTCCACATATTTGGTATTGCCACATCTGTAACGATGTGCACTTTACAATTATTGTGTAATTTATTCTGCACTGTGAACTCCGTAAAAAATAAATAAATACAAATTTGCTGTTTTTTGCTTATACTCCAATATGAAAATTCATGCATTTTTCATGTTGCATGTGTTTTTTATGGCTTTTTTTTAAGTTGGTTTTGTGCCATTTTTGTGGCATTTATTACAAATAGTGAGGCACATTTAAATCAAATGGTTTATGATCATTGTCTCAAATTATGATGCATGCTATATGTGCACCATATTTTTCACCATAACATAACTTTTTACTTCTCACACGTAACAATTAAAGGGACTGGGCGACTGGGCTTAGCAAGCGGGGACATGGCCTCCATGGCCCACAGATTTACAGCAGAAACTGGTGTAAATAATGGCTCAAATCTACACCAGCTCATAGTTGACTTCGATTTTAGTTTCAGATGCGCGGACTGCTAAATGATGCCTGAGCCTCTTAATAAATTTGGAGCATTTTGCATGAATTGTAGGTTGTCACAGGTATCTGGAGCCATGTTGACTGCAGTGCACTCTATAGGATTCAGGTGGTCCCACAGATGCTCAATTCTGTTCACATCTGGGGGATTAGGGGGCCAGGGTAGTACTTGAAAATCTTGGTCACGTTCTTCCAACTATAGCTTACGTGCCGTATTGCAGCCTGTAAAGAGCATTCACTTGAATGGGTCCGCAATCTGAAAGATACGGATCGTAAGGCCACTGAAGCACTATGGAGTGCTTCTGTGGCCTTTTCGGTCTGTGCCTCTGCAGCGTAAAAAATAGAACATGCTCTGTTTTGTGACGCGGACGGATCACAGACCCATTCAAGTTGAATGGGTTTACATCCATCAGAGCAGGCCACACAGATGGTGCCCATGCATTCAGGACAGCAGGTTTGCAGTCCCCAATGCAAAGTCAACAGAAGTAGGAAGGGTCTATAATACCGTAGTGCAGAACAGAATACCGCCCCAGTAGAGCCAAATACCACAGGGCAGCACAAAATACTGCTGCCCTCACCACCGTATTGAACTGTATCGCTATCATGAAGATGGTAATACAATTGAGTTCAGGAAGACATCTATGGCCATTGAGCATCAGATCATTATATACGTGGCCTGCAGCCATCAAGAGGGCTTGAGTGGCCCCCTGGACATCGGCCCAGCAGAAATTTCCCTGTAGGGTCTACGGCCAATCCGCTCCTGTAAGGCATAGGGGCAAATCCAGGAAAAATCTGCAACAGTTTTTTTTGTTTTCAAAACTGCATTCAGAAACCTAAACGTGTGGCAGTACCCTAGGGCAGTGGTCAGCAACCTGCGGCTCTTTAGCCCCATGATATTGGCTCTTCCAGGTGCGGGCTCACATGTACAGTGCGATAGCATTTTCGTTGCCCGTAGCAAAAATAGGCAGGAGGGTGAAGACCAGGAAGCGGTGAAGGCTCTGTTCTCACCGCTTTCTGGTCCTTGGTTGTAGGCTGTGCAGGGCTGCGCACAGTGTGAGGTGCTCTGTGGCGTCACGCTGTGCACGCCAGTTCACAGCACAGCCGACAGCAGGAGGAACACAGAGCGCGGGTGGTGAGGAGCAGCGGCATCCAGGAGCCGGAGAGGTAAGTGCTTTTTTATTTTATGAAACTTGGGGCTGATCTGAGGCAATGGGGTGATGAAAATCATAATGGGAGATATGAGAAGCATCATGGATAATGAGAGGCATCATGGATGATAATGGGGATGATGAGAGGCATGGGGCTCTTATCTGAGGTCTGATTGAGGGGGTCATTTACTTTAGGGTCTGAGCTGACGTCTGATCTCAGGGAGGTCTTATTAACATTGGGGTTCTGATTAGTGGTCTGACCTGAGGTGTAATAAAAAATATTTTTTTCCATATTGTCCTCCTCTGAAACCTACGTGCGTCTTATAGGGTGAAACGTTGTGGAGTGAAAGAAGATGTAGTGTCGAGGATTGAGAAAGGTATGTTCAGATGGTTAGGAATACCCTTATGAAGTAAATAACAATGTACCTTCCTATATACTTGAAGTTTAAAAAATTTGGCCTTTAAAAAAAAAAAAAAAAAAAAATCGCTGTTTTGTCAATATTTGGCTCATTTTACTAAGAAGTTTGCCCACCACTGCCCTAGGGTAATATTTGCAAACATGGGATAACATACAAACTACACGCAGCTGTTGTCTTGCGTAGGTGCAAACCCAAGTCCCCATCCTAAGGCCTCATGCACACAACAGTATTTTTTCACGGTCTGCAAAATGGGGTTCTGTTGTTCCATGATTCGTGTCCGTTTTTTCTACCGTGTGTCTTCCTTGATTTTTGGAGGATCACCAGACTAGAAAAGTGAAAAAAAAAAATCTAAGTCAAGTTTGCCTTGAAAATTATAGGAAAAAAACGGACACGGATCACGGACGTGGATGACAATCTTGTGTGCCTCCGTGTTTTTTCACGGACCCATTGACTTGAATGGGTCCGCGAACCGTTGTCCGTCAAGAAAATAGGACAGGTCGTATTTTTTTGACGGACAGGAAACGCGGATCACCGACGCGGATGACAAACGGTGCATTTTCAGAGTTTTCAACTGACCCATTGAAAGTCAATGGGTCTGCAGAAAATCACGGAAAATGGAACAACGGACACGGGTGCACACAACGGTTGTGTGCATGAGGCCTTACAATGTGCCAGTACTAACCAGTGCTCCCTCTGCAGACCTAACTGAATGGTAAATCCAGGTCTTCTCAAGGTTTATCATAGTACATGCAAATTATAGAATATTGCACACTTGAATTAACTCTTTCAGGACCAAGCCATTTTTCACCTTTCTGCCCAGGCCATTTTTTAGCAAATCTGACCAGTGTCACTTTATGTGGTAATAACTTTAAAACACTTTTACATATTGTACTTCATGACAGTGGTAAAATTGAGTCAAAAAAATTAATTTTTATTTATACAAAAATTGAAAAAAGTAGCA